>NW_005361391.1:886290-899011 GCF_000412655.1 Myotis brandtii
ATATATATATATATAAACATTAATAAGTACCTGTTTGTTATTGCTTACCCAGGGCATATAATCATTGATCCTTCCTCCAGATTACTTTGATTATTTCTTTTCTTGTAGGAGTACCTGGAATATTCTTGATATAAGCAGCTGTATTTGTCACAAACAGCTAAGGACTTGTGAAGGACTTCATTACCTCCAGCAGGACAGAGAATTAGTTAAGATGGGCATAGTGAGGGAAAGAAGCATTGTTTATGCCAGTAAGACAAGGAAAAACTATAGTTAGCTTGTCTGGGTATACTAGTTTGAATGGAGGTTAAGGGGAGTAATCAGAAGGGATTTTGCTAAGCCCTTATTCCTACTATTTTCCCCCTTGGTGGAGGAAGGTCAGAGCAATGATTTTAGCAGCAAATGGTCACAGGCCTCCAATGGAAATTTGTACTGAGGAGGGACATGTGTGATCTGTGATTCTTTCCAAGTGTGGAAGTTCCCACATTAAGGTCTTTTGAAGCATTATCAAGTGGGAGGTACCGTTTTAGTTTTAGTTTAGTTTAGGTACTGTTTTAGTCTAGATGGTATGTATTTGAGGTCAATTGGAAATTTTGCTTAATACTTTCAATTCATTTTTTTTTTCAGGAAACCAACCACCACAATTGTCCGAGAACATAGTTATACAGTGGGGCCTTGACTTACTAGTTTAATTCGTTCCGAGACCGAGCATGTTAAGGAGCTCGTTAAGGAGCTCGTTAACTCAAATTACTCTATCAACTCAATGCAAAAAATTGGCCAAGAGACAGCTGGTATCTCAAAAAACTCGTTAGTCGGGATACTCGTAAGTCAGGCCCCATTGTACTTTACTTTTGTGTTCTATTCTCATCATACTCCAGAAAGTGTTTTCTTACCATACACTAAGTACTTCCTCCCAGAGACTGTTGATTTCTGTGTTTCCACTATGGATACATATAAGTCATTGTGTGCATGTGTTTTTCAATATTACTAGTACTGTGAAGGGAAAATAAAATTTGGAACCAGCCGGGTGATAAAAAGGCCACTGTGGGAGCTGAACAAGAAAGAATGGAGCTTTCAAAGGGGAGGGAGATATTGATGTGGTTTGGGGCCTGAGGTTTGTTTTTGTTTCAGCTACCATCTTCAAGACAATAGTGAATCAGAACTGTATCAGCCAGGCAGGTTTTAATGCCCATTTCCAAACAGAGATGTCTCTCTTAGATACACATGGAAAGGCTAACATAGACAGTCTATTTGTTCTGCTTCTCATTTTACCCTTGTGGAATGAAGGAATCCTGCTCAACAGTGCCAGCATTAGTTTAGGCTGAAATACATAATTGTATTGGGTAATAAAGGAATTTAAAAATTCCTGTTTTTCCCCCTTGTGGCTCTCTCACAAAACAGGCTCATGGTGAAATACTTTTGCAAGTGTTCCCATTCATCTCTGAGTGATGCAAGATGTGTAATGGCTTGCAGTTCTGAATTGCTGAAGCCCTGATTTTTTTGGCAACTTTGTCTTTCCTTTTGGCAGCACAAATACTCACACGATGAGATGAGCACTGGCATCTCTGGTCAAGACAACATTTGTGTGCTGAGACTAGCTAGGGGGATGGGTGATCTTGTAGTCAGAATACTGTCCTTGGTCAGTGGGCTGAGGCAGCACTTGAGTTTTTACCACCTTCTTATTTCCTGGGTCACTTAAAATGCATCTGAGACTGATAGCGCCCATTGTACCACAAAATGACCATATCATAATGTCTCCATTCAGAAAGAAGACAAAGAATTTCAATGCACCTGAACACTTTAGCACTTGTCTTAGGGGAGGTCTCTTCAGATTTTTCCTGCCCTAAGTGTGGTTCACAGATGAACAGTGTCCCTGGGAGCCTGTTAGACATGCAATCTCTGGCTTCTCCCAATCCCCTGAGATCAGAACTTGCATTTTAACAAGACATCACATTGTTTGGATACACAGTAGAGTCTGAGAAGCTCTGCTCTGGAATGGATCGAGTCTTCAGACAATCTGTGCTGTGCTGCTGTTACAAATAGAGTTGTTAGTGGGTTTATCACTCATTATGGAAGTTTCCAAAAAGGTAAATCCCTCTGAAATTAGAAGGAATAAAAGTTTTTATTATATATACTGGTAGAAATAAAACCTGAATTAGTTCTATGTTTTCCTTTATAATAATAGTTTGGTGATAGTTTGATATTCTCCTCTGCAAGTTCAGCAATGTATGCAAAGCTGTGGTATTTAGCTCTGTTATTTAAAACCTTGAGTATTCTTTAACACTTTCCTGTCATTTTAATAGGACATTGAAGAAAGTATGGGTTGATATTTGGCGTTTGTAAAGAAAATGGAAGCACATTCAGGGTAGAAATTAGAAAGTTCTCATGCACAGAGACAAAAATAACATTTACCCCCAAATATTTTTTTTTTACAGTGATGTTTTGAAACATATCCTGTATTCCTTACCTGAGTAGGATAAGAAAAAGTAATTTACTTTGTTGGTCACATTATGACATTTTTAGTGTTTTGTTTTTTTAGAAAACTAAAGTGTTAATATAGTCTTATTTTAATAGTTATCAAATATATGTTCTAAGACTGTATTTTAAAAAACCACAGACTTTTTAGTTTATCATGCAAGTCAGTATTTCATTGTGTGCCGAATTCTCATTTACTTCACATTTGCATTGAGCATATGCTCTGGAATAACACTGCAGAGCTGGGGCCCTTCCCTTCTAGGACTCAGAAATCTTGATCAGGTTTCCTTGAGCATCATTTTTTTAAAGTAAGAATATTTTTCCCAGTTTACAGTAATAGGAACATACATATACTTGAGTTACCTCAAAAATATGTTTTTCGAGTGATTGGAAATTTTTCTGCCCCTAGTATTTATCTTTCAGATGACACACAACTTGCAAATACATGGGAATCAGTTTTTAAGGTACTGAATAGTGTATTTAATTTTCTAAGCTCTGGGGCAGAAAATGGTATTGATTGAAAAGATCTAAAGGAAGAAAACACTAAATCATCTATTTAGATTTTTTATTTAACATTTGGCAACAACTTGTAAGTATCCCACCTTCTTGAATCTTTTTAGCTCAGTTTGATTTTGTTAATAGGTTGGTTTAAAATATTTTTTCAAATTATGGCCATTGTATTTGGTTTCATATACATAAGTGTCAATTCACATTTATAAAATCTTCACAACCTGATTAAAAACACCTTTCAGCAGAAACAATGATTCTTACCCTCCACTTAAAGGAAAACAGCTTGCTGAACCTGTTGCTAAAGAGGAAATTAGCATTATGGCTATTCTTCTTGCAATGCATTTTTCTTAAGGAAATGGTATCCCCACAAGCTCCATTAATAAGGAACTCCTTGGAAAATGGTGCCTGCATTTGAAAAATTTAAAACAAGTTATGTTCTTATCTGCTGCTTAGGACACACGAATTTTCTCTTGTTCGTCAGATGCAATTAGTTGAAAGGCTGAGAGCGCTCATGTATTGGTGGTAAGGAGTCAAGCAAGTGCTTCCTTTCAAATAGGGAGACTATTGATGAGAGAGGTCCAAAATAAATTGTGGGTATTTGGTCACAAGGTTTAGCCACAGAAGACATTCACCCAAATGCTAATAGCCTTTCAAGTCAGTCTGTGAACCTACTTAATTTTTGGAAACTGACCAATTTTCTGATCTCTTTATTAATTGTCAAATTAAGAGACAAAAAAATCATTGTCCTTTTGTGCTTTGTTTCCTTTTATGTTTCATCTGTTAAATATAATTACTGGGAAACAGCAAAGATAAACTTGGTTATCCATACACATTTGTTAATTCTCATCTGAGGATATTTTTCCATTGATTTTTAGAGAGAGTGGAATGGAGGGGAAGAGACAGAGAGAGAGAGAAAGAGAGAGAGAGAGACCGATGTGAAAAAGTCACATTGATTGGTTGCTTCCCACATAAGGCCCGAACAGGTCCAGGGATCAAGCTTACAACCAAGGTACATGCCCTTGATCGGAATTGAACCCTGGACCCTTCAGTCCACAGGCAATGCTCTTATCTACTGAGCCAAACTGGCTAGGGCTGCATTATCTATACTAATAAAAGCATAATATGCTAATTAGACCAGACAGCCAAACAACCTTCTAGACGTCATTCCGGACATCCTTCTGGTCAAAGCCATGGTGGCGGGGGCCAAGGCAGAGGCGGTTAGGGGCAATCAGGCTGGCAGGGGAGCAGTTAGAGATGATCAGGCCAGTAGGGGAGCATTTAGGGGTGATCAGGCCAGCAGGGGAGCAGTTAGGAGGTATTAGGCAGGCAGGCAGAGGCAGGTAGGGGCGATCAGGCAGGCAGGGGAGCAGTTAGGGGTGATCAGGCTGGCAGAAAAGCAGTTAGGGGCAATCAGGCTGGTAGGCAGAGGTGGTTAGGGGGGATTAGGCAGGCAGGTAGAGGGGGTTAGGGGCAATCAGGCATGCAGGGGAGCAGCTAGGGGCGATCAGGCTGGCAGGGGAGCAGTTAGAGATGATCAGGCCAGTAGGGGAGCATTTAGGGGTGATCAAATCAGGAAGGGGCTATCAGGCAGGCAGGCAGGCAGCAGGAGAGAGGGTGCAGGCCGGATCAGGCAGGCAGGCCGAGGTGGTTAGGGGTGATCAGGCATGCAGGGGAGCAGCTAGGGGCAATCAGGCTGGCAGGGGAGCAGTTAGGGGCAATCAGGCAGCCAGGCAGAGGTGGTTAGGAGTGATCAGACAGGCAGGCAGAGTGGTTAGGGGCTATCAGGCAGGCAGGCAGGCAGCGGGTTGTTAGGATCCAGCATCCTGGATTGCGAGAGGTAGTAGGACATCCCCCGAGGGTTCCCGTATTAGAGAGGGTGCAGGCCGGGCTGAAGGAGCCCCCACCCCCGTGCACAAATTTTGTGCACTGGGCCTCTAGTATTATATAAAGCATATAAAGCCTTACCTAAAGCAGTTAGTTGTTTTTGTTTTGTTTGTTTGTTTGTTTTACATTGACAACATTTACTGAGTACTTGTGCCTGTATTATGGAAGGACCTGAGACTAAGCATCCCATAAGGAAGAACCTCACCTCTGGTTTGGGAAACGTGTTTCAAAAATAAAGTATGATTGCATATATTATGAGTTCAAACAATTAAAGAAATGTTGTGAAAGAATTGATTAAAGTAATCAGCCTTTTTAAGGTTTAATATTAGGTTGAGCTATATGAAATAGGTAAAAAACTGTAGGTAAACTGTTGAATATATTTCATACAGTTTAACCTTTCAGCCTATTGCAGTACTCTGGGAATTGACTTATTTGGTCAATTAGAAGCTTTTATTGAATTCACCTTTAACTAGATAAAATTCACTTTTAATTAGATAAAATTTAGCATAGGGTTGGGTCTGGCCAGAAATTTAGGTTCTTAAGTGATAAATATTTTGAAAAATCCAGCTTTTACTCTGATCATGAATATAATTATATTTCAGTGCATACATTTATTGATATAATTATTAGTCTAATAATATAAATTTAGGATTAATCAAGATAAGTAGTTTTGGGTGGCACCAGACACCAAATATTTGGAAGTTGAATAGTCTAAGTTTAGGTGGAAAAAAATCTTTTACTGAATCTAAGTTGGAGAAAGAGTTGGTGCATACTTGTGGCCATTGACTTTCTTTTCGGTTTTATGTGCCAGAATCAGAATTCTAGATACTTACCACTCCCAGTATTTTAATTTAATGTTGAGTATAGGAGTGCTTTTCAAACATTATTTTTTGTGTTAGTTAATGAAAAGTACTAACAACAATCAGAACAGAAAATGTAATTAATATGCCATTTTGATATTGAAAAGAATTTCTGAAATAGGTAAAAGATTTCCCAAATAGGATCACTGTATAATCACAAGCCATTTTTTTTCTTTTAAGTCCAGAAAAATGTTAACGGGGCCAACATCTCAAGAGGAAAGACTAAATATACTTTGTTTTTTCCTACTTTTGTGTCTAAAATCTACTGTGAAATATCAAATCCTCCTGTTTAACTTTTCAGTAAATGTGATTATGACTTGAAGTTGTATGCATCTTTGGGAAGTATAGAGAATACTTACATTAAAAACTATAAAAGCAGTCTTAATAAATGCTTTCTTACGTTTTATGCAAAACTATTATACAGACAAGGCAAAAAGCAAACTGTATAGCAAGTCCCTCTCATCACATTTACCCTAGTGCTGTATTCTCCCCTTAGAGTACACATTTTAGTGCATCTTTTCAGAAATATTCTTATGCATGTGCCAGTACATATTCTTTTAAAATTTGCATGAATGTTACACTAACTCTTCATACAATTTTGCCCCTTGTTAGAATAAACATCTTTGTTCACACACATACATGTAACTAGATAAAAAGTATGATATTGACATCTCATTTTGATTTATGTTTATTTTATTTTGAGTAGGGGTCAATATCTTTGGATATATATTTATTGCCCATTTTACATGTTTTTTGTGTATTGTCTAGTCATAACTATGCCTTTTTTTCCCTACTGGACTGTTTGTTTTTCTTCTTAGTCATATTCTTTGTATATGAGGACATTAGCTCTTTTTGTTATATAGAAGATTTTTTTTCCCATCCATTTTCTCATTTGCTTTTTAATTATTTGGTATTTTTGGACTTACAGAAATTTTAATTTTTCTGTAGTTCGTCAAGTAATCAATGTTTTTCTTTATGATCTGGATTTTGTGTTCTGTTTCATCTGTTCCTTGCTCTAAGATTGTAAAGACATTTATGCATGCTTTTTCTAGTATTTTTAAGAGTTCATTTTTAACTTTTGTTTGTTGTGCTTGAAATTTATTTTTGTGTAAAGAATGAAGTAGAGCTATAGCTTTAATTTTTCTTAAAATGCTATTTCCCAGCATCATTTATTTAGTAATCTATATTTTCTTCATTGGTTGAAATATGCTTTATCTTATACTACATTTCTGTATGCATTTGGGACTATATCTAGGTTTTGATTGCATCATTATTGTCTCTCTACTTGTATTATATCTTTTCATAATATGTAATTTTCATGACAGCATTCCACTCCTTCTATTAATCTTTTGAGGATTTCCAGGTTATTTTTAAATGCTTATTTGACTCTAGCATATCGTTTTGTCACCTTCTGTCCAAAGCCTATACCCTGGCATTGAATCAAATTTAAGGATAGTTAGGGTACAGATGTCTTCATAATGTTGAATCTTATAATCCAAGAGCAAGGATTGATTGTCTTTCAGTGTTTAAAAATACCTTCTGTTTATACATCTTTGAAGAGCTTAAAGCATTTTTACTAGTATATGGTTCCTATTAATATCTTGTTAGCCTTATCTTTAAGTTTTCAAATTTTGCTGCTAGTATAAATAGGATATTTCCCACAGTATAATTTTCTTTTATATTATTTTTAAATAGGAAAACTCTTGATTTTGAATAATAATTTTACAAACAGGTGACTAAGAATTGAATCTTGTTTTTTAGGTATACAGTTATATCATCTGCAAAATAATAATTTTTATCTTTTACTTTCTCATCTAATTACATTCACTAGTAGCAGTTCTTAGTCTTTCAAATACTTTCCAAATTGACCAATAAAGTATTTTGAGTGCCTTAAATTGCTTATAAATAGCCTTTTTAGGAAGGTACTCTTGAATTTAATTTTCTTTCTAATAAAGGGACTTAAAGTACCATTCTTAAAGAAATAAAGCTAAATTATAAGAAGAAAAAATATTAGATTTAGGTTTTTTTTACAACATTAATATTTTCTTATTAGAAAATTTTATTTATGACATTGACCAGTCAGCTTGTATGTGGCCTTTAAATATTGTGAACTTTCTGACAAAAGATGTGAGGTTTAACTTGGAAATGCCAGTTTAGTTCAGTGTTTCTCAAAACTGTTGGAAAGATAACATAAATATTTTGAGAAGTTCATTTTAAATTAATAGTTACATATTTAATTTATCTTAGGAAAAAATTACTCACCCAATTTTCTGTTTGACATTTGCTTAGAAAAAGGTTAAAGACAAAGCAAAATCATTTTAGAAAGAAAAGTAAAAAAGAGTGCATAAATTTTAGAATTCTTAAAGAAGGAGAGAGATTGATTAAAATTTGGAAAATGCAGTTTTCGATGAATAATATTATACACATATTTTTCTATGTCTTTTAATGGCAGTGTTTAATAAATAATACTACATGTAATAATAATGATGACTATTGTGAACTAAAGGTTATACTAAGAGCTTTTTATACATTATCTCACATGCTGATAGAATTAATCTTCCGAGTTTTATGGTCTCAAAGAAATGATGCAGCTTATTCACACTAGATCATGTAGCCAGCAGAAGACTGTCCTACATATACACTGTAAAATTTATTCTCAGAATTCACTCTGATGCATTCATACTTACATGACAGTAACTTTTGAAAGTTATATTTCCATTTGTCACTCTTCAATAAAAATAAAATTAAATATTTTAAAGCTAATTTTTCCTTATAGACAAAACATTACAAATACATTGTCTCAAAATATCCCAATATATTACTAACTATTCAAGCATCTCTAAGGGAAACTTAGTGTAAAAGCAGTCTAATCATATTCATATTCAAAATTGCTAAATATTCAGACTAATTAGAAGCTGCAAACTTTGTGATCTGTTTTTTTTGTGGAATCGAGGTGGCTTATATTAGCTATTACATAATAATTAATGGAAGAGGTATTGATATACTTAGAAATGTTAGCTTACCCATAGCACTTTAAAATTTGCCGAATGATCAGATTCAATATATATGGCTAATATATTAAAAAGTTTGCAGAAAGAATTAATCTATTCAATATTTCTTAGTTTCAATTATGAATTGTTAATCTGAAACAATTGCTTTTTATAGGTGAAAATAATTTCAGAGATTATTTTTGCGTTACAGTTCTAGTTTTATAGATGGGAAAACTAAAGCCCAAAGCAGCAAGTGGTTTTTCCACAGGACAATGTAATCAACTATTAGTAAAGCTAGTTGCATGCTGGAGTTCCCTGGAATTCCCTGGAGATAGTTTTATATTAGTGGGAAAAGTGGACTTCAGAGAGAGGGATTCCACTCAGAGGATCCCTATTAATTTGTTTCAAATCTTAGGAAGCTTTTGTAAAAATTTTACTTTTTATTAAATTTATCTTTATTGTTGAAAGTATTACAAGATGTTCCCTTACCCCTCCTCCATGGACCCGCTCCCTCAGGCAAATCTGCAGGAAGTTTTGAATTCATAGTCAGCTTCTACCTAATACTTAATATTTTTATACCTGTTTGTAAAATAAAATCATTAGACAAATTATTTATTCTTCTTTAGTATTATGTGCTGGTTGGAAACCGGCATTTTTTTGAGAAATAATAAAACACAAACTTTACTGTGTCATGCCAGTGTTTGCCTTGAGCACCTGCTGTTATTAATAAAAAATAAATTTCAGGGCTCAACATACATACAAATCTAGATAAAGGGTCTTCTAAGTATTTCTTTTTGTTCTCAGGATATAAGATAATTTTAAGACACATAAAAAAAAGAAAGAAAAGAAAAGAAAACTCCTAAATCAGAAAACCTTGGGACTTAGTTAATGCACACAACTCTGGCTGGGGTCTGCCTTGTGTGCTCAATCTCCCCACAGCTTGTAAAATTAGTTAAATATAGTCACAGTCGGGTTCTATGGAACAGCAAATAGGAAAAGGAGAGCTGGAGGCGTGTCGGTGAAAAACACTTTAAAGTAATTTATTTTGACACTTTTTAAAGGCTTCTTTGTAAATGTACTTTTAAATAGTAATTCTGTTTCCTTGAATCCACGCAAGAGCATAAAATAGACTAGATTCAGGAGAGCTGGCGTGGGAACATTTTCAGCCCTGTTGCTGCTGGTGTTGGGACAGCTGCTGTACTCCACACTGCATTTTTTAATGGGCCTAAATTCAGGTGACTGACATAATCCTTGTGTACACATCACTGTGTGTGCCTGTTCTTCCAAGTTTTGTGGTGGTTTTACTGTCCACCTATGCAGTGATGGCGAACCTTTTGAGCTCGGCGTGTCAGCATTTTGAAAAACCCTAACTTAACTCTGGTGCCGTGTCACATATAGAAATTTTTTGATATTTGCAACCATAGTAAAACAAAGACTTATATTTTTGATATTTATTTTATATATTTAAATGCCATTTAACAAAGAAAAATCAACCAAAAAAATGAGTTCGCATGACACGCGTGTCATAGGTTCGCCATCACTGACCTATAGGTTTCCAAACAGAAGGAAATACATAAATGACCCAATATTTGGTAGCAGTTTGGTTAATAAATAAAAAGGTAACACATCTTGTTGTCTTTATATTCATTTTAATGAAATTAACTAAGCAAATTATCTCTTCAAACCAAACCACTGGCTCTTCAGTGACTTTTTTCCCAATAAGAAAATAATTACCTACTTTTTTTCTTGTTAATTAATATAAAGCCTGTAACATCCTTAAACTGAGGCAAGCAAAAGAACAGTTTGTTTGTTTGTTTAATCATATATAGTATTGTCAAGGTTTTTGTTTCTGCACCAGTGAAGTAATTAGATGTAATTGATCTCTGAGGCCCTCTCCAAGTCTAATTTTATGATTCACAACTGTTGCAATGGTGCTTTGGATGGCCCACTATAAGTGTTACATTTGAGGGGTTCCAGTATAATCTACACGAGCAGTTTCTTAACCTGTTTTTCTACCATATTCTACACATCTATGAATGTTGCTCCCATGGACTTACTCAGCTTTGGGCTTTTCTGGAAGCGCAGCTCCCTAAACTTTACCTCTGACAAAACTGATGCAACACACCAGAGTGTGACAAGAAGTCTTTGAGAAACCTTACTGTCTTCTACCAACTTCTCAGATGTGAACACAAGCCCAGAGACCAGGGGATGCTTTCAAGTCTTATATTTTTACCGAGCTGCCTACTTATGACTTCGAAGTGGCATGTTGAGTCACTGAATAGATCTATTAACTGGAGGTTTTCACACTACAAATCAGAATTTACCACACTCGGCTTAGTCACACAGGATTTAATTTATTTTGGATCACCTCTTTAGCAAGGAACTTAAGGTTTTACTACTCTAAAAATGCTTTTGAAACATTATTTACCCTGTTGCTCATTCAACATCTGACAAAAATGTGAAAGTGCTTCCAGGAATAGTAAAAATGTGTTTCAAAACACTGGACTGAAACAGGGAGCTTAGTTCTATGGTAGAGGTGCCCCATTTTGAGAATGTCTAATATACAACGGCCTTTATAGAAGTTTTTACACAGGATTCTTTTAAATAGGGAATACTCCTAACATATTTAAAATATGAGTCAATATG
Source organism: Myotis brandtii (assembly GCF_000412655.1). Lineage (NCBI taxonomy): Eukaryota > Metazoa > Chordata > Mammalia > Chiroptera > Vespertilionidae > Myotis > Myotis brandtii. The sequence continues at coordinate 897,653 of NW_005361391.1, forward strand.
TAAATATTTTATTAAGACATCTTGTTAGCAACACATCTATTTCATTATGCATGAAATGTAACTACTTTTAGTTTCTAAGTTGCTGAATTATCTAGTATGCCCAGTGGAGTTTCTCTAAAGCATTTATTTACTAGACATGGTTAGTCTTTATATGTTTTTTAAGCTCTTAGAGAAAAGTTTTGTATTCTGTAGCATGATCTACTTTGTAAGCATCTCTTTAAGAATTGGATGTCTGTGAGAAGTACAGGATTGCTATTCTCATTTGATATATGGTGATGGCATGCATATATGTGGGGAGAGAGGGCTAAATTGATAAATGTAGGGGACTCCAGTATGATTGATCTGGGAATGATGCAGAGGTTTCCGATGTCTTAATGCCAAACTAGAGAGAATTAGTTTTAGGGTCTCAAAGTTATAGACATCTTATGTCTAGGTCAGTGATGGTGAACCTTTTGAGCTCGGCGTGTCAGCATTTTGAAAAACCCTAACTTAACTCTGGTGCCGTGTCACATATAGAAATTTTTTGATATTTGCAACCATAGTAAAACAAAGACTTGTATTTTTGATATTTATTTTATATAATTAAGTGATATTTAACAAAGAAAAATCAACCAAAAAAATGAGTTTGCGTGTCACCTCTGACACGCGTGTCATAGGTTCGCCATCCCTGGTCTAGGTCTTCCCTTCTCCTTTTGGAATATTTTAAAAATATCTAATACTTTTGGACTAAGTCACTGGAAACTGTAGGTTCTGAATCTCATGTATCTTTTCTGGGCTAGCAACCACTGTTACGTGCACCAAAATTAGGGACTCTCAGCATACATCTGTGTGAGGTTGGTTTTCTAATTTTGGCAGAGTCTGCTGTGTCAGAGTTTTAAGGATTATCCTTTTGATTATCTTCATAATTTATTTCAGAGCATTACTTCTGCAATTTGGCCAAGTGGTAACTTATTTTAGATTTCATCAAAACTAAAGAGTTTTCTGAATGGCTTTTTACATCATTCCAAATACTTTCTTTGGTTCTAACATATCAAGGAAACATAGACATTCTGAATTTAAGAATTAGCTCAATAAATACAAGGCAAAATGGAACTCTTCTTTCTTCTGCATTTGGGTCCATCAGTTTCAGTTAATGGTATACCAGATATACCAGTGACTTTCTCTTTCATGTCTTTTTTTTTTTTTTCAAGAAAACCTTTTTATTCCCCAAGCTTCATTTACCTTTAAGCCTCTTAGATTTTAGAGGCAGTTAAACACATTGCAAATTGATTTACACTAATGTTATTAATTATTGCTTTAAAATTTAAACTATAATATAATCTTTTTTTATTGCTTAAAATATTACAAAGAGTAGTACAT
>NW_005361391.1:902681-907854 GCF_000412655.1 Myotis brandtii
GATGTCTTTTGATTGGAGCATTTAGTCCATTTACATTTAAAGTTATTATTGAAAAGTACTTGTTTGTAGCCATTTTTATTTTTTGTGCATGTGTTCTTTCTTACCTTTTTATTTCTTCTTTTTACACCAGTCTCTTTAGCCTTCTTGCATTGCTGGTTTGGTAGTGATAAACTCCCTTAGCCTTTTTTTTGTCTATGAAGCTTCTTATTTCTCCTTTAATTTTGAATGATAGCCTTGCTGGATAGAGTATTCTTGGATTCAGTCCCTTGCTTTGCATCACTTTGTAAATTTCCTTCCACTCTTTTCTGGTCTGATAGTTTCTGTTGAGAAATCATTTGATAATCCTATATAATAAAAGGCTAATATGCAAATCGACCAAACGCAGAACAACCAGTCGCTATGATGTACACTGACCACCAGGGGGCAGATGCTCAGCGTAGGAGCTGACCCCTGGTGGTCAGTACGCTCCCACAGGGGGGAGCGCCACCAGCCAGAAGCCGGGCTCACAACTGGTGAGCGCAGTGGCAGTTGCAGGAGCCTCTCCCGCCTCTGCGGCAGTGCTAAGGAGCAGCGAGCAGGCATGTGGACATCCCCCGAGAGCTCCCAGAATGCGAGAGAGCACAGGCCGGGCCGAGGGACTTCACCCCTCCCCCACCACCGAGTGCATGAATTTCGTCCACTGGGCCTCTAGTCTATGACAAAATATTATAAGTTTATTGAAGTCTAACTGACATACAACACTGTATCAGTTTAAGGTGTACAGCATGATGGTTTGACTTACATATAATGTGAAGTGACTACCGTAAGTTTAGTTAACATCATCTCATATAGATAAAAAAATGTTTTCTTTTCTTGTGATGAGAATTCTTAGGATTTATATTCTTAACAGCTTTCATATAAATCATATAGTAGTGTTAAATGTAGTAGTCATCAGGTTACATCATCCCTAGTACTTTTTTATCTCATAACTGGACATTTGTACCTTTTGACCACCTTCATCCAATCTCACTCTCCCCATCCCCTGCCTCTGGTAACCGCAAGTCTAATATCTTTTTCTATGAACTTGGGTTAGTTTTATTTTTTTAAAGAGTCCGTGTATAAATGAAATCAAACATTTATCTTTATCTGATTTATTTGACTTAGCATAATACCTCAAGGTCCACCCATGTTGTTATATATGGCAAGGGTTCCTCTTTTTTTTATGTCTGAATTCTTTCCCTGTGTGTGTATCATAACTTCTTCATCCATTTATTCATCAATGGGTACTTAGTTTATTTCCATGTCTTGACTTTTTAAAATAATGCAGCTACAAAAATGGGGGCTTAATACATCTTCAACATAAGCTTTTGGTTTTTCTAGTTGTGTGAGCTGACTCTGTTTCCTCATTCTTAAAATTGGGATAACAGTCAGATCCTACTGATTGTTAGAGTTGTTCAGAAGGCTGATGCTTATAGCATATTTATATCAGTCCTGCCTATGATAAATATTGCCTGTTATTTTTATTATCACTGTTCTTATTACATATATCAACACAGTTCTCCCGTCTACTGTATTTTCATTTCTTGAAGGATAAAGTTTATCTCTGTAACCCTCTGCCTGGAACATCAACAAGTGTTTGACACATGAATGAACAAAAAAAAAAAATCATATGGCAGGGAAGATTGGAATCAGGGTATGAAATGCCCACATTAAAAACATTTTTATCTGGTTAGGTTTTGGGGAATGGAGCTGATAGTTAATTGAGAGTTTTGAGCTCTTTACTAGAAATTTAACTTTAATCAGATGGGCCAATGATTTCTAAGCTGTTTTGAAGAACCCCAGGTTTCCAGGAGATTCATCAAGGTTTGCTGAGGGGTTGGGGGTAGAGGGTATGACACAGAGGAGAGTGGGAGGCTAAGTGCACAGCAGGGACACTCACCTCTCCTAAATCCCTCCACAGCAACCCCCACCTTGAAGCCAGACAGTTCTGTGTTAATACCTTTTACTTGTTAGATTTCTCCTTAAATTTCATTGTAGGAGTTTCATGTAGGAGTAACACAGCCCTTGTGTGGGGGGTGTATGAAGATGGTTTAGAGTAGACACTGGAGGCAGGGAGACCAGGGCAGTGACCAGATGAGGTGGGTTGAAGGGGACAGCAGCTGCGAATCTGAGAAGCACCCTAAGTGAGAGCTCATGAGAAAGTCTATAGCTCTGGCTAGGTATCTCAGTTGGTTAGAGCATCATTCTGATAGGGTTATGGGTTTGATCCCTGGTCAGGGCACATACAAGAGTCAACCAATGAATGTATAAATAAGTGGAACAACAAATCGAGTTAGTTTGTCTCTCTCTCTCAAAATCAACAACAACAAAAGTCTTTAGTGCTCTTTGATTGGCAGTGATTGTACTTTTTTGTTTTTAGACAAAGAGGCCAAGTTGATGAATAAGACAGTTTTGACATATAAGTTGCAGTCTACTGGGGCTTAGGACCTGTGAGATTAGAAGCTCAAAGACATTGAGTTTTACTTTGTTGAGCAAATGTGTGTTGCTGTGTTATGATCCTGTGAGCATGTTGAGTGTGTGGATCGTGATGAGCAGAGCAGCCATGGTCCTGTCCTCACGGGCCCTACAGTCCAGTGGGGAAGGCATGTAATACATTGTCACTGACTCATAATGAGACATGTGACTTAGCTATGCAGGAGAGAACTTTGTGCTTTGAGTGTTTCTGGCATCTGTCTCAGGGTGGAGCAGATCAGGAGGGATTTTCTGAAGAAATGATTGTTGAACTGACATCTAGAGTTATGGGAGTTACACTGAGTGGACAAGTGAGAGACAGGGATGGTCAGGAGAATTGAGGAGGAGGGAGCATCCTGTGTGAAGCTCAAGGAGGACGGATTATGGAGCCCAAAGGAGGGATTATGTGGCCTGCAGGCAGAGCAGGGGAGAAAGGGCTGGGTTGGCTTTAACCTGGAATTTCCTGACAGCCAACTAGAAGTGCAAGTAGCAGAAACTCTTCTCTAAACTTTTATACCCCAGGACTGTCTGACCTTTTGTTTGCCACTCCTCATTCTTTTGGGTCTTGTATTAGTTTGCTAGGTCTGCCACAATAGAGTACCACAGGTGGGTTAATTAAACAACAGAAATTTATTTTCTCAAAGTTTTAGAAGCTAAAAGTCTGAGATCAAGGGGTCAGCAGGGTTGGTTCCTTCTGAGGGCCATGAGAGAGAATCTGCTCCAAGACTCACCCCTTATGCCAGGGGTCTTTCCCAGCATCTAGAAGGGTTCAGGAATGTGAAGAAGGTGCTGCATGTAAATTAATAAAGAGACTAGAAATATAATAAGAATTTGTAATCCATGAGGGAGCCAGAGGAAGCTTAGCTGTAGTAGCTAAGTTCTCCCTATCTCCGGACCCAGGGCTCTTTTTATTCCCACATTTTGCCCTATAGCAAAGTAGATATACCTATCAAAGGCAAGGTTTAGTATACAGTAGGCATTGTCAGGTTGGGGAACTGCCTTCAGCTGTTCAGGTGTTTGGCCAGCAGGAGGCAATAACATGTAGATTAAAATGCCCTCAACTGTTTGGCAGCAGGCAATTATTTATTTAAATTCAGTTTTGGGGAAGTGCTTTCGGCTGTTCCAGTAGACAATAATATGTATTCAGCCCTGCTGAAGCCTCAAGGTTCCATCAACCTTTTGATGAACTGCTTGCATTTTGATGGACTTCTTGACCTGCTGGAATTAGCCTCCAGCACCTTACTTTTGGTGGGTTTTTGGGCAATATTTGGCGATTTGGCTTCTGTAAGCATCACCTCAGTGTCTGCCTTCATCTTCACATGATGTTCTCCCTGTGTGGGTCTGTGTGTGTCCAAATTTCCCCCTTTTATAAGTTACTAGAGGCCCGGTGCATGAAATTCGTGCACTGGGGGGAGGTTGTCCCTCAGCCCAGCCTGCACCCTCTCCAATCTGGGACCCCTTGGGGGATTGGGCTAAACCGGCAGTCAGACATCCGTCTCACAATCCGGGACTGCTGGCTCCCAACCGCTCGCCTGCCTACCTGATTGCCCCCTAACCACTCCCCTGCCAGCCTGATCGATCCATAACTGCTCCTCTGCCGGCCTGATTACCCCCAACTGCCCTCCCCTGCCAGCCTGGTCGCCCCTAACTGTCCTGCCCTACAGGCCCTATCACCCCCAACTGCCCGCCCTGTAGGCTGGTTCTGCCGGCCTGATCGCCCCTAACTGCCCTGCCCTACAGGCCCTATCACCCCCAACTGCCCTCCCTGTAGGCTGGTTGCCCCTAACTGTCCTCCCCAGTTGGCCTGGTCACCCACAACTGCCCTCCCCTGCTGGCCATGTTTGACCACATGGGGGGCGGCCATCTTGTGTGAGGGAGTGACGGTCAATTTTCATATTACCTCTTTATTATATAGGATAGCAGGTTTAGGGCCTATCCTACTGTAATGTGGCTTGATCTTAGCTAATTTCATCTGCAACAATCCTATTTCCAAAGAAGGTCACAATTTGAGGTACTAGGGTTAGGACTTCAATATACAAATTTTCAGAGGGACACAATTCAGCCCATAACAGGTCCTGTTTTTAGCCTGACATTGTTATGGTTTTAGAAAAAAGCCCTTCAAATATGAACATGTATTTTCCCCCTTTTTGTCTTAAGGCCTAAAAATTAAACCATAAAATTGAAACTTGCTTGTAGTGAATGTGCAATAAAATTTAGATAATGAGGTCTTTGTTCAAGTGCCATAATTTACCTCTACCTTGTAAGAAAATACAAATGCTCATTGTTGTCCATTAACCTATTAGACAGTTGCTGCCAAATGGATATTATTAGCCTGAAACCAGTGGAACCCAAATTTATGCTAGGGTTGGAAGATGAGGGGAGAGAAGGAAAAAGGAGAGGGACACAGAGACAGAGACTGACAATGCAACCAGAAGTAAAACACAGACCTTCTGGCATTCAACTAATAAAAGAGAAACATGGTAATTAGCGTACAACTGCTACCCTTTTCATTGGCTAATCAGTGAGTACATGCAAATTAACTGTCAGCCAAGATGGCGGCCGGCAGCCAGGCACTGAAGCGAGCAGGGAGGCTTGCTTGCTGCAGACTCCAACTTTCCCCGCCTCACTTGCCGGCCTCTGAGTTGCAACTCTAAGCAACTATGTACTATGTTGCAAATAAGAA
>NW_005361391.1:909578-919571 GCF_000412655.1 Myotis brandtii
AGACTGGGGGGGGGCCCAGGCCGGGCTGGGGGACCCCCCCCCCTGAGTCCACAAATTTTTGTGCACCGGGCCTCTAGTGGATTAATATTTGCAGAAGGTGCCAAGCAGACACTTGGAGACTGTGGGGCCACAGGGTATGGCTGCGGGGCCGGGAATGTAGCTTCTGGTAGGTTGTTGTCTGATGTCCAGTGTATGGAAGGTGACTTTTAGGCTATCTGGTCATTCACCCTTTCCATCTTGTGGTTTCCTAAGACTGGGGACCTATTGTCAGTTCATATGTGCTGTTGATTTTGTCATCCTCCCTCTGTATTCCTGGCTACCCAGAATCCATATTCAACTACAGGTCACTGTTAGCAGTTTTATGAAGGCTAAAATTTATCTTTTAGTTTTCCACCTGTATGCACATAAGCTGGCAACCATTCTTGTGGGTTAGTGCCTGTGCTATACAGATTATTAAATATTTAGTATTTCACCCCTAGTTTAACATACTATTTATTCAGTTGTTATTCCAGCTATGCATGTGGGTGTGACAAATAGGTCTGTGGCCCATTCTGGGTATGGAATCTTATAGTTGGAGGAAGCTTATTGGTTTTCTGGACCAGTTTCCTACCCAGTGTGGATTTTCTCCTCCTAACAACTATCTCCCCAAGAGTATCTTCTTACTGAAAAATGCCATGGAAGGCAATCTGTTGAGCCAGTCCCACTCCCCTTTAATATTTTATTATTGTTTTTATTGAATCTTTGTACTTCATTTTTTTTCTATTTTATTTAGCCCTTCAGTTACTTGAAGGTACTGCTATTTTGTTTGACTATTGTTCTTTGGGAACAATGCTTCTTTCATTTTTCTTTTTATGCCATTTCTCATTTGTCACCTTCCAAAGCCGCTTAAGCTTGTCAGTGTCCCTGAAAAGACTTGAGTACTTTTGGGAGGTTGTGGTTTCATCAGGGCAGAGTCCAGTAAACCTACTGTATTGTTAACTGGGACAGATAGTGCAGCTGGTTCTTGTTGTATTTCCCAAAGCAGTGTATTCTGTCACTTTGAGTCATCTGGAATCCAGGTTCATAGCGTCTTTGGTCACCTCACCCCAAATGACTACCTTCTTGGAACATTTCCCAAAAATCTTTAGTGGTTCTGTATTGGTTGAATACAGTTTATACTACTTTGCCTGAATTCAGTGCCTTCCAGAATGTGTCTTAGGTCAGGATTTTCCAGACTTTGTTAGAGGAATCCTAGGTCTGCCAGATATTAACAGATGTTCTCTTTCATCACCAGTCCTACCCCTGGGATTCTGTCATTAAATAAATTGGGAAATACTGCTTTCTGTATTCCCCTCTTGTTGATTCACAAGGTACATTTGCTTGCTCAAGATTTTGAGAGGTCCTTAGCTTCCTAGGTCTGCTGTACTAAGTTGCCACAAACTGGATGGCTTAAAACAACAGATTTATCCTCTCATAGTCTGGGGGCCAGGTGTTGTCAGCACAGTGCTCTCTCTAGAGGCTCTTCCAGTTTTGGTGGCTGCTGGTATCCCTTGACTTGTGGTAGCATCACTACTACCTGTTTCTGTGTCACATGGTCTCCTTCTCTCTGTGTGACTTCTCTGTTATCTGTGTAAAATTTCTCTGTGCCTACTTTTTATAAGGACACTTGTGATTGGATTCAGGGCCCAGATAATCCAAAATAATACCCTATCTCAAGATTCTTGTTACATTGTCGGCAGACTGTTTTTGATATAAGATAGCATTTATAGATTCCAGTGATTGCAATACTACTGTGTCTTTGGGAGGGGACATTATTTAGCCTCCACAATAACTGAATAGCTGATCACTTTGTACATTCATGCCCAAGTCGCACCCTGCTTGCACTTGTTTCACCCATTCCTCTTTGCCACAAATAGCTTTTCTTTCCATCTATAACATTTATCTTTAAACTCAAATCTTTCTACTCCTTCACAACGCCTTCCTACCAGTCTTGGCTCCCTGCTTTTAAAGTAGTTTGGTTGATATTTTTAACACACCTTGTATCTCTTATGTCATCTCTCATTAAACTCAGTGCCCTTGTTGGTCTTTGGACAGATTGGGAATAGGCAAGTCTCTGGAGGCAGACTATCTGGTTAATAACTGTGTGATTTTAAAAAAGGTATCTATCACTTAATTGTTTCTGCCTAAAATTCATTGTCTGTAATGGGAGGATAATTAGAGTAAATAAAGAGCTGTTGTGAGCAACACATAAGTTAATAAATGTCACTGCTGTGTCCAAAATTGTAGCCATAGCCATAGGTAGTTATCGAATGTGTCCCTCATGTCTGAGGAATAGAATTTTACAAAATGGAAGCAATATATAAAATATATTTAAATACAACTTTTTTGTTTTGATATGACTATATTTCACTTGATAATATTTCATACAGTTCTTGCTGGTGTCAACTAATTTATTCACCTTGGATTTTTTTCTGTGTTCTAGCTAACAGTGTAATGTACTTATTTGAATATATTATGCAGAAAGCATGACTTACAATGATACATAGATATAGTTGTGGGTATTTAAGCCAAAATGTTTGTAATTTTAATTACAACATAATTATTTTTCTAGTTAAACGTAAGTATAGACCAGTTTTAAAATGTAAAACAAGAGTACATTACTGCTGCAGAATTGAGTAGATGCAGAAACTAGTGCTCTGATCAGAGCAGTGAAGACAGAGAGACCAGGAAATTCCAGGACTGCAAAACAGAAAAGCTGTTTGTTGTGTAAATAAAATTTAAAGAAAATAAAGTGGGTAGTACTAAAGGGTATTTTTGACAAATCCATAGTGGATTTGGTTAGACATTTTCTCCCAATGGTAAAAAGGAATTTAACCATTTTGGTGCCAGTAATCTGAATTAAATATCTAACAAATTTAAAACTTTTAACAGGATGTAAACTTGTAACTTCATCTATCTGTAAAATGGCTTGAATTAATGCACAAAAGAGGTAACCATTTTTATTTTTTAATTGATTTGAAGAGAGAGAAAGAGGGAGAGAAACATCGATTTATTGTTCCACTTGCTTATTCATTCATTGGTTGCTTCTTGTATGTGCCCTGACTAGGGATCAAACCTGAAACCTTGGAGTATCAGGATATCAGGATGATTCTCTAACTAACTGAGCTACGCCATCAGGGTGATAACCATTTTTAGGTGGTAAGATGGCAAAATAAATCATTTCAGTTACTGATGTTTTATTAGAAAATTATGAGAAAACACAAAGATATGTTTTACAAAATCTCAAAGCATATAATTAAATCACCAAACAATTGCCTGTAGAATACAAGGTCTTTCTAACAGTATCAAAGATTAATTTATCTGAATTTTGAAGAATTTCAAGTACTTCCCTTTAGCTGTACACTAGTTGCGTGACATATGAGTTGCTGCCAGGTAAACACATGAGATACCCTTGTCTCAAAAGATTAAAACATTTACAAAGAAATCTTGTTAATTTGTGGTATAAACTACCAAATTTGTAGCATAGATATCTTTGAATGTCTTACATATGTCAAAGAAGAATTTTAGATGGATAGGAATAAATCAATTTCTGTCACAACAGGTAACACTGCAGTTATGTTAGTTCAACTATCCACACTTACTAGAATTTGAAAACAAGAAACTGTTTTTTCTCTTATTGCTTCCTTCTACTATATTCTGAAACAAACTCTGAAAAGTGTCATAGATTCCAAGTTAAAATTGTTCCATCAACACATGGAAATCTGTGAATCAATGCCAGTTTACAGACCTGCTGAATCAAAGAGAAGACAGAGAAGGCAGTGATCTTGGGTTCTTGCCAGCATTCATTGGTAGAGTCATGGATGAGTTTTACAAATATTTCTGTAATATTTACTCCAATATACGATTTTCTTTTCTATCTTGAAACAAAAGGAATGTCTGTGAAATAGCAGATAAGGGGGGGCTACTGTACATCCATACAAAAGATCATTTTGTTTGAAGGAGAGATTATTTTAGGTAATCATTCTTAATAGTGGATTATTGCAAAAGTAATTGATGGTACTTATTTAAAAATTATTTTTGCACCAAACAATATGTTTCATATACATTATTAGTTAATTGAAAAGCTTAAAAAAAACCCCTTTGTGGCATCTAGTTTTGATTGAAACACTTTTATTGTGATTGAAGGAGAAGTATTGTGGAAATAACACTATAGTTTGGGTTAGACAAATTGGTCTCATGTTCTGCTTAGTTATCTAACTAGCTCTATGACCTTGAACAAAGGAGTTCTTTTCAAATTCAGTTTTCTAATACAGAAAAATGGAGATAATATCAGCTACCTCACCAGGGTGTTGTGAGATATAAAGGGGAAAATATTTTAGAGTACTTAGCAGTCATAAGGAATTATAGAAATATGACATATTATTTTGATAGAAATAACATAATTTAAAAAACATGTGCTATAATGTAAGGTTGGGTTAACTACATCTATTTAAAAATATTTTTATTGATTTCAGAGAGGAGGGGAGAGGGAGAGAGAGGTAGAAACATCATTGATGAAAGAGAGTCATTGATCGGCTATGTCCTGCATGCCCCCAAGTTGGGATTGAGCCCACAACTGGAGCATGTGCCCTGACTGGGAATCAAACCGTGACCTCCTGGTTCATTGGTCGACTCTCAGCCACTGAGCCACACTGGTGGGCTAACTATATCAATTAAAAGATGATAGCTTATCTGAATTTTAAGTCTAGTGTTTTGGTAGAAAAAATACTTTCAACCTTTTCTAAATGTATGATCTAAATCTAAAAAAATATAGTTAAATATCCTAGATAAGTCATAAGTATTAGGAGTTTACTACGTATGTTTTCTTCTAGGAGTTTTATGGTTTCATGTCTTCCATTTAAGGCTTTAATTCATTTTGAGTGTATTCTGCATATGGTATAAGAAAGTGGTCTAGTTTCATTTTACTTTATGCATTTGTCAGTTTTCCTAATACCATTTATTGAAGAGACTGTCTTCACTCCATTGTATATTCTTGCCTTCTTTGTAAGAAATTAATTGACCATATAGGTGTGGGATTATTTCTGGGCTCTCTGTTCTGTTCCATTGAACTGTGTGTCTGTTTTAAAGCCAGTACCATGCTGTTTTGATTACTCTAGCCTTGTAGTACAGTTTGATATCAGGTGGTGTGATACCTCCAAATTTTTTTTCTTTCTCAAGATTGCTGTGACTATTTGGTGTCTTTTGTGGATCCACTTTAGGATTATTTGTTCTAGTTCTATGAAAAATGCCATTGGTATTTTCGTAGGTATTGCATTGAATCTATAGATTGCTTTGGGTAGTATGGACATTTTAATGACCTTCCTATCCATGAGCATGGTGTATTCTTCCATTTATTTGTGTTTTCAGTTTTTCTTTTACTGTCTTATAGTTTTCCAAGTATAGGTATTTTACCTTCTTGGTTAAATTTATTTATAGATACTTTTTCTTTGATGCAATTGTAGAGGGGATTGTTTTTTAAATTCTTTTTTTCTGATAGTTCATTAACTATATATATAAAAGGTTAAGCGACCATCCAACCAGCCAGTAGGTTTGATGCGCACTGACCACCAGGGGACAGATGCTCAACATAGGAGCTGCCGAGTTGTGGTGACTTGGCAGCGGCGGTTCTCAGGTGATGTACCCTGGAACCAGAGAGGAGGGAGCCTGATTCCTCTCGGGGCCATGCAATTCCACCTTTGGCAGTGGGTTATGTTGTTTCTGGGGCACTGTCATCCCAAATCTGGTTTACTGCCCAGTTGTGGTGACTGCAGATACTCTTTGAGCCACAGCGCCACCCCAGTTGCAGTCAGCCAGGGAGGGACTGCAGGAGGTTCGCTCCAGGGCATGTCTGACCATCTTGCCCAGTCCCGCCCCACCACCCCGCCGGCCACCTTCTAATTAATTTCCTTTCAATGTGCCTGAATCTGTGCACTGGGCCACTAGTTGGTTTATAAAAATTCAACTGACCTCTAACTATTAATTTTGTAGCCTGCTACTTTATTGAATTAATTTATCATTTCTAAAAGTTTTTTTGGTGGAGCCAAGAAATTATTTTTAAGCATAAATTTTATCAGTAATTTATTATTAACTTCTCTATAGCTCTATATAAGTCTGTGTCAATGTATTTGGAGCCCTGAGTTTAAAAACTTTCAGTTAGTATATTATTTTAAATGTGAAAGGAGTTATTCACACCAGCACTTATCTGGCCAGTGGGCGGATCTTTTGGAGGATTTCCACAGGATTGTGCTTCTTGTATTTTTAGTGTTTTTCCCACTTTGATTTCATGCTCACCTGTGGTGGTTTATTTTCCAGGGCACTGTGCCTTCTAGTAGAGAATAGATAAGTATGGTAGTATTTCATAGCTTTTTTTTAATGCACACAGCCTCACCACCCTCTGTCCATGACTAATGCATCTACTGGTATTCCAGATAGTAAAACATCTTGATTAGCTATCCAGGTTAATATTCTCATACTTTCCTTCTGTGGGTTGGCTAATGCTTGTGAAATAACTATCAAGGCTAGGAAATGCCTGGCTTCCCAGATACTTCTCAGATCAATAGGGCAGGGACTAAATCTCCAATTTCCTTCCTGTCCTCTGTTCTGTAACACCTGTGACCCAAGGGAGTGTTTGATATTCATTAATCTGGTACACTTTGCATTGTTAATAAATTCTATAGAGACCACATTTTATGTTAAAACACCTATAGGCCCATCATTATGGAGTGATTGATCCCATTAGTGAAGCAAATTGCCGTAGAAATAATTCACACACACACACAAACACATACATATTTCAAATCCTTGCTCTGGCTATTGAGATCTTAGGAAGTTTATTGGTCTCAGTTCATCTCAGGTTGTTCTTTATAAAGTAGAGATAATAAAGCATTTGGAACATGCCTGGCATATCCTCAATGCTGCACAAGTATTTACCTTTATTATTATTACTTTTATCACCATATTTTGTACTAATAATAGGTCATTTTAAGACTTTTTTTCCTCTGAGGGATAAAAACTTCAGCATGAGTGTCAAGAATGGCAGAGTGGGAGAGAGAAAAACACGTGAGGTTCAGGCTAAGGGAGATTACATTTAAATAGGCAAGTAAGTCAGTGTGTGCAGTATTCTTTAAGCATGCTTTTATTTATGTGGAGATGAACAGGTTAGCTCACCCCTGATATGTCTTTGTATTATGTACACCCAGCACACATGCAGACTGTTAATAAATGTCTCTGGACTTACTTTTGAGGTTTTTAAAACATTTTTGAGACTGTTTGGAATATATGTTTGTGTATTGTCCTCCTAATCAATTAAAAAATTATCTTTCTATACCTTATTAAAAACTGTTAACTTTCTGCTCTGTTATTTTAACCTTTAAGCCCATTTTCTTTATAGCATTTGCCTAAACTACAGTGTGTTTTACTATGTGGAAATGAATGGTGTTAAGAATGCTGGGTTGTACAAATGTACCTGGAGCTTACATTGTGGTGCTTGTCCTCTTACTTCCCATTTAAACTCAGAGTTTACAATGACCATTTGCAAACTGAAAGAAATGTGCATTTTAAACCAGGTTATTATAGAAGTTCTTCCATTGAACATCTGCTAACCTGTTTCAAAATATTTTTGAGTGGCTTTTATTGGAGATAAAAAATAGTAAATTTTATATATGTTCTATACTTATAAGAACAAATCAATTAGCAAAATACAGCTACTAGAAAACTTTATAAAATATAAGAATAAATAATTTTCAGAAGAAATAAAATATATGGTCACAAATATAAAAAATACTTTTCATTCTCAATACTAATCCCAAATTGAAAGAAAAACATCATTTTTAAATTTATCAAATTGGGGAAATATTTTCTAAAATTAAACTTGGATCATTTCTTTCCTCTGTGACATTTTTCACATGTAAATATTTTAAAAATTTTACCATGGACATAAGATTTAAAATTACAGTCTTTTTTTTCCCTTCTTTTTAAAATGCTCACCCAAGCACATTTTCATTGATGTTTAGAGAGGGGGAAGGGAAGAAAGTGGAGAGAGAGAGAGAGAGAGAAAAGAGAGAGAGAGAGAGAGAGAGAGATATTGGAGAAAAGGAAGGAGAGAAAAAGAGACATCAATGTGAGAGAAACATCAATCAGTTGACTCCTTCATGTGCCCCAATTGAATCCTCAACTTAGGCATGTGCCTTGATGGAGAATGGAACACATGACGTTTTGATGTATAGGATGACCCTCCTACCAACTGAGCCACACTGGCCAGGGCTACCGTTTTTTTTTGCAATTGAGCATGTTTGTGGGGAAATATTCAGGGCATTGGTATACCAATATGTAAGATGATCTTCCAGCTCATGATTTACTGGCAGGTCTAGAGTTTGGCAGCAGAGCCGCTCTCTCTTCCTGCTGTGTGGGTATAAGGTGTGTGTGCAACCACTGAGCTTGAAGGGCTCTCTCCCTGGCAGACATTCAGCGCGAAGGAGTGGTTACAGAAAGACTATCTCAGTTGCTGGCACCATCAGTTCTTTATTGTTTAGAGCTTGTTGATCATGTTTCTGAATTGCTGTGCTCCTATCTACTAGGAGGCTAATCTAAGGAAGTAGAAGTCAGTTTTTGAGAAAATAATTTTCAACTTTGAAGAATACAGGAGATGGGAGTTATTTATATGTTTTACATATTGATGGTGTGCTTGTCTTTCAGTCAATCAGTTAATTATCACTCTCCTGATAATTAGTGGCTATGTTCTTTTTCTTCACTTGGTAATGCAAGGTATGTTTTACTTGGTTCTGAACTGAAGACATTCAACCAGTGTCTTCATCTTAGATCTTTTCTTTGTATATTTAGTGAAAAATTCTGAAGTCTGGGAATCCGGAGACCTGCTTTTTGTTATTGTTCCTTCTTGTTCTTTGTGGGGATACAGCATGTGCTGCTTTCTAACTGTGACTGTACACTAAACATTTCTCTGTTTTGAATCTCAATTCCCTGATCTGTAAAATGAGAGAGTTGGATTAATTAATCCCTATGGTCTTTTAAATTCTTTGAGTGTGACAGAAATTTTATTCAATGATTTGTGTTACAAACATGAGCCAGGTTAAAACACTTTTCAAATATAGTCTGCCTCTGGGCTTTTCACACTACAATGGCAAATCTTCCCTTTGGTAACTTTAATTTTAAATCAAAACAGCACCCTCTGTTATTTATTTAGGTGTTTGCATTTTTCTTATTGGAGATAATAGATTACTTTTACTGTAATTGCAATTAGCTGAAAAGATGCTTATTTTAGAGTAATTAGAATGCATAGAGTTAGGGAGCCTAAAAGGTAGTGTAAGCTAGTGCTTTCTCTTCTTACAGAAAATATTCTATTTCCTGATGCTTGAGATGAACTAAACAAAGAAATTCATTTTATTATGGCATGATTTCTTTAGCCCAATACTTCTTATCTTATTCTATTCAAAGAAGCTGCCAAAAGGTGCTTAGGCAGAAACATACAGTATAATTTAGTATGCAGTTCAGAGAGCCCACAATCTCAAATTGCATAGAAAAAAGTATCGTGCTCATTTGTCCTTCTGGGCTGTAAGTTCATCCATGTTTGATGAGAGAGGAGAAATGCTAGTCTTCTCTGCAGGAAGGTAGTCTACCTGGCACACACATGTTTGGACGTGGGTTTGAGATGAGGGTTGTTTATGCTTTTTCAGTCTTCTGTGGCTATTGGGAGAAGGGGGAAACTTCTGTCCATCAGCTTTTTATAGATGTGAAGTCTAAGGTAGTTTTCATACTGCAGCCAAGATATGATTTAGGTAATTTCTGGAATTACTACCCCCTTTTTAAAATTTTATCTTTATTGTTGAAATTATTATAGATGTCCCTTTTTCCCTCCACATTGACCCCCTCCACCTTGCTTACCCCACTTCCTAGGCCTTGGCTACACTATTGTCTGTGTCTATGGGTTATGCATATATGGTATAAGTTCTTTGGTTAATC
>NW_005361391.1:919581-933494 GCF_000412655.1 Myotis brandtii
CCCGCCTTCCCTCTGAAATACATCAGTCTGTTGCATGCTTTGGTATCTCTGGATCTATTTTGTTCATCAGTTTATTTTTTTCATTAGATTCCACATATATAAGTGAGATCATGTGCCATTATGCTGTTAATATTTGACAAAGGAGGCAAGAGCATACATTGGAATAAAGACAGTCTCTTCAATAAATGGTGTTGAGAACATTCTATAGGTACATCAAAAAAGTGAAACTAGACCACCAATTTACACCATACACAAGAATAAACTCAAAATGTATAAAAGACTTAAATGTAAGCTGTGAAACTATAAAAATCCTTGAGGAAACTGTAGGCAGCAAAATATCAGACATTTCATGTAGCAGAATTTTCACTGATACAATGCCTATGGCAAGAGAAACAAAGGAAAAATATAAACAAATGGGAATATATCAAACTAAAAAGCTTCTGCACAGCAAAAGAAACCAGCATCAAAATGAAAAGGGAATTCACTGTATGGGAGAACATATTTGCCAATGATACACCTGATAAGGGGTTAATTTCCAAAATACATAAAGAACTTATGCAACTCAATACCAAGAAAACAGACAATCCAATTAATTGCTGGAATTACTCTTAATTTTTATGGCTGTTTATCTGGAACATTTCTGAGTACTTGTGAAAGGTGAACAGAGATACCTAAGTATAGGGACTATAGATACCAGGCACACCTAAATTTGGTCCTTTTGAACCTTGGGCAGTGGCCCTGCCCCCTTGGCCCGAGAGCCCAAAACATACACCTACCACCAATTGAAGTTCACCTCCAAACAACACTACACTGCTCCCTAAGTAGTGCATGTGCCCAATGAGATCTGAGAAATTTCAGACGCTGTGCCCTGTTCCAAAATTACAAGATGTCTCTGAGTTTGGGTCACCTGATTAAAACTAGAAGCACTGTTTAATCCATAAAAATACTCTGTACTGGAAAATGACTAAATCAATTTGGTTTAAAATGAATACACTTATATTATTTTATTTTGTTGGGTTCAAATGTGTTTTGGTATGTCCCATGTAGAGAAGAGGGTGAAGAAGGAGGCTGTTTCCTAGGTCAAAGTAATGGGAGATGTGGATTCTCATCCTGGCTTCGTCTCTAGTGTGATGTTAGGCAAGTTGGCTAACCTCCATGTGCCTTAGTTATCTCAGATGCCAAATGGCAGCTTGCCTTCTAGGCCGAGTTCTTGTAAAAATGAGAAAATATTTCTGTCTTGAAAATGTTAAAGCCATGGTGATTACTTAAAACTATGTAGCATTTAATATGAAATGGATACTCTTAATAACCACGTGCAAAATTAAATTTAAGAGTCACAATTGGGATATTATTTCTCCAATTAAAGTTTTCTGTAACAGGGATTGAACCCAGGCTGGAATTTGTATCAGACTAATTATGTTCATAGCGAATGAGTTGGAAATTTAGTCCATGAGTTCCTTGCTTTCTGAGGAGTTGGGTGTGAGAATTTAGTGTTGGTTGCAGGTTCTCAGTTACCATGACATTAGTCATTAGTCTAACAACCCTGTTCTTCTAGAGGAGTTAGAAACAGTAATCCTTCTGGCTTGGGGGACGCTTGTCTGTTTAGATTCCGTGTCTCCAAGCATAGTCCCCTCAGGGACCTGGGGAGAGGACGAAGGGAGGCCCACTGGGCGCCCTGGGACAGAGACCAGGAGGCCTCGCTGTGCTCCACTTCCCACTCATTGTGCTGCCCAGGCCCTATCACTTGGGAGGCCTGGCAAGGAAGTGAAGAGGAAGCGCATGCCACTACTGGTTCAGAATGTTCCAGCGCAGTTGGAAAGTCTGAGATGTGGCCTGGGTGAGAAGAACAAGACCTTATTGACAGGGTTCAGTCTTGTCAGGTCTGTTTCACATCAGCCTTCTACATAATCACAGCTCTCCTGCCCCCATGGGCCTCTAGCACTTTCACCTCTGCCTCAAAAAAGACAAGAAAACCAACACCTTCTGTGCAACTGTGTTAGACCATAAAGTATTTTAACTTTTTATTCCAAGAGAAATTATGAAACATGAAAAGTTTGGTGTTGTTTGCTTCAAAATGATAACACCAACAAGATAAAACAAAAATACATACTTCTTAGGCTTTTCCACTTAACATAAAAGTAGTCATCGTACTGTAAATGCTTTTTCTATTAAGCTGTTTTCTTATTGATCAATTTGTAAGACTACTGACTATTCTCACATTTCCGATGATCATGGAGAATGACCCGGCTTGTCCTGGTCAGAATTACTTAACCCCCTCATCTGATTTAGTTTGCATATTGGATATATAAAAATTATGCAATTGTGTATATTTTAAGATTGAAAGGAAAGGAATATGCCAAACTACTTTTCTTTTTCTCCACTTGAGTCTGCCAAACCAGAATATTTACGTCAAAAAGTCAGAAGAAAATCTGCTGGATGTTTTAGTGAGCCACAGAGTATGTCCCTGTATGCCTTGCCTGGTCATCCTGCTTAAATTTATGCGTGACTTCTGAATTAAGTAATAAACATCCTCTGGGCAGTCCTGTCATTTTCCAGGACTTGTAGGTGTCTCCAAGTCAAATAATGGCAATAATAAGGCCTTTTCTTTTCCCTGGTGTATTAGATAGGAACTTTTGAAATTAAATGGATTATTTTAAGCTTTTTTGTTGTTGTTGTTTATTGTTTCTTTGTTTTTAATCCTCACCCAAGGATATTTTTCCCATTGCTTTTCTGAGAGAGTGGAAGGGGAGAGAGAGAGAAGAGAGAGAGAGAGAGAGAGAGAGAGAGAGAGAGAGAGAGAGACATTGATGTGAGAGAGACATATCCATTGGTTGCCTCCCACACATGGGATTGAACCTGCAACCCAGGTACATGCCCGTGACTGTGAATCAAACCTGTCACCCTTCGGTACACAGGTCAATGCTCCAACCACTGACCAGGGCTAAGCTTTTTTAAAGAGAGGAAATCAAAGAAAACCTGAATATTCCCAGCTATTTTTGAGTAAACAAATTTCTAGTAGTTGGAGCCTCCCATCTTTCTGTGCATCTGGATGGGATGGAGAGGACCTACCTGGACTAAAAGCAGAAGAACAGTTGCAGGATTTCTTGCAAAATGTCTACGCAATTCATTTTCTGAGCAAGGCTGGTGACTTTTTATAGAACCTCTAGAATGGCGATTTCTCATACTTTCTGTACCTGCCAGTGGCACATGGAATATATTAGTTTAAATGGACCATTCTTACTCAGAAAAATTTAAAAGAATTATAAAAAACTGATTGAAAATCCCTGTGTTTAGTCAGACACCCGTATGTACTTTTCTTTTTAAAATCCTCACCAGAGGACATGCTTAGAAAGACAAAGGGGGAGAGTGAGAGAGGGAGAGAGAGAGAGAGATAAAGAGAGAGAGAGAGAGATCCATTGATTGCCTTTTGTACATGCCCCAACCTGGGATCGAACCTGCAACCCAAGTATGTGCCCTGGATGGGAATCAAACTGGCAACCTTTTGGTGCACAGGACAGCACTTAACCTACTGAGCTACATCGGCCAGGCTAGACACCCTCATTTAATGTAGAGATTAACTGCATGATTTAAGATGCATACAAATTAAGTATTTATTATTTTACTAGAGGCCAGGTGCATGAAATTCATGCACTCAGGGGAGAGGGGGAAGCCCTCAGTCTGGATTTCAAGAGGGCGCAGGCCAGGCCTCAGGACCCCACCTGTGCACGATTGGGGCTGGGGACATGGGAGGTTGGCCATCCGGGGAGGGACCGCGGGAGGGCTTAAGGGCATGTCCGGCCCATCTCGCTCAGTCCCCATCGTCTGGACCTAACCTACCCGTCAGAGCATCTGCCCCTGGTGGTCAGTACATGTCATAGAGACTGGTCGAATGGTCGACTGTCTACCCTCTGGTGGTCAGTGCATGTCATAGGAAGCAGTTGAGTGGCCTTAGCATATCATTAGCATATTATTCTTTGATTGGTTGACCGGACAACTGGATGACTGGACACTTAGCATATTAGGCTTTCATTATATAGGATAAAAAAGATAAACAACTTTCTTTTAAGTTTGTGTGCATGAACACATATATGTAGTGATAATAATACAAATCTGATCATGTCTATCACCCTATCACCCTGACCCCTACTTCAAAATCCTTTCTTTAGTGACTTTACAGAATTCTTGGATTAGAAGCAAACTCTCACTGTGCCTGGAAGGCCTCCCTGCAAAGGCACTCTCCTTCCTCCTCTCCACCAAGGTGTCTTTTCTATGATGTCAGCACCCTGGTATTCTCTGCCTCCTCTTCACACTCACACTGCTCTCTCCCCAAACCTCTATAACTACTTTCTCATCCTTTCCCCAGAGATGCCTTTTGCAACTCTCAGAATTAGAGTTTTGTTTTACCAAAGCCTTCTTCTTTGCCTCACATATTTTGTATATTTTACATGCGTGATTTTCAAGCTTTTTTATCTCATGGCATATAAACTAATTGTTGAAATTATGTGGCAAAAATGCTTTTGCTGATGTGTCAAAAAAATAGGTATATTTTGATTCCTTCATACAGGATGGCTATTGTGTTGGCTGTTGCCATTTTTTTATTTGACAATCTAAGGGAAAAGAGTTTAGTGACCCAGACTAAATAGGTACTGCATGTTTTAAAAATTCTTGGAGCACATTACTTGAAATTCGCTGTTTTAGACACCAGTGTGGCCAAACCTAACTCTAAATCCATCTGCTTCTGAAGTGTCATGTTCTTTCTTTAGTCCCATGTTAATCCCCTGGATTTTAACTTCTTTCTCTGTGAGTATGACAATGATAACACTTTACTGTGCATTCAAATGAAATAACGTCAACAGTGGGACACCTTTTAGTGTTTACCATCTTCATCTGTATTACTTTTATTTTATTTGCCATGATTCATAATTTAAGTTTATAGAACCTCTTAAACGCTTTCCTCAAAACTCCTAGTCTTGGCTGCCTTCTTGACTGGCCATGATGGGCCTGACGTTTTTCAATTTTCCTTCTCTTCCCAGGATGGTTCATACTTGGCTGAGTTCCTGCTGGAGAAAGGCTATGAGGTGAGTGACTCAGTGAGCAAGCACAGGCTGGTGGAGTCACTCGGACACAGTGGCCTCCCGCTTCCTCTGCTGCCGTCCTCCTGTGCATGTTTTCCACTGAAACTCTGATAACAAATCATAATCAGGGGAAGAATGTGCCTTTTGGCTTGTAACCATGCCAGCTCATTGTGCTGTTTATCTACTGGTGAGCACTGGTGGCTTCCCCTGTTCCTTAGTGTTTAACTGCTCTGCACGCTTCCCACATTCTAAGATAAAGCAGCAACCTGTGTAAGCTAACAGCTATAACATCATTTGGGTTAATTTATGATGTGATGTGCTACATAAAAAAGTTCCACTCACAGTGAAGTCACTTAATTCGGAAATTACACAGAGCAATAAAAACCAAGTTGATCTCCGGCAAGCTTAAATGAAAAATTAACACTTACAGATTTTTGCTTTCTGAAAGGTGGCCATATAATTTATGGAAGCTGAAACTTTGGGGTTCGCTGCTATCATCATCATTATTGTTGTCTTCTTTTTCTCCTCCTTCTTCTCCTTCAACACTTCCTGCTTTCTTTAAAAGAAGCAAGGGTACTGTATTTTAAATTTGATATAGCTTTGTGTGTATGCCTTACCTTTTTAAAAACCAGTTTTCAGATATGTATATCTATATAAATTCATGTTATACAGAGAACAAAAACCTGCACAGTGATCCATATGCCCTGGCCTGATTTGGGAGTTTTTACATTAATCATTTTGGATTCTCTGTTTATCCCAATTGGAGTTGCATCGCTCTATAGGCAAATGGGCAAACACCAGCAAGGAATTTGGCAGCTAACTGCCAAAAGCATTTGAAGGAAAGGAAACTTATTTTATTACTTTAACTCGTAATCTTTTCTGAGAGCCTTGACTTTTAGACTTTAAGAAGTAATATCAGATATGTTTAGTACCTTTTGTACCCTTATCTAATAGCTAGTTCTGTATCTTACAATAATATGAAAATAAGGCCATGTAATTATGAATGTATTATACATGTACACATATATTTATATACATAGATTCCTACTATAATTGAGTGATAAATACATATTCTAAAGAGCAACAGATTTTAGAATAGATTATATATCGTACAGAAGAGTTTTTTTAGGTGCAGACTGTTTTTTAAAAATATACTTTTATTGATTTTAGTGAGAGAGGAAAAGAGAGGGAGACATAGAAACATCAGCGAGAGAGAAATACCAACATTGATCCATCAGCTGCCTCCTGCACATTCCTTACTGGGGATTTACCCTGCAACCTGGGCATGCACCCTGACCAGGAATCTATCTGGTGACCTCTTAGTGCACGGGTTGACACTCAACCACTGAAGCACACCAGCCAGGCCAGACTG
The DNA here is from genome assembly GCF_000412655.1 of Myotis brandtii. Lineage (NCBI taxonomy): Eukaryota > Metazoa > Chordata > Mammalia > Chiroptera > Vespertilionidae > Myotis > Myotis brandtii. The sequence goes on from NW_005361391.1 coordinate 926,029, forward strand.
GTTTTTATTCCGGCGAGATTAACATAATCTTTCAGTAAATCTAAAAGGAAAGGTGTGGCAGAGAGACCTTGGATAAACAAGGGGTCTTTGGTAGCTAGAGAGGTTGTGTATCGAGTAAAAGAGAAGGCGCTGAGTAATAATTCATGAGTTCAGGACACGCTACTCCAAAATCTGGCACCTTGACATAATGGATATTTTAGATGAAGGAGTCTGAGAAAATGACAGAAGTTTTTCCTGTAAATCTGTCTTTGTCAGTTTAATGTAGAGGAGGAAAAATTTTTCCTCGACCCTTCTAGGGTCCCTGGCTGGGTCTGAAAATTAAATTGAAAACCATACAAATTTATTTAATAAAAGTTTTACATGACAGGAAGCTTTCATGAGGAACTGAAGTTATGAGAAACAATGAAACTTAAGTATTTTTATGTTAGGTTTGATGGAGTGGGACAGTCATGGAGATGTATGGTGGGTCGAGGATTGCAAGGTAAGTGTAGTACACTGGGGGAAACCTAGCAAGGTCTATTTGTTAGGATTCTTCTAGATGTACTCTTGTTTTTGGAGATAAGGATGCTCCTCTTCTCTGCGTGTAGAGAGAACACCTCTTACATGAGGGCTCTATGACTGCTTCAAAGGACAAGGGCAGGGGGAAGGTCAGAGTGACCATCCTGCTTCTGCCATTTCCTAAAATTCCTTCAAACTAAATTACTCAATATGCCAAGATACCCTATTTCGAGGTAGTGTTCCCTGAACCACATTGTAGTCATCACAGTTATGGAAGAGAGAGGTGGTACATCAGAAAGAATCCTTGGACTGCATAGGTGTTAGGGGCTACTTACAAGGTGGACACAGGGGACTGAGACTTAAGATGAGGATGGTGGGAACAAGGAGTGTCTGTAGCTAGTCCAGAGAAAAGGGAATGGCTTTGTGAGGTATGGCGGGCTCTATGACAAGTGGTGGACTGATGATCAGGCCTGGTCTCTGTAATAGATGGTGGATAAGTGGTGGGGCCTGGTGTCTGTGACAGATGGTGGACTAGTGATGGGGCCTGATCTCTGTGATAGTTGGTAGACAAGTGATGGGGCCTAGTATCTGTGATAGATGGTGGATAAGTGATGGGGCCTGGTGTCTGTGATAGCTGGTGGACTAGTGATGGGGCCTGGTGTCTGTAATAAATGGTAGACTAGTGATCAGGCTTGGTGACTGTGACAGGTGGTGGACAAGTGATGGGGCCTGGTGTCTGTGATAAATGGTAGACTAGTGATCAGGCTTGGTGATTATGACAGGTGGTGGACTAGTGATCAGGCCTGGTGATTGTGATAAATGGTGGACTAGTGATGGGGCCTGGTGTCTGTGATAGCTGGTGGACTAGTGATGGGGCCTGGTGTCTGTGATAGCTGGTGGACTAGTGATGGGGCCTAGTGTCTGTGATAGATGGTGTAATAGTGATGGGGCCTGATGTCTGTGATAGGTGGTGGACTGGTGATCGGGCCTGGCCTCTGTGATAGATGGTGGACTAATATTCAGACCTGTGGACTAGTGATCAGTCATGTGGTTCCTCTGGATGTGGTGGATGGTAAACATTCTCAAATGTTTGTCTTCCACTGGCATTTGAAATTTTAAGAGCAGATGTGATTCTGATAAGGATAGACAATAGAAGGCCTAGTTGGCAAGTCACAGTCAATGGGTGGCATGAATCATTGGAACAATGATTGGCAAGAAAAGAGAGGTTGAGGAGTGAGATTCTCAAATGTGATATAAAGAAGTATTATAGACAATACAGAGCTACAAAGCATAACCAGAAATGATTCCTCCTCATAGCACAGGGGAAATGTGAGTTATGTATGAATGAGAGGGAGTAAAAAGGTGTTTATCCAAAATGTATTCAATTTTAATAGGCTGCTGTCTGCAGTTTTAAGAGATTGATCAAATTGGAGAATAAATATTGAAAGGAATCTGATGGTAACAGGCTTTATTTTTCTGTCTTAGGTCAAAGTAAATAGGAGAGTGATTTTTTGAAGAGGCTACATTGGAAAATTTCCAGAATTATCAGCAGCAGTCCCTGATTGCTCAAGACCATGAGCAAAATAACAGGGTTATTAAATAGCATGTAGTAGGATAAGAGTAAGATACATACCTGCATTGACAGGGTCAACATCAGCAATTTTGGGTGGGCATAGACTTCTAATTCAACATGTGCTCAATCTTCAATGTGCATCAGAATCTTCCAGAGCCCATTGTAACACAGATGACTGACTCAAAGGTCTGGAATCTGCCTTTCTAATGAGTCCCTAGTTGTAACTGATGCTGCCCTCCTGGGTACCACAGTTTGAGAACCAGTGCAACTAAAGATTCAGATGAGATAATTAAATCATAAGATAATTTGTGGGGACTTGCTTCTCTGAGCTTTCATCTGATTTTGAATCTGGCCTTTGTATAAGGAATATCACTAGGCTCAGAAGTAACTGGAAACAATATACTTTGGGGCAGCAATGTGTAAGCAGGAGCAAATAAACACTGGGAAGAAGAGCTACAAATTCTATGAATAGACAATACCTAGGCTGAGTTCTTCTTAGAAAACAAAGGGGCAGTCTTTAACTAGCTAGCATAGCAAGGTCATTTTTTATTGTGAAAATGGGGAAGCAACAGTCAGCTGGAGGGAGGCAAGTTGAAGAGTAAATGGGTGGTTGGGTAGGGATGATGGGCCTGCATGGGCAAGAATAAACTCTATAGAGAGTTAAAATAGCACAATTAAATATACCCCTTTACTCCTTTTTAGTAACAAAGAAAACAACACTTTAGCTAGCATAGCAAGGTCATTTTTTATTGTGAAAATGGGGAAGCAACAGTCAGCTGGAGGGAGGCAAGTTGAAGAGTAAATGGGTGGTTGGGTAGGGATGATGGGCCTGCATGGGCAAGAATAAACTCTATAGAGAGTTAAAATAGCACAATTAAATATACCCCTTTACTCCTTTTTAGTAACAAAGAAAACAACAACCAACAAAGTAAAGGTATAAAAAGGTTGGCTAATCTTAAAGCAAAAACATAACGTTGGCAAACAACTTGAAAAGGAATGTCATGTATTAATAGATTGATTAGTCTGTATTAAATACCTTGTATGACTTCACACAGTAGGTCCGAAGCTGTTGGACATAATCACCTAATTTGGCCCCTGAAATCCTCCCATCTACTAGTAGTCATGTTTTGAATGAACTATTTTCACGTGAAAAAGTGAAGGGATGCTTCATCCCTGGTCTAGTTCTCATTGAGAAGAGACTCTATTTGAAGGTTTAAAGTTACAGTTTTTAATCTTGATAGTTTCTTGAATTTTGATCAAGATTAAACATTAAGGAGAGCATAAAGAGAATGGATCAAACCCTACTTCATTATTTATACAATATCTATAGGTGTCACTCATGATGAGGAAAACACTAAGAATTGTCAGGTTTTATAGAATATCACCCTTTAAAATGTTATATATTTGCTTCTTTAAAAAGACAGAGAAAAGAGGAACAGAATTATAAAGAATAAAATGACAATAACTACATACCTATAATAATCACTTTAAATGTAAATGTATTAAAGGTTCTAATCAAAAGACATGGTATAGCTGCATGGATAAGAAAACAAGAACCACCCTGGCTAGGTTGGAGCGTGGTCCCATACACCAAAAGGTTGTGGGTTTAATTTCTGGTTAGGACACATACCTAAGTTGCAGGTTTGATCCCCGGTTAGGGTGAGTACGGGGCAACCATTCACATGTTTCTCTCTCACATCAATGTTTTTTTCTCTCTCTTCCTTCCTCTTTAAAATCAATTTAAAAAAACTCACATATCCTTGGGTGAGGATTAAAAAAAAGAAAAGCCCTATTTATATGCTGTCTACAAGAGGCCTACCTCAGAATGAAAGACACACAGATAAAGTAAAAGGATGGAAAAATATATTTCATGGAAATGGTAACAACAAAAAAAGCTGTGGTAGGTATATTTGTATCAGGCAAAACAAACTTTCAAACAAAGGTTATAATAAAAGACAAAAAAGGACATTCCATAGTGATTGAGGGATTAATCCAACAAGAGGATATAACTCTTGTACACATTTTGCACCCAATATAGGGGCATCTAAATATACAAAGCAAATTTTGATGGACATAATGGGAGAGATTGAAAGTTATACAGTCATAGTAGGGGATGTGAATACCCCATTGACATCAATGGATTGATCTTAGACAGAAAACCAACAAAGTAACAGTGGCCTTAAATGATATATTAGATCAGGTGGATTTAATTGATATTTTCAGAGCATTTCACCCCCCAAAAACAGAATATATGTTCTTTTCAAGGGACATTTTCCAGGATGGATCACATGTTAGAATACAAAACAAGTCTCAATAAATTTGAGAAGGTTGAAATCATACCAAGCATCTTCTCTGACCACAATGGTATGAAACCAGAAATCAATTAAGAGAAAAAAACTGAAAGGCACACACGGAGGCAGAATAACATGTTAAACAATGAATATGTTAACAACAAGAACAAGGAAGAAATCAAAAGATATCCTGATACAAATGAAAATGAGAACACAACAACCCAAAATCTATGGGACACAGTGAAAGCAGTCCTAGTAGGGAAATTCATAGTATTATATGACTACCTCAGGAAACAAGAAAAATCTCAAATGAACAATATAACTTTACACTTAAAGGAACTTGATAAAGAAAAACAAACAAAACCCAAAGTGAATAAAAGGAAGTAAATAATAAAGATGAGAGTGGAAATAAAATAGACTCTAAAAAAACAATACAAAACGTCAATGAAACCAAGAACTAGTTCTTTGAAAAGATAAACAAGATTGATAATCTTTGACTAGACTCATCAAGAAAAAAAGAGAGAAGACCCAAACAAAATCAGAAATCAAAGAGAAGTAACAACTGACACCACAGAAATACAAAGAATTATAAGAGAATATTACAAGCAACTTTATACCAACAAATTGGATATTCAGGAAGAAATGGATAAAGTCCTAGAAACATACAATCTTCCAAAACTGAATTAAGACAAAAAAAAAAAAATCTGACCAGACTGATTGCAACTAAGGAAATTGAAGCAGTGATAAAAAACACACACACACAACAACACAACAACACACACACACACACACACACACACACACACAAACTGCCTATAAAAAAGTCCTAGACCAGATGGCTTCATGGGTGAATTTTACCAAACATTCAAAGAAGAACTAACACCTCTCCTTCTCAAACTATTCCAAAAAATTCAAGTGGGAAGACTCCCAAGCTCATTTTACAAGGAGACCCACATTATCTGAATTTCAAAACCAGATTAAGACACTACAAAGAAAGAAAATTATAGGCCAATGTCCCTGACGAACATAGATGCAAAAACCCTCAACAAAATATTAGCAAATTGAATTCAGCAATACATGAAAAAGATCACACATTATGATCAAGTGGGATTTATTCCTGGGACACAAAGTTGGTACAATATCTGCGAATCAGTTAACGTGATACAACACATACCCAAAATGAAGGATAGAAATCATATGATCATATCAGTAGATGGAGAAGAAGCATTTGATAAAATTTAGCACCCATTTATAATGAAATTTCTCAGCAAAGTGGGAATAGAGAGAACATATCTCAATATAATGAGACCACATATGACAAACCCATAGCTAACATCATACTCAATGGGCAAAAACTACAAGCATTTCTCTTAAGATCGGGAACAAGACAGGATTGTCTACTTTTACTACTATTATTCCATAAAGTAGTGTAAGTCAGAGCCACAACAATCAGACAACAAGAAGAAATAACAGGCATCCAAATTAGAAAGGAGGAAGTAACGGTTATTATTTTCCTATGACATGATACTGTATATATAGAACCTTGAAGATTCCACCCCAAAACTACTAGAACTTACAAAGGAATTTAGTAAAGTAGCAGGATACAAAAGAAGTATTTAGAAATTGGTTGCATTTTTATATATCAATAATTAATCATTAGAAAGGGAAACTAAGTACACAAACTAAGTATTCAATTACAATTAAATAAAAAAAATACATAGGAATACATTTAGCCAAGTAGATAAAAGACTTGTACTTGGGCAATTATAAAATAATGAAGAAAGCAATTGAAGAAGATAGAAATAAATGGAAGCATATACCATTCTCATGGGTAGGAAGAATTAACACTATTAAAATGTCCATACTACCCAAAGCAATCTATAGTTCAATGCAATCCTTATCAAAATACCAATAGCATATTTCATAGAACTATAGCATAATTAAAAATTTTATATGCTATAAAAGGCACCCAGTAGCTATAGCAATCTTGAGAAAGAACAAAGTCAGAGGTATCACAATACCTGATACCAAACTGTACTAGAAAGATATAGTAAACAGAATAGCATGGTACTGTCATAAAATCATACATAGATCAATGGAACAGAATAGAGAACCCAGAAATAAACCCATGCCTATATGATCAATTAATACTTGACAAAGGAGGTGAGAACATACAGTGGGATAAAGACAGTCTATTTAATAAATGGTGTTGGGAAAATTGGACAGATGCATGCAAAAAAATGAAACTAGACCACCTTCTTACAGAACATACAAGAATAAACTTGGAATGGATTAAAGACTTAATCCATTAAAGACTTAAATATAAGACTTGAAATCATAAAACCCCTAGAAGAAAACATAGGAAGTAAAATTTCTGACATTTCTAATGGTAATTTTTCTGATATATCTCCTCTAGCAAGGGAAACAAAAAGGAAAATAAAAAAATGGAACTACATCCCACTAAAATGGTTTTGCATGGCGAAGGAAACCATCAACAAGACAACCTATTGAGTGGGAAAAGATATTCACCAATGATATGTCTGATAAGAGATTAATATACAAAATTTATAAAGAACACATGCAACTCAACACCAAAAAAAACAAAACAAAACAAAAAACCCCACAAATAGTCCAATTAAAAAATGTGCAGAGGACCTGAATAGACATTTCTCCAAAGAGAACATATAGATGACCAATAGACATATGAAAAGATGCTGAACATCACTAATCATCAGAGAAATGCAAATGAAAACCATAATGAGATATCACCTCACACATGTCAGAATGGCTACCATCAATAAATCAACAAAGAACAAGTGTTGGTGAGGATATGGAGAAAAGGGAACCCTAATGCACTGTTGGTGGGAATGCAGACTGGTACAGCCACTGTAGAAAACAATATGAAGAGTCCTCAAAAATTAAAAATGGAACTGACCTATGTCCCCATGTTTCTACTTCTGGGTATATATTAGAAGAAACCCAAAACACTAATGCAAAAGAATAGGTGCACCCTTATGTTTATTGTAGTGTTATTTACATAGCGAAGGTATGGAAGCCACCCAAGGGCTTATCAGTAGATAAGAGTTTAAAGAAGTGGTGAATAT
>NW_005361391.1:934779-936069 GCF_000412655.1 Myotis brandtii
ATATATTTTTTTTTTTTACAATGCAATATTACTTGGCCATAGAAAAGAATGAACCCTAGTTGGTTTGGCTCAGTGAATAGAGCATTGGCCCTTGGACTGAAGCGTTCCTGGTTTGATTCTGGTCAAGGGCACGTTCCTCGGTTGCAGGCTCCATTGTGGCCCTAGTCGGGTGTGTGCAGGAGGCAACCAAACAATGTGTTTCTCTCACATCAATGTTTCTCCCTCTCTGTCTCTCCTCCTCCCTTCCACTCTCTAAAAATCAATGGAAAAATATCCCCCGGTGAGGATTACCAAAAAAAAAAAAGAATGATATCTTACCATTTGTGATAACATGGATAGACCTAGAGGGTATTATGCTGAGTGAAATAAGTCAATCAGAGAAAGAGAAATACTATGTGATTTCATTTATATGTGGAATCTAAAGAACAAAATAAATGAACATACAAAATTGAAACAGACACATAGATACAGAAAACAGACTGTTTGCCATGGAGGAAAGTGGTTGGGTGACAGGGTGAAAAATGTGAAGGGATTAAGAAGTACAAATGGGTAGTTGCAAAATAGGTATATGTATTTAAAATACAGCACAGAGAATATAGTCAATAATAGTGTAATAAATATGGTGCCAGGTGGGTACTAGAAATATTTGGGTGCGGAACACTTTGTGAAGTATCTAATCTAATAAAAGACAAACATGCAAATTGACCATACCTTCACTATGCCTTAAGCCACGCCCACCAGCCAATCAGAGCGACTATATGCAAATTAACCCAACCAAGATGGCAGCCGGCAGCCACGGAGCTGGAGCAAGCAGGAGGCTTGGTTGCCCCAATGATGGAGGAAGCCAAGGGAAGCCAAGCCCGCCCGTCCTGGCCGCATCTGAGCTCCACTGAAGGCAACAAAGTTTCAATTATAGAAGGTAAATAAATCTCAGAATAATAAACAAAAAGGAAAAAAAGAGAGGCTGGGAGCTTCCGTCGCCGGGGGGCTTGGCCAGCCTGAAAACGGCCCTCAGTCCCTCAACCAGACTGGCCAGGCAACCCAGTGGGGACCCCCACCCTTAAGGGGGTGTGGCCAGCCTGAAAACAGCCATCAGCCCCTCACCCAGGCTGGCCAGGCACCCCAGTGGGACCCCCACCCTGATCCAGGACACTATTCAGGGCAAACCAGCCGGCCCCCACCCATGCACCAGGCCTCTATCCTATACAATAAAAGGGTAATATGCAAACTGACCCTAACAGCAGAATGAGTGGGAATGACTGGTCACTATGACACACACTGACCACCAGG
>NW_005361391.1:939800-945753 GCF_000412655.1 Myotis brandtii
GGCACCGGCGGGGGTGGGGGCCCCCCCCCCCCCCGAGTGGCACAAATTTTGTGCACCGGGCCTCTAGTATATATAAAGAAGGCTAATATGCTAAGTGTTCCTTCACACATCTACCAGTCGTAATGGCTTGTTCTGACCACCAGGGGCAGACACCCAATGCAGGAGTTGCCGAGCTGCAGTGACTTGGCAGCAGTGGTTCTCGGGTGACCCACCTCGAAACAGAGAGGAGGGAGCCCAATTCCTCACGGGGCCGGGAGATTCCACCTTCAGCCCTTGCTGAGGGATTGTCAGCCCCGAATCTGGTTTACTGCTCACCCTGTACCACAGCAACTTTGCAGAGTGCCCTCTCGCACTCTGGGACCCCTTGGGGGATGTTGAAGAGTTGGTTTCAGCCCCATCCCCACAGGCCAGGCCGAGGGACCCCATCTGCCAGAGGGACCCCACTCACTCCACAGATGCAGAGGAGGGACCGTGGGAGGTTGGCTCCAGGGCGTTTCCAGCCCATCTCGCCCAGTCCTGCCCTGCGGGCCACCTTCTAATGAATTTCCTTTCAATGTGCACAAATCCGTGTACTGGGCCTCTAGTATTATATGATTGTCTAACCACTATTTTGTACACTTGAAACTATACAAACCAATACTGAATGTAGTCCTTATTTTCAAAATAAAATTTAAAAAATTAAAAATAAGGAAATAAAAAATATGCAACAGGGGCCAGTAAACAAAACAAGAAAAAAAACTTTGTGTTTATTTCTACACATTGTTGAAGAGCAAAGGGTAATTCTGTTTTATACTCTGTCACCTAGCTCAGAGTGAAGGAGGGGAATGAGGTTGCTCAGCTTCCTGTGGAGAGGAAGCCAGTTGACCCTGGTGCTGAACAACCTGTGTCCTAACCTTCCTCTGCCACTTGTTGGCTCTGGGGCTTTGGGCAAGTCAATGGACCTTTCTAAGGCTTAGTCCCTCCCCATGGATGGGGCTCTTAGGCACTCTTTTCCCCAAGGTTATCATAAAGATTCAGTATGACAGTCTGTGGTAGACAGTCCAGAGGAGTTCTGTGGGGTCTATGGGGCTTATGGTTATGGGAGTAACAGAGTCCTACAGTGCCTGGTGCTACAGTTTTTGTAGAAGGCTCCTTAGTGCAGTTCACTACTTAGCATTAGTGGAAGGCAGGATGTTACATGTCCTAGGATCCTAGCCCTGTGCACATTATATTCCTTCCATAATAAGGGAACAAGGAAAACTGACAGAAGTGAAGCTTCTTACGAAACTGCATTCTAGTTTCCAGTGCTTTCCTAGAGTCATTGTTTGCAGTGAGCCAGCAGCATATTTTTGTTCACCTGAAACTAATGCAAAATAATATTGAATGTAAACTGCACAAATACAGAGAGAAACCAGATAAATGAAGGACAGAATTAAATCCTTTAAAAGGTAAAATTTATCTGGGAATATGTGAACAACCTATATTAAATAATTGGGTGACAACTACATCAACACATATAAGAAGTTAAAGAATAGGTGAATTGTGGGTTTCACTTCCAGGAAAGGTATCATAACTAGGGAGATCAGGAGAACAAAAATGGGATATAAAAGACTGAGTAATTGCTATCTCTGAGAAATTATTTGTTAGGATATGGAGATTCTGCTATTCCATTCTTGATCTGTGACAATCTCTGAAATACTTTTCTGGGTTGTTGGATATCCTAGAATTTGTGGTGAAAAAAAGCTTTTTATGGTTTCATTTTGAAACCATACTGAGTGTTAGCATGATGGGCCATATCCATCCTTTCCTTTTTTTAAATTCTCACCAGAGGATACATATGTTTATTGATTTTAGAGAGAGACAAAAGGAGGGAGGGAGGGAGAGAGAGAGAGAGAGAAAGGAAGTGAGGAAGTCCTAGAGAAACATCGGTAGGTTGCCTCCAATGCGCACTCCAACCAGGAATCGAACTCACAACCTTTTTGTGTGCAGGATGATGCTCCAACCTACTGAGCTTCCCAGCCAGGGCCCCACCCACCCCCACCCACCCTTTAACATGACCACTTACAAGCTGCATGGTCACAGGCAGCATCCTCTGTAGAATTGGAGTAATAATAGGAAAGTTGTTGTGAAGATCAGGTATTTTAATATCTATAAACAACAGTGTCTGGCACATAGTCATTGCCATGTACATGTTAGCTGTTGATGTTACCCACAAAACTTTTACTTTTACAAAAAAAACCAAACAAGTGACATTAAACATACCTAGAATGCATTATTGCCTCCAAGAAAAATCTAGATACTGAAGAATTTGAAATCCAGTGGTAAAAATTTTCTATATTTTTGACTATATAAAATACTACATAAATAAACAAATGGATTTCTTGGTTGGAAGAAGAAAGAAATGGAGGGAAGAAAGTAAGGGAAAAAGAAAGGAAGGAAGGAAGGATCTATTACAGACTCTAGGTTTTTAAGTCAAACCAACTTTGTTTTGACACCGAGAGAGCTTGAAATTTTCTTATTTTCTTTTTAGTTAAATGGGACATTAAATTTATTTGTCAAAGTACTTCCATTTATTTTAAGATCTCAGTTTTTCAAAATTATATTTTGTTTTTGAACTGCCATAATTTAATAATGACTATGATTAAGTTTATAGGGAGTCACATGCAGCTCCTTTGTCTTTTCACTTTGGTTTTCCAACTCCTCATCTCTTTCCCCCCCAAATCCTTATAAGAACAAACAAACAAAAAAACCCCCCCACTTACATCCCTTATGTAAAGAGAAAGCCACTAATCTCAAATTCTTAATGAGATTATCCAGTTTGCACACATTTTGGCTTGTTTTGAAGTTTGCATTTCACCTGTCTCAAAAGTGGACAGACTTAGCTTTCATAGTTCTTAGAACAACACATGCTATCATGGATTAAGCATTTGGCAAGTCTTTCTTTCCCTGTATACATACACCAAAATTTGGAAGTGAGGGAAAATTAAAACACATTATTTGGTATTAAAAAAAGATACACAAAAAACACTAGTGCTTAATGCTCTAATGTCACACTTGTATTATTTACATGCTGTAACTTTGTGCAGTTGTCTGATTTTCATACTGAATCCATCAATATTATTTACTTTTTTAAAAAATCAGAGCTTATATGTTTATATACAATATATTTCTATGTGGCATTTCTCTTTGAGTTGTTCCAATATGTGACTTACCCAGAATTAAACAATCAAGAGAAAAAATAGACTAAACCATATTTTTATTGTGTTTTTCATTGTTAAGTTTAAATTATCTGTTTTTAGAACATTTAAATTATTCTCTATCCAATGAAATGAAACTGAAAAATCTATATTTCAGAAATAACTTTGGTGGTAAACACAAATTTTGCTCTGTATAAGTACATTTGTGAACTTGTTTTTTATTAAACAACATTTATTAAATTTGTAGAGCAGTTCAACTTTGTAATCTACACTAATAAAAGAGAAACATACAAATTGGTCATCACTTCGCTATGCCCACCAGCCAATCAGAGCAACTATGCAAATCAACCCAACAAAGATGGCGGTTAATTTGCATATGCAGGCATGGAGCGAAGACTGAAGACAGTGTAGAAGGAAGCTAAGTGCTGCAGAAGGGAGCAAAGCTGCGGAGAAGCAAGCGGGGTGGCAGAGATGGGAGGGAAGCAAGCGGGGCGGCGGAGATGGGAGGGAAGCAAGTGGGGCGGCCGCAGGAAGCCCTATTCTTGCAGGAATAGGCCCGAGAAAGCCCTATTCTTGCAGGAATCTTCCTGCAACAGGCCTCTAGTCCTATATAATAAAAGACTAATATGCAAATCAACCAAACAGTGGAATGACCGGTCGCTATGACGTGCACTGACCACCAGGGGGCAGACGCTCAATGCAGGAGCTGTCCCCTGGTGGTCAGTGCACTCCCACAGGGGGAGCACTGCTCAACCAGAAGCCAGACTCACAGCTGGTGAGCGTAGTGGTGGTGGCGGGAGCCTCTCCCACCTCTGCAGCAGTGCTAAGGATGTCCGTCTGATGGCTTAGGCCCGCTCCCCATGGACTTTCCCCAAGGGCTCCCGACTGCAAGAGGGCACAGGCTGGGCTGAGGGGTCCCCCCAAGTGCACAAATTTCATGCACCAGGCCCCTCTAGTCCATATATATATATGCCAGCGACCAGAACGGTGGAATGACTTGAACTACTGAAATGAGCCGGTCACTATGACCTGCACTGTGGCAGCCAACTGGCCCGATGGGGGCCCTGATTGCCCCCCCAAACCTCCTGCGGCCCATCCCCCTGGCTGGCCCAGCTCCTGATCGGTCCCCACACCCTGATCAGGGGCGGGGCTCTCCGGCCGACCACCCGTGGCCTCTCCCTCCAGCTGTCCTTTCCCCTGATCGGCCCCCCACACCCCAATTGGGTATGGGGCTGGCTGATCTCCCGTGTGCCCCCACACTGGTCCAGCCTCGTTTGGGCCCCAATTGGGGGTGGGGCTGGCGGCCAACCTCCTGCCGCCCCTTCCCCCCACTGGCCCAGCCCCGATGGCCCCCATTGGGGTGGGCCGGCCAGACCGCCCCCCCCCATGCATGAATTCGTGCACTGGGCCTCTAGTTAATAATAATTGGAAAAATTGGAGACCTTCAAGTAGAATAAACCCCAACTTTAATATAAATGTTATTTTCTTCACTTCTAAATTAAGAAATAGATATGTATACCCACATCTCAATTTAATGTTTCCTAGATTCTACCTTCTTGTCAACCAAGGTTGTGATGTTTCCTTCTTAAAATATTTTCAGGTTTACCAATTTTTTTTTGGTGTAGTTCTTTTGGAAAATAGGTGCATGGATGCGTTTGTCTTTGACTACAAAGCAACTAATCAACAGAATTATTGATTGTGGCAGTGTGGTATCCTTTTTTAGATGTCAGTTTCTCGTATATGCCATGTAAAATGATGATGGCATTTCTTTCTATTTGAAAGAAGTCTTATGTGTTTATCATTTCCTGCTACACTTGGGATATTTGAGTCATGCCAAAGATTAGTTTTTGTTTGGAATAGACAGAAAATATAGAAGTGAGTTAAAATATAGAAGTGTATTCAGCTGCAAATGATACTACCCAGCATTAGAAGGAACACTTCTGAAATAAGTGAAGGAATTAAACTGCCACCAATGGAACTGAAACTTGCACAGATAGTGACATAGCTGCTGTTAGCATTGGCAACACAAAGGGAGCAATCCTGACACAAGAAGGAAGTGGTACCAGAACTTGAACAATTTATCTTATGTATCAGATACAAATAGTCTTTTCTTCACTATTAGACAGGTATGCAGTTTTCTAATGACTTTTTCTCCCTCACACTTATCATGGTTAAGTCAATGATAAAATTTTTTTAAAGTCCTCTCTTTATTTGAATTTTCTGTATGTCTTTAGTAGTACATAAGTTTTGTCCCCAATCTATTAGCTTCTTACTTTTCCACACAGCAACTGCTCTCTGATTATATTTGTGGACCCAGATATATATACGTGTGTGTGTGTGTGTGTGTGTGTGTGTGTGTGTGTGTGTATGTATATAATAGGTGTAAGGTACAAAGGTCCAAGGACACTGAACAGATGTGGTGGTATTTGGAGCTTTTTGGCCTCCTGTTCTGGTTGCAAGGCTATTTTACTGATATGGACTCACATGGTCTGTCTTCAGTTTCAAATGTAAGAGATATTTTTGTCAGCAGTAAGGCAGTACGTGTGTGTTTATAAAAGGAGACATTTGAGTATCTACCACTGAGCACTTGCTGTGAAATCACGTAACTATCTGATTACTTTTTTTGAGATTGGCAGTGAAAACACTGACGAAGATGGAGGTAGAGCACAGTGGCTGGAGTGCAGTGGTTGCGGGGAATGGAAGCAGTGGGACTTTTTTAATAATGCAAAAATAATTTTTGTAAATGATAGTTATACACACACGCGCATATATATATA
>NW_005361391.1:947857-949673 GCF_000412655.1 Myotis brandtii
ATATATATATATGCCAGCGACCAGAACGGTGGAATGACTTGAACTACTGAAATGAGCCGGTCACTATGACCTGCACTGTGGCAGCCAACTGGCCCGATGGGGGCCCTGATTGCCCCCCCAAACCTCCTGCGGCCCATCCCCCTGGCTGGCCCAGCTCCTGATCGGTCCCCACACCCTGATCAGGGGCGGGTCTCTCCGGCCGACCACCCGTGGCCTCTCCCTCCAGCTGTCCTTTCCCCTGATCGGCCCCCCACACCCCAATTGGGTATGGGGCTGGCTGATCTCCCGTGTGCCCCCACACTGGTCCAGCCTCGTTTGGGCCCCAATTGGGGGTGGGGCTGGCGGCCAACCTCCTGCCGCCCCTTCCCCCCACTGGCCCAGCCCCGATGGCCCCCATTGGGGTGGGCCGGCCAGACCGCCCCCCCCCATGCATGAATTCGTGCACTGGGCCTCTAGTTAATAATAATTGGAAAAATTGGAGACCTTCAAGTAGAATAAACCCCAACTTTAATATAAATGTTATTTTCTTCACTTCTAAATTAAGAAATAGATATGTATACCCACATCTCAATTTAATGTTTCCTAGATTCTACCTTCTTGTCAACCAAGGTTGTGATGTTTCCTTCTTAAAATATTTTCAGGTTTACCAATTTTTTTTTGGTGTAGTTCTTTTGGAAAATAGGTGCATGGATGCGTTTGTCTTTGACTACAAAGCAACTAACCAACAGAATTATTGATTGTGGCAGTGTGGTATCCTTTTTTAGATGTCAGTTTCTCGTATATGCCATGTAAAATGATGATGGCATTTCTTTCTATTTGAAAGAAGTCTTATGTGTTTATCATTTCCTGCTACACTTGGGATATTTGAGTCATGCCAAAGATTAGTTTTTGTTTGGAATAGACAGAAAATATAGAAGTGAGTTAAAATATAGAAGTGTATTCAGCTGCAAATGATACTACCCAGCATTAGAAGGAACACTTCTGAAATAAGTGAAGGAATTAAACTGCCACCAATGGAACTGAAACTTGCACAGATAGTGACATAGCTGCTGTTAGCATTGGCAACACAAAGGGAGCAATCCTGACACAAGAAGGAAGTGGTACCAGAACTTGAACAATTTATCTTATGTATCAGATACAAATAGTCTTTTCTTCAGTATTAGACAGGTATGCACTTTTCCAATGACTTTTTCTCCCTCACACTTATCATGGTTAAGTCAATGATAAAATTTTTTTAAAGTCCTCTCTTTATTTGAATTTTCTGTATGTCTTTAGTAGTACATAAGTTTTGTCCCCAATCTATTAGCTTCTTACTTTTCCACACAGCAACTGCTCTCTGATTATATTTGTGGACCCAGATATATATACGTGTGTGTGTGTGTGTGTGTGTGTGTGTGTGTGTGTGTGTATGTATATAATAGGTGTAAGGTACAAAGGTCCAAGGACACTGAACAGATGTGGTGGTATTTGGCCTCCTGTTCTGTGTTAAAGAGGTTGCAAGGCTATTTTACTGATATGGACTCACATGGTCTGTCTTCAGTTTCAAATGTAAGAGATATTTTTGTCAGCAGTAAGGCAGTACGTGTGTGTTTATAAAAGGAGACATTTGAGTATCTACCACTGAGCACTTGCTGTGAAATCACGTAACTATCTGATTACTTTTTTTGAGATTGGCAGTGAAAACACTGACGAAGATGGAGGTAGAGCACAGTGGCTGGAGTGCAGTGGTTGCGGGGAATGGAAGCAGTGGGACTTTTTTAATAATGCAAAAATAATTTTTGTAAATGATAGTTATACACACACGCGCATATATATA
>NW_005361391.1:949717-962209 GCF_000412655.1 Myotis brandtii
AGCAAAAGAACTCTGAATTGCTCATTAATCTTCATTGCACATTTATAATTTATTCATATCGTCCCACACTATGAAAATGCAGGTTCATGGAATTGTACGGAGATCCAGTTCATTCAATACTGGCCGAATTGAACATCTGTATAAGAACCCCCAAGCTCATATTGAAGGAAGTAAGTAATAGTCTTTTCTAAAATCTCTTTCTATAACGTCCTATATTATGAGGTATTTTCTAATGTCCTTTTTCTCAAAGCCCATGAAGTTGTAGTTATTGATCGTAAATTACCTGTAATGAATGCTATCTGCAGTCTTTGAAAACCCTTTGTTGCTTGCTGGCCCCGGGTCACAGTGTCATCTTTTTTTTTTTTTTTTTTTTTTTTTAAAATATTTTTTTTTTATTTTTTACAGAGAGGAAGGGAGAGGGATAGAGAGTTAGAAACATCGCTGAGAGAGAAACATCGATCAGCTGCCTCCTGCACATCTACTGGGGATGTGCCCGCAACCCAGGTACATGCCCTTGACCGGAATCGAACCTGGGACCTTTCAGTCCGCAGGCCGACGCTCTATCCACTGAGCCAAACCGGTTTCGGCCACAGTGTCATCTTGGTGAGGCTGTTACAAGGATGTTAGTTAGGTCTTGCCGCTCTAGAGACCAAGAGAAGACATGCCTTTGATCACCCTTCTCCAGGTGTTCGTATCCCCTCAAGTAAGACCAGCTCCATAGTTTTGGAATATTCTTGCTTTTTATATTTGTTCTAATGTAATTATGTTAAACAACCTTTGTACATTTATTTAATTTTAAAGACATGTCCCAAACCAAATGGCAATAAAAACTGTATTTAATTGCTGTGTAGATCATTGTCAGTATTTACAGTTGTTTTTTTATTTTTGTTACTGAAATTGCCAGGATGTATCTGTAGGATTTACATGGCATAGTCACTGTGTTTTCTCATGTGATCTTTCCAGCAGCTCCCAAGGTAGTGAATGAGATCATTTTACAGATAAGTAAATGGAGGCAGAGAGATGTTGTCACTTTATTAAGGCCACACACCATGTAAAAGACAGAACTGGGACTAGGACATGGCAATTTTTAGCTTCCTAGTTTATCCTATTTTACTTGTCCAGTTTTTCCAGCTAGCAGAGAAAATTCAGTCAGCTTTAAACCATAACTGATTTCATATTTACCTCAGAGCCTGGAATATTTGAAGGTTTGGGTTACTTGTATGAGTAGTGACATCATCAGGATGATGACCTCATTGTCCTTAGTAAATCTTAATATTTAGGTTATTTATTAATACTTCTTAAAATTGTTATTTTTATGCAAAGTACAGAATGGTACTGCCAATGGATCTAGACATAAATCAATATTGTATAAAAATAATGGAAAGATCAAGTTACCAAATCATCCATATACTAGTATGTGTGTCCTTGACTAATGAAGTCAATGTAAGGATATGCTTAGATTTAGGGTTAGAATAGGCTAGTTGTCCTTTAATCACCTATGTCACTACTTCACACATTTCATGGATGGCTAAAGGATTGATGCTTATGAAGTACTTGAAAATTGCTAGATAAAGTATATGAACATAGCTGTCTTCACTTTTATTAGTGTGTTAGATTTTTTTTAGAGAGTATGCACATTAGGGCGAGATTTTTTTTTTTTTGTCTGAATCTCACTCTTAGGTAGCATACCTTACAATCACCTGGAAGCCATAGTTAATTGTATAACATCTGTCATAATGTGATTTTTTAAAAAAGTTAGTCTGTTTTTATAAATCCTGTAGGGACACCAGCAACAAATACGAATATTTCACTTTTTAAAGTCTTTGCTGATCTGGAACCAGTCTGGTTTTCAGACTTTAAGAATATGCATTTCAACTTTGATATTTAAAAAAATTGGGCTTATGTCATTTTCTTCTATCTAATGCTATGTTTCTGAACCCTAAAGACATGAAGTTACACTACGGTGATCTCACTGACAGCACCTGCCTTGTAAAGATCATCAATGAAGTAAAGCCCACTGAGATCTACAACCTTGGCGCCCAGAGCCATGTCAAAGTAAGCCCTTTCCGTTGTCATGGTTTCGCTGGCTGTGCTCCTGAATTAGTCTGTGTTTTATTTTTTGTTTGTTGTTTCTAATGCAGTAATACAACCATAATCCTAAGTTTTATCATTAATGTTAGTTTAAGTATTAATCCTAATAGAAATACTAATACATTTTTAAGTACATTCTCTGTTATTGAACAATATAATACAAAGTTACTGCTAACGTTAAAATAGCAATACTCACTCATTTATTTTGGGTTGGTCTTGTGGTTATAAACCCCACTTGGATGTATTTTCTGCCATTTGAAATTACATTGTAGATGAAGTTTTTTTTTAATGTTGGAAAATGTAACTTAATAAAACTTCTATTTTAATATTAATTTTTGGTAGTGGTTATATCACTGGCTGAGAAAATACTATTCTTGAGTTTTGATAATATATTAAATTAATGAAATTAAATGTTTTATTATAAGTAGTAAAAATCATTGGAAGAAAATCTTATTAGCTTCTTGTCACCCCAGTATGATACAGCTAATGTTGATTTCTTTTCTCCGGTATTATAGCTACCTCTCTTTAGTTTTTTATTTTGGAACAAATTGCAGTAAACCTGAGCAGCCCACCCCTAGGGTTCTAGCAGTTTGTTTCAGTCAAGTTTTTGTTGTTGAACTCTGGTGCTCACTTGAGTGAGTGAAATCTGAAGGCAGGGATGATATGATGTCTATTTAGATACTTATTTAATCAGAATAGTTAGTGGAACTTTGAAATAAAAGCAAATTAACTCTAAAACAGCCCAGAAACTCTATCAGTATTTTTTGCTGTTTGATGAATGAATTCAGCAGTCTTATTTCAGAAAGTATTTAAGGTAATTTATTATTTGTTTGCTATTTCTCCATATCCCAATTTGGGACAGAATGGAAGCTGTATGCATGTTTTATATCTCTGCTATTTTAAGGGAGAAATTATGAATTAGATAAAATGAAACCAGGTATAGAATATAGAGAAACACAGTGGTAAGCCCTGTGTTTTGTAATTGATATCTAATTTAAAACTTGAGTATAAATCCTTATACTTTTTCTCTAAAATACGGACCTTGAAGGGTGGCTACATACCAATCAATAAAAACACTTCTTGTCTATGCTGTTTTAGGGGAAAAAAAATTAACCCCTTTCTAATCTCTAATGATTCTGTACTGTATCCAGGCTTAAGCTTTGATTTGTGAAAGGTATCAAGGTTAGAACAGAGCAATTGTTCTAAATGACTCTAAATGTATCCTCTCATTTTCAGAGAGTATCCTGCACACCATGTGTTGAGAGATTATCACTCCTCTGTCCCTAGAGAAGCAGTGACTACCACTGCAGAAATGAATTACTTATCCCTAACTGAAGCAATCAATCCATCTTTCACATTATAATTTATCTAGCTGCTCGGCCTTCCTGATCAAACATGAGAGTATCTTCCAGACAAAATAGAATGTTTTGGAATGAATGCTCCGTTATTTAACTTCCTTCAGATCAGGAAGTTTCCTTTGGGATTGCAGATAGTTTATCACCTCTGAAAACTGTAAACTGACATGGTGTGAGATGAAGGAAATTTTATAAAGATTTATTTATAGAAAGCCTCCCTTCTTCCATTGTGGTAATAAGTGAGCCGATCTTTTTCTAGAATGTTTTTGTAGTTCAAAAAATCTGACATACTTTCCTTACTTTGAAGTGAGCCTAATACTGCAGTAAGTATAGAAAGCATAGGAGATTGAGTTGATTCCTCCTAAGTTGCTATGTATGTGAAGTTTATCTGTTTGTACTGTGTTTCACCTACTCCCAAAGGCTGGTTAAGTGGCAGAAATGGTACTTGAGTATGAACTTTGGCTTTAAGATCATTTAGCCCTTGAACAAATATTTGCATGCATGGTAGAGTGGAGGACACAAAGATGTGTAAAACCCACTTCTGTTGTGGAGGGTCTCACCTTTTGTAGGGGTGCATGGTGTCAAGTGACAGAGGCTAGTAATAAATATTTGGGTCTATAGAGACAGGTGAAAGAGAACTTCAGTTTGAGGGAATTATGCATGTTGTTAAGGAGGAGTTGGGGAGTGAAATTTATAGACATAGTTAGTGGAAACTGATATTTAAAATGGAGGTAGTAATATAAGGCCAAGAGTCAGAAGTGAGGAAACTTGGGACATGTTTATAACATGCTGAGCATTCTAGATTAGCTGAGCAAAACGTTTGTTGAGGATAAATGTGAGGTAAGGCTAGGTAGAAAGTTGGGCTGCATTTGGGCAATCTCCACATGTTTTTGAACAGGGGAAAATAGAATCAGAGGTGAGCTTTATAGGTAAGTCTTGTGGTAGGGCTTCAGAAGACATAGGAAGCTGTTGGATGAAGATGGTGGCATGAGAAATGGGAATGATGAGGGTGAAACAGGTTGCCTGGTAGAGTTGATCCCTCTGCTGGCAAGATATGGGGACCATGATCCTTAAGTGTGCAGGGAACCAGGCATTCAGGGAGGAACTGTTGGAATCAGGAAATGAGAAGTTCCCTCTTGGATACATTCCATTGGCTGTACTGGAAGGACATTCAGGGGAAACAGGTCATGAGGTCATTTAGAGTAATTTGAGAGGGTTGAGAGAGATTCGGGTACAGAGATGTAAATTCATTTCTGGATGTTCTTGAGATGCCAAAGCAGCAGCTGAAAAAAGGAATAGAAGATTGAAGATTGAACCTTTGAGACATGCATGTATTTGTATTGTGGAAGGAGCAAGAGTAGTTCCCAATGACAGCAAGTGAGAGATGGAGAGGCAGGAGGGTGGAATTGTGTCATAGAAGTAAAAGAATTAGGACATTTCAAGCAGGAGGGGATGTCCACAGTGCTAGGTAATTCATATAGGTCTAGGAGAGGAAGGCACAGGGAACAGTCATTGGTTTGAGATGATTGGTGTCTTTTAAAATGACACCAATTTTAGCAATACCCTGGAAGAGGAGCCAGAATACAGAGGGTATGGGGTTGTGAGGGAAATATAAATTGAGTAGAGTCTTTTCTAGAAATTTCTTGGGAAAGGAAGGGAGAATATGATGAAACTCACTTCCCCAGAGCTTCTGATTCAGTATGTCTGGAGTTGGTCTGAGGACCTTCCTTTCTAGGACTGCCCAGGTGAGGCTGCTCCTGGTCTGGGACTTCACTTTGAAAACTACTGCTCCAATGTTCAGGTTTCTTGGTTTCTCCACATGTAATATCTGCATTAAATTCATTCTTCTTAGGCCTTTTTCCTTTTATGTCTCAGCTTTGGAATTTGACATGGTAAAACCCTGTTTCTTATCAGTTAATGACTCTGTGAGCTTTTAAAGCCTAAAACTGTACCCATACAATCAGGATGATGAGAAAAGAAATAAACTAAGGAGAATGCAATATATATTTATATCCAAATTCTTCCCATTCAAATCTTTTTCTGAGCAGTATGTAGTCCATGAGAGTAAATACTACTCGGGCACTCCTAGTGTTTTAGGAGAATAGCAGGAATACAAGTCACTGTCAGAGGTCCTTTAAAAGTCCATGTTCCTGCCACTATTTTTGCTGTGGTGTAAAGTCAGATTGATCCTTAGTCATGGAGGAGTGGATGTGGCAGGGGCTGGCATAGGCAGCTGGAGAAGATGGACTGACTGCCAGGTTGCTCTGGAGACGTCTCTCTGTCCCCACAACTCCCAGGCTCTGTGCACTGGGCTGTGTCTGCCTGTTCTCCTGGTAGCTTGTTAGGGAATAGGATGGAAAATACATATTTTATTTTTTATAATTAATTTCTGTATATTTGTTAGCTTTGTTGGATTTACTGCATTCATAGACAATAGTTTAAAAAAAAGTTCTTTCCTACAGTGAAATGCTTGTAATAAGTTTAATTAAAATATATTTCTTATTATTTAGTTTGGAACTCTTTTGAAAGAAGGTTCTAATATTAGCACATTTTTTATTTATTTTTGAATCTGTGACTTCTAGACTGGGCATTGTTTGTGTTGGCTTCTCTTTGCACAGAGTGAAGTCTTCTATCACTCTCACTTCCAGTTAATTTGATGTGGGCTATGGTATGCTAAACGTAAGGAAAATAAAATAATAGGAAGTTGGTCTGGTTTCCTGTAGGAAGCCAATGGAGATGAAATTGGTTCTTGGAATAAACTCACAGCAGTCTGGGAAATACTGACTGAAGACATTTTGTGAATCATAAACAGAAAAATTATGACTCATGAAGTATAGGCCATTGAGAGGCTGATTTGATCTTATGTGGGAAAAAGTGAGGGGTGACTGAAATGCACTCATTATTAAAAGTAGTTAAACCTCGCATGATGACATCATGCAAGTAGGAACAAATTATCCAGTGTATAGTGTTGCCCATTTTGATGGGGAAATGTTTTGGAGCTTACTTTATTGTTCTTTTTTCCCCCCTGTATAAATAATAGTTTTTTTTTAATAGTTTCTATTTTAAATTTCTTATTTCTTCAGCATTCCTCATTGTCATGGTTTTGATGTGTCCACCATCCCTCACAACTTCTTTGATCATCTTACATCACTCTTGAAGTCCTAGTGTTGAACGAGATCTTTCCAAAGTAAATGTGGTTCCATGTTATTCCCTGTTTTCTCATAATGCCATGTTGGAATTGCCTTTATTTTTTTCAAAGAACGAAATTTATGCAATCATGAAATGTTAGAGTTAAAAGGAACTTTAGACAGAATTTAATATAATTTTCGTTTTGTAAATGAAGTTGCCTGCTCAAAGTCACAAACTGGTTACTGTCCAATTTAGGACTGGAACTTTCTTTCTCTGCATATCTAAGTTTCTTCTTAAGCTTATTCTGCCCCTGGTGTCTTTTATAGAGAGAGAAAGTCATTTACTCCTCTGATTTTCCAATTCCTTCTCAGTGTTGAAAACCATTATTCAGTCTTCCTTTAACTTTGTCTTATTCAAATTGAATAATTCTGTACTTTTCTTTCATTTTCTAACTCTCTAATTATCTTTTTTACTTTCCTTTTCAACTCTATATAAATTATCTGTTTAATTTTGTTTCATGATAGCGAGGAGGCATAAGTGCGCAGAAGGTAAATTGGGGCATAGCTGAGTGAGTGGACGTGGGATTTTCTACTCTAGTTGTATGGGTCCATTTAGCAAATTCTGAACATGGAAGCAGAAAGGAGCCGAATCTAAATTGTCTTCATAGTGGTACTTCCAGCCTAGAAAACTAGGCAAGAAGCAGAGCTGATTATGAGCCAAGTAGTGGTTAGGCAAAATCAAAATCAGGCAGAGATGAGACAGAAAAGCCAGACCAGGAATGAAGCTGGGAGTAAAAAGATGTATGAGAATTGAAGAGTGGCCCCTGGGAAGGGGACTGAACAGTTGTAACCTTAGTTACAAAGTTGTCATCTCCAGTGGCCTTTTCCTGGCTGGTCCTGAGAGACGAAATTTATAGCTGGAAGCGCTTATTCCCATATTTATCTCCCGGAAGCCTAAACCTCTTGTGGCTGCTGTAATTGAAGGGAGTGGGGTAGGTGACTAAATGTATTGGGAGAATTACTTATGGTGGGGAAGGGTAGGTGCCTAGGTTGAACATCTGGTTAGTGCCTGAATAACCCAGTTATAGAACAAAACAAAATTGTAACAGTGTGACCCTTTACTGTATAATTATAGCAAGGGGGTGGCCTATTAAAAACCTAGAGCAAACAGCAGAGAGGACTGTTCTTCTGTGTCCTTGCTCATTCCTGTATTTACTTTGGATCCTAGAGAGCTGGACAGGGAGGTGTGAGTAGAGTAGGAAAATGAGGATGAGGCAGGGGCATAGTTGATGTTAGAAAGGGAACTGTCAGAGCATTCTTAAATCTGGGTGAGACTCTCACTCCACGTCCCACACAATTGCTTGTTAGAGTTCATTTAGTCAAGTTGTGTGAGTACACCTATCTTCTCATCCACTCTGGCTGCTACCTTTCACCAGGGTCTGATGCACAGACACTCACAGATACAGAACGCTGGGATGAGTGTTGGAGTAGGTGACTCTGTCATGGGCAGAAGGGAGGACAGTTTTCATGAGGCACTGTAGTACAGGCCAGAGTTCTCTTATCAGGGGCGCACATTGGAATTCCCAGAACACATCCTAAAACTTTAGATCCTGGCCCCGTCACATGCTAGGCTCTGGCAGAGCGCTCAGCCTTCTTGAGCTTCCATCTTTTCATCTGTAAAATGAGCACCCACCTTAGGTTGTGGGTCTTGTGGGCCTTTCTACTTGTTTTTGGTGGTAATTCTCTTTCCTAGGTATCCACTTGCTTCTGTTAATTTTTTCTAATTTCCCTTAAATGTCAGCTTCCCAGCAAGGCTGTCCTGACCATCCTTTTTACAACAGCAGTTCTCCTGGGAGTCGCTGACAATCCATCCAAGGGAGTAAAGTAGGCTAGCAAAAAAATGTCCTAGGAGCTGGGGCTGAAGGGTGCAGGAAATGCAAATTGGCTACTCTGCTGCCCCGCCTACCTCTCTCCAAACCCTGTGTGCTCTCTGCTCCTAATTTAGGCTAACATGAGGAGATTATCTGGAGAAATGAATGTGCTAAGGTAACACTGTGAGTTAAAGTGCAGAGGCCTGCCCTTTGCAGCATCTGCTGTTTGAAATTTTATGCAAGAATGTTTTTTCTCATTCAAATTCCTGCCACTGAAACTTTAACTTGTTATGACATACTATGAAGGGGAAAAGGATGTTTTGGAGCCTTGGTTTTTTATTAAATGGACCATAGAATTCTGAGGTGAAGGAGATCTTGGCGACTAGCCAGCTCAGGCCCTTACTTCACAAAGGACTGCCTGGAACTCCATTGATGAGCCACAGAGCCCACTATCTAGGCTGGAACCCACATCTGAGGCTGCTTGGTTTTCTTGTCATACTGCTAATCAGAGAAGACTATGGGGGGAGAGGGGGGAGGGGATTTCACTGAAATATGAGGGGAAGATAACACAGACTCCCATGTTTGAGGTTTTACCTCTCTTGTCATTCCCACTACTTACTACAGTGAGGTAATGTTTAGGTTTGAGTTAAAAACATTGTTCTTTCCTTGCTGGAGTGAACTGGTTATAATTAATACCATATGAATAGTGTTTGCATAGCTAGGAAGATCCCCAAATACATCAGTACAAGGTGTAATGTTAACATGTCAGTAATACTAAACTAAAATTAGTATATAGGGCGCATAGAAATCCATAGTACTAACTCATCAGGAAGAATCACAATCTTTTTGTTAGGATAGTTCAATTCAATATACAGTTTTTATAATGAGTCCCTATACTGTCCTGGTGTGTAAGTATGTTTCCCTAAAAGCTGTGGGAGGCAAATAATTGTTATGTATGTAATCAGAAGAATCAATAGCTTAAAAACCAGAATGAGTAATTTGTTCCTATTTGTATACTTACTTTTTAAAAAGAAATTGCCAAGACTCTTATATGACTATACTGTCAGTTAACCTGTTTAAGATTTAAAAATAAATATTTTTGTTGTAATATTGCAAATAAATTTCTGTCCACATATTAGTATATACCCATTATAACTTCATGTTGGGTCTCTGAAGATAGCTTATTTAACTTAGTTATATATATGAATTAATACAGATTTATATATTTTATGAAGTTTAAAATTAATTTTTATATTTTCATAGGTAATTCTTAAATGTGCTCAGAGCAACATAAAATCACTCTAATTTGTTAGCAAATTATTAATGTTGGAATTATGCAGGTACTTATGGGTGGAAGGCTTTACTTGGTAAAGAACAGTGAGTATAACTTTGAGAACATGAGTATTAATAAGGAATGTTTGCATTTAGACCTAATATCCATGTATGCAGTAATGTGTCTGTTTCTGGGAAAATTAGCTCTCTTATAGGTGAAGTGGACAAGGTGAATGGAGCAAATATTGGGTGTTTTCATTCTCCCTAGATAGACAGCTTGAATGACATGTTTTTTCTTGTTTTTGTTCTCCAAACCTCCATTTCTTTCTGATTGATCATGCAGGCACAGTGCCTATGATATTTAATAAAATTGGTAACTACTTTAGTTTATTACAAGGCAAACAATACAAAAATCTTTTCATTTAATAATTTGATGTTTGTGCTTACAATGCATAAGCTGCACTACTGTAAATATGGCTCATCTGTGCCTATGGTTCTTAGTAAGAAATTTAGCATTTTTAGTCTTATACCCATGAGGGTGAAGTGGGACTGTACATGGCTGGTGGGTCCCATGTGTCATCTGGCCCAAATTCTTCTTGGAAGTCTGTTATGGATTGGAGCAATTGAATTCAAATCTAAAACCACTTTAAAAGTTCTTTATAGTCCATTAAGAATTTATGTGAGAGAGAACACTCTATGAAAGTTCTCCTCTCCCTGTTCAAACAGATTGCTTGGTTTTATTAGATCTAGGTGGTATTGTAATTTTGATAACAGCTAATAATGTCTGGAATTTTACTTATAATTAGTGGACCACACAAAGGTATGTTTGTTAGGTTTTGTACTTTTATTCCACTTGCAATAGTGACTTGTTTATTAAATAAAATCCAAAGTGTTATTTTAGCTTTGCAACAATTAAGCTAAAATTAATGCAAATAGCTAAATATACATGTTTATCTTAATATCAATTTCTAGGTATGTTTATAAACACAAATAGTAAACAAATAGTAAGTTAATGAATGTATTGTGAGTGAAACTATTTGTCTTGGACTTTTAATGGTGAATGGAAAGTGTTTTTGGATTCCCAATTAGATTAGAATACTATGTAACTAGCAAACATTAAAATGTAGACATAAATAATAACTTGTTTAGTACCACAAGTTCCTCTAGTGTTCCGATATAGTTCTCATCTTCCCTGGAAAAGAAGTACTTGAGTGTTTGTAGAGATTAGTTGACTATCCCCCTCACAACTACAACAACAAAAATAAAAACAAACAAACCACACAACCACACAAGAAATAACAACAACTTGTATGCATATTTAAGAATTTAAAACACCTAATAAGTTTTGGTCTCAAATATGATTCTTTTAATCCTCTTCATACAAGTGTAATTTATAAAATTCTTTTTGTTAAAGTTGGATCCTTAAAGTTGGTATAAAAAAATAAAATGAAACCTTTTCTATTTCAAAGAAATTTAATGCATAAGTTTTTTTATTAACTTACATTATTCATCATTGATTGGATACCTTACCAGTACCAACAAGAAATAAATTATAACAAAATTGCCTTAATTTATATGTTCATATTTTGAAAAATTTCTAGTATGAGATTAGTAGATTTCATTATGTTACTCTTTTTTGTAATGTTCACATAATGTGTACATTATTTAGGGATGTTAATAAAAAATCATTCATGAAGAATTGAAATTTGCTTTATTTACAAGTAAATATGCATGCAGGCTTGGTTTTGCTTGTTATACTAGGGTAAGTACATAGTGTTGATAGTAATTATGTAGTTATTGTAAATGGTGAACTGGTAGAGGGAAGGCAGCCAGTGAGCTTTTCATTTTGTTTGTTATGCTAGAGTAAAACCTTTTCCTGAGTCTCCTTTCCACTCCCACTCCTATATATTTTATTGGCGCCGTTTTATTTAATAGTAAAAAGTGTTTTAGAAATCAGTAGTATTGACAAAATAAGCCTTTAAGGGGCATTCTTTAGGACTGTTAACACATCATTAGTCCTGATTGGAAATATCAATCTTTACTTTTACTGTGTAATTAATTATTAAATGGTTTAGTAGAGGTTTTTTTTGTTTGTTTGTTTTGCTTAAGGTTCCCAGTGGAGTGTTCTTCTTGTTTGTTTGTTTGTTTGACACCTACATTTGTGAGGACGGGAGGTTGAAAGGCTCTCTAGTGTTCCGATATAGTTCTCATCTTCCCTGGAAAAGAAGCACTTGGGTGTTTGTAGAGATTAATTGACTATTAGGTCATAATAGTTGAGTTATTGTAGTTTAAATAATATAAGTAAAATGCTTTCTATCTGGTTGCTTTACATTTACTTTATATTAAATATTATGAAAGTGTTTTGGCTTAATGATCATTTCATCAAATTATTTAGCAAGATATTTAGATTGTAATTTTGCAAAAATTCATTTTATTGTGATTATTTAAGTGACTTAAAACTTCCACTTTTCTTGTTACCTTTTTTTCAATTTTGACTGTAGAAGTTGCCATATTAGTATTAGTTAAAATTTTTAAGAAAAATTATATAATGACTAGAGGCCCGGTGCACAAAAATTTGTGCACTCAGGGGGTCCCTCAGCCTGGCCTGCGCCCATTTGCAGTCCAGGACCCCTTGGGGGATGTCCACCTGTTGACTTAGGCCCACTCCCCAGGGGATCAGGCCTAAGCTTGCAGTCAGACATCCTTCTGGCAGCGAGGGAGCCCTCGGGGGATGTCCGACTAAAGGCTTAGGCCCCCAAGGGATCGGGCCTAAAC
>NW_005361391.1:963401-972160 GCF_000412655.1 Myotis brandtii
TGCATATCTCACTGATTAGCCAATGGGAGGCATAGCGAAGGTATGGTCAATTACCATTTTTGTCTATTATTAGATAGGATAATAATAGAAAAAGTATTGGTTTGCCTTTATGTTAAATAATGCATTTCAGTACTCTTTCCATTTTAAAAAGTTGCTTCACAGAGAAATAAATAGAAATTTCTGGTAAGCTTCTACATTTTTGTGGGGAAGCAAATTATTCCTGAAGCTCCCCTTGTCATCTGTCTAGACAAGGAGTGGGCAAACTTTTTGACTCGAGGGCCACAATGGGTTCTTAAACTGGACCGGAGGGCCTGAACAAAAGCATGGATGGAATGTTTGTGTGAACTAATATAAATTCAAAGTAAACATCATTACATAAAAGGGTACGGTCTTTTTTTTTTTTTCGTTTTATTCATTTCAAACGGGCCAGATCCGGCCCGCGGGCCGTAGTTTGCCCACGGCTGGTCTAGACTCTAGAGCAGTGGTTCCCAACCTTCCTAATGCCGCGACCCTTTAATACAGTTCCTCATGTTGTGGTGACCCCCAACCATAAAATTATTTTCGTTGCTACTTCATAACTGTAATTTTGCTACTGTTATGAATCATAATGTAAATATCTGATTTGCAGGATGTATTTAGGCGACCCCTGTGAAAGGGTCATTCGACCCCCAAAGGGGTCGCGACCCACAGGTTGAGAACTGCTGCTCTAGAGACATGATTCTTTTTGGAATGAGGAAATTTCTGGTGCTTAGAAGAGTGTTGTGCTCTTTTCTACATGTAGATGGCAGCAAAGTGTTACAAAACAGCGGAAGTCAACCTTGTAGTTGTAATGAAAGATGAGTGACAATATAAACTGACCTCTATTAACAGAGTTGCCTGTGTTCTGTGGCTAAACATAAAATAAGAAAGCCACTATTGATAACACAAGAATATAGGAGAATGAAGAAGGCTACAAGAAGCTATAATTTCTGGACAAATCCCAGGTGGGGAGGCTTAATCTTTTAAGGTATGTCATCCACTCCTGTAAGATGATAGAAATCAGCCAAGATAATATGCATGTCAAAATAAAGAGCCAGCAAAGAGCTGGCGGTGGGTGGGAAAGGGGGAAGTAAAAGAGAAACCTTGCACAAGTGGCAGCAGCAAGTAATGGCCTGCTGCCTGTGGGGACTGGAGAGCTTGGCCTGCACGTCTCCTTGTTAAGCAAGCTACAAAGAGGAAATGTCAGTCCCCAAAGCAGGCAAACATTCCATGGGAACATTTGCTCGAATGTCAGCATTTTAGAAAATAGAACTGAAGTCTATTATGGTCTGGTCCCCTTGCCGGATTTGCTATTAAGCACACAAGTATAAATGTATTTATTTAGAGTACATTTGCAATTAACAAGTCATTTTGTGTCTTAATTACCATTCCGAAATAATGACATAAGCACTATAAAATATGACAGTCATTGTAGTTAATATTTAATGTATGTTTGTGGCTTCCCGCAAATTTCCAAAGTAATCTTCAAGTTTTAAAATTGAATTTGGTAGAATTGCATACATGAGGATCTAATGAAGTGAAATCGTATGTATCAGAAATCTGAGCTATGGGAGCATGTTATAAAAAAGCAATTTCTAACATGTTCTGAACTATCGAATCATGTCAGTATCTTATACTTGGAAGCATAAGAACTTCTTAATACCTCTAGAGTAATGTAATAGAGTTCAGGAAAACATTTCCCTTACCCTCTAGTTTTTTTCTGAGCGACTCTCCGGCGATTTAGTTCCACAGGCTAATCTCTGTGTCACAGAATTGATTCCAAAGGTGTGTATAACAACTTGCTCAAGTGCAATGTCTGGCAAGTCTCTCTGTGACAGCAACTTATTTCTCACATAATTATTTTTTTAGTAAATTTGATATCTTAACAACCTTTTCCCTCATTTCTGGGTTCAAAAAATAACACTTAATATAATTTATTTCTCATACTTAATAAAGGCTTATTTGAGAGCATATTGCTGTGCACTCTCTAGCTGCTCCCAGCAAATGAGGTTAGGGGGGAATGTGGTTTGCCAGGGGTGCGGCGGTTTCCAGCCCCATTTGCTGTGCACAGTAATGGGCCTCAATTTTGTTTTAATGAAGCATAAAACATATTTCGGCTGCTGCTTGTTACTTATTAATGATTGAATGATTATACTTTGTTACATATCAGCAGAAAAAGAAGATACACACATATATACGTTCTGTTTTTCTTTTTGAAATAATCTATTGTATTGACTTCAATTTGTAAGCACACACAGGCCTGTGTTACTCTAATATTTTTTTGGAGTATGAGCTGTGTAAACATAAGAACTGAGAAAAATGTGAACTAATCAAAATTTGAATTTTATTTAAATATGTAGTTATCTTTGATTGTGTGGACTTTCAATTTCATTAAGTAAATGGAATTTTATAAGATGAACTTTCAACATCATGTAATACTTCAAACCAAGGCATAATGTGTGTGAATTAGTCACAGTTACATATAAATTTCTTTATAGATCATTTAATATGTCAAATATATTTGTTTTAGAAATAGATATTGATACATATAATTTGTTTTACATTAACATATGCTCTTTGAAAACAACTTTTAACCAGAATACAATATGTTTTGCAGGTGAAGCATACTTTTTCTCTTACACTTCTTGTTCCTCTTTGGCAGTCATTAGATTTAGACTTTGCACTTTTTCTTAATAGGATAGTATCATGCAGATTATTTATGTGACCTTTTCACTACCACACTTTTTATAAAAAGGATAGTATTGCAACACCACTTCCTCCAATAGCTTGGTTTCAAAGAATCATGTCTGAAGCAGGCAAATTCAACAGAAGAACATTGTTTAAAACTTTTTTTCTTAATATTATTAGCACTGGCATATCAACTTTCCTTGTTAAAATGCTGTAAATATTTTATGTAAACAACTAAATGTTTAATAATTACAATTTTTTCAATTTGTTTATAATCTTTTAGATGGATTTTAGAAAGAATTGCACTCTGTAAATAATTTTAGATACACTGTTTAAACTAGAAAAGTAGAATTTATATCAGTTATTTTATTGGCATCTTATAACCAGTTGTAACTTGTGATGGCTTTACATTGGTAAAATGACTAAATTGTAGCTATTTGAAAATTTCCACAATAATATAATGATATCTTGCATCTTGAGTTTTTTTCCTAATTGTGTTAACTTTCATGTAATTAATTAAGGAGCATTCCAGTTGATGAGTAAAATAGAGTGCACTCTGTTGTTTGTTAATGTACTGTTAAAATGTTTGTGCTTATAATTCTTAGCTTTTCTTTCTTATTATGCCCAAATTTTGCTCTTTAAAGTAATCTGATAAAAATATTTTAAATATTTTATATACTTTAAAATATATAAATATTTTTAAATTATTTAAAGTAATAGATGAGAGAGACTGTAATCCCAAAGCATATTTTGTTTTTATGAAGTTTAATAATCAGTGGAAACATTAATATAAATGTCCTAATGACCAATTTAGGCCTTAGATTTGTTCTTTAAAAAATTTCTTTTTCTTTTTTACAGGTTGCATTTTTATTTTTGGATTGAACACTTGAGGGATTATTTTATATATATTTGATGTGCTCTCTTATTTTATGGGAGATTCTTTTGTATCTAGTTCCTGGATCCCCTGTTCCCCTCTCAGTTTCTTTTTGAGGATTCCACTTATGAAGTTGAACATCTTTTATGGTGATGAGTCTTGGTGGTGCAACTTGATTGGCATAGGATCCAGAGACAATCCATAAAACACAAAAGTCTCCAAAGTACGAAAGATTAACTTGTCATTTTTTTCTGGAGTTTTCTCTTTTGACAAGGTTCATTGAATTTCCTCTGTGTGTATGTGTGTGTGTGTGTGTGTGTGTGTGTGTGTGTGTGTGTGTGTGTGTGAGTGATGTGCATGTGCGTTTCTGCCACACTAATTCTGAAAGAATTTATAGGTAAATCATTTTCGAAAAGATATATTTTCACTGACAACATAAATATCCCAGTTACACAGTTATCTGATCAGAGATTTTAAATTGCAAATCAGGATAAGCTCATTAATTATAATGTATCATAAATTTCATTTAGTATTTTTAACAAAAACTTCTTAGTAAAATTTGACTTCTGAACACTCACATTTTTTAAAAAGAAGTGTTAATCTCAACTCATTAGCTCATGAAATATTTAATAGAAACATTGTAGGTTATTTATATATTTTTATAATAAAATAAAAGTTTACAAAGAGTTTTGACTCATCTTACTCATTTTCATACATTCTTAAAGAAAATATTAATACAATTGAAAAATTTTAGTGAAATCAGTTCTCTGGATAACAATTACATTTCTATATGTACAACAATAACAATCAAGTTCAGAGATTTAATGCTTGCCTTTGCTTTTCAGGAACATTTCACTTGTCTTGTTGTCATTTTCTTGTAGGGACATTTAACTTTCTTCACTCTAGTAATCTTAGTTCCAAATATTAGCACATGACAATTGTGTAGTGTTCTAGCCACATGCTTTTTGGGGGTGTTTTTTAAAAATATTATCTTTGTGACCTGATGCTTGATTTCTCAGTTTTATAGATTTTGTTGCTGTTATTTACTTTTTAATGGCAGTCTTCCATCTGTATTAAATACATATTTGCGGCCACATACCAGATTCCTTACTGAATAATTTATAGTTTATTTAAATTGTATTGTGGACTTTAGATTTTATAAATAGAAGTTCATAAAATTAAAATAGTTTGTAGCATATGCAGGTATTTTAATGAAATATCACTATAATTATGAAAATACTCATTGTCAGAACATATAATTCATTAAGAAAACATGCTTAAACATGGCTAATGTCTGAAAAATTTCAAATTATTTATCTCTTAGAAATTTGTATTAAATCTAAATGATAACTACATGGTTGACTCATGAGCTAAGGATTCACTGTATTGACAATTTATATGTATTATTTATTTAGCTTAGTTTTAGTTATATAATCTACTATTTTAACCTCATTGACCTTATATCTGTGATCCATATATTGAAATGTAAAACACTGTAAATACCAGTACAGGGTATTTCTTCTTTATGATAAGAAATGAAAGGAATTAGACTTTTCAGAATTCTGGTCTTCTTAGTCATGTAAAGCAAAACTTATAAAAAAAAGACATGACTTCTTTGGGCCCAGTTTCCTTATCACTAAAATAGTGTGTGAGACTTTGGGAAATAGGGAGGAGTTAGGTTATATGTTCTCTAAAATCTCTTTCAACCCTAAAATTACTTGATATGCTTTTGCAGTGGTATTATGCTTATCAATATATATTATGCGTTTTGTCAAATCTAAATGTGTTAATAAAAACTAGGGTTGACAAATTCAAACAATTTATCTTAAAAACCAAACTTCTGGGGAAGAATCAATGGAAAGATTTTAGTACATAATGGTTTTCTCAATGATTTGAAATCATTTAAGTTAGGTTTATACCTTTTTAAAATTTTCATACAGAATAGTGGAAACTCTGGGATGGAAAAAGCATTCTATCCCATTTTGTCAGAAAATACAGACTAAAGTTTTGTGTAGGGATTACTTCTAAGTGTAATTCAAGCAATCACACTCTAGCCATGGGAATGTCATACTGTCATATCTAGAGAAAATTGGTATGTTAATATTTTCTGTAAAATAGAAATTTGGATGAATAAAATAAGTTGGCTTTTTGAATAATGCCTGCTAGTTTTTTACATATATGCATTTTTATAAGATAATTCTGAGGTATATAAGTAAATATAGATGTCATTTTAGTTTCTACATTTCACTTTAGTAGTTACATCTTTATTTCTTAAAACTTTTAGACAATTGCAATTGAATCTTATGTGCCCCAAGTATGTTTATCGGGGAAAAGTAAACAAACCTATTTTATGCCCTGACTATATTGAATATACAGTTTGTAATTATGGAAACTAAGCTTCTAAATATTGTAAGTAACTTTCATTACAGTACAACTTGCCATAAATTTCTATTTAATGAATTGTTGTTGCTTTTGCAAGGTCAGGGGTTGGGGGAAGGGGCTTGTTTGGAGGAATAGTTAAGTTTAAAGTGTATGTTTGATTTGTAAGATAATAATAGAGTTTGTCACTTATCAGTATTGGCTGCTCTACTAAATGCTAAATGGGACTTTATAATATGAAATGTAGTGGTTAAATATAGACAATGATTTCAGAAAACAAAGTGAAACTTTAAAAAATAACATTATAATTGCACTGGCACGGTCCAAATTAATCATTTAAAAAAAAAATTCAAAAGTTTTAATTTTCAAGACATTATTTTTTTGTTAATTTATTATTTGAATAAAGAATTGCCATTTACTTATGGAGTTTATAAAAGTCAGAGAAAAATACTACATAGTAATAAAACCATGTCTTCTTTTCTTTTAGATGTCATAGTATTTATTTTTTATAATATTTAAATATTATATTCCCAAGTGAAAATTTCTTCAACATCATGTTATAATAAATAGCATAGATTCAATTACTTTTAACTCATCTAGATTTGTTTTCCATTTAGTGGCATTTCATGCATTCAAGGTAGCAAATGTGTTTTTAGGTTGGTTTTTAGAACTTATTATCAGCCTTGCCCCAAGTAGCATACTTCCAAAATATTTACTCTGAGCTTTTTATAAGTTTTCTTATATGACTTGTGGAAATCTTAAAAGTTTTGTTCAGGGATTGCTATAAGTATAATTCAAGCAATCATGTAAAACTTAGAATTTTCTCTACCTTTCTTATATACAATTATCTTAAGAGTTTCAGAATTTGTTCCCAAATGAAGTTATAAAGCCCTAGCCAGTTTGGCTCAGTGGATAGAGTGGCAGCTCTCGGACTGAAGGGGTTCGATTCTAGTCAAGGGCATGTACCTTGGTTGCAGACTTGATCCCCCACCCTGGTTGGGGCTCGTGTGGCAAGCAACCAATTGATGTGTCCCCCTCATATAGAGGTTTCTCTCTGCCTCTGTCTCTCCCCCTCCCTTCCATTCTCTCTAAAAATCAATGGAAAAATATCCTTGGGTAAAGATTAACCCAAACACAAACGAACAAACAAAGTTATAAATTACATGCAAATTCTTAGATTGTTTTTTAACTTTTGCCATCTTCAGTGAAAGCTAAACATTTTTCAGATAGATTACTTTCTTGTGACAAAATTTTTGTTATCTAAGCAGCAGTTCTAAAAATAACTTGTGTCATTTTCTTAATATAATCCTAGCTTATTTGTTTTTGCTAATATAAAAAAGTATTTAATCAGCTTTATATTGTTTTCTCATGCTTTTGGTAGCTTATTGAAGTTTTTTGTTTTGTTTGTTTTTTCTTAAGCTATGGTAGTAAATTTAGAAAATGCCTGAAAATTAATTATAGGCTATAACTGATGACAACAATGTATTTATTTGAATTTCTTTTGTTTCCGCAATTTTAACCAGGTAGACTGGTGACTACCTTCTTGTAACTGAAAGATCCTGATCTAATTCCTTCATTTTACATAGTGGATAACTGACTCTCAAGAACGTAAGCTCCTTGCTTTGCGTTGTCCCGGGTCAGAGCTAGGTTATGTAGGGCAGAATTGGGACTGAAGTTAAAACTTTCTTACTCTTTATTCAGAGCTAAATCTTCTCTACCCATTGCATCTCATTTGCTTTGTCAAAGTATGATATATGACAGGATTGCTTGAAATTCTTTCAGAGCCTTTCCTGTGTAACAATGATGTCAAAGATTTCAAGAATTTGTCAGGGGCCACTAGTACTTGTTGTGACAGCAGTTTAGAGGGGGAAGGTAGATTTATTACTAATAAAACATTAAAAATCTTACATTAAAGCCAAACATAATTTACATTTAGTTTCACCCCTCACTGCTCTACCTGTCCATTTTTTATTTAAACTACCACCCTCTTTCTCTTTTCTGCAGCATACATCCTCTTAGCCATTAGTCATACCGCCACCCCCTTCAGTAGGTAGGTATAAACTAAGAGAGTTATTTAAGAGTGTGACTGGAACCATCTGTTTTGTTCTCTCTCAAAAACAATAAACCAGGCATTATTCCAATGGAGGTTTATGTATATACCTTCCAGTAACAATCTACAGTAATAAAAGACAAACATGCAAATTGACCGCACCTTTGCTACGCCTTAAGCCACGCCCACCAGCCAATCAGAGCGACTATATGCAAATTAACCCAGCCAAGATGGCAGCCGGCAGCCACGGAGCTGGAGCAAGCAGGAGGCTTGGTTGCCCCAATGATGGAGGAAGCCAAGCTTCCCACTTGCCGTGTTGGGCTCTGAGCTCCACTCAAAGCAACAAAGTTTCAATTATAGAAGGTAAATAAACCCCAGATACCTGCTTTCAGCCGGCCGTGGCCACGGAGCTGGAGCGAGCAGGAGGCTTCCCTCCTGCCGCCCTGGCCGTCTCTGAGCTCCTCTCAAGGCTACAAAGTTTCAATTATAGAAAGTAAATAAATCCCAGAATAAAAAAAGAAAAAGAAAAAAAGGAGAGGCTGGGAGCTTCCATCGCCGGGGGGCTTGGACAGCCTGAAAACGGCCCTCAGCCCCTCACCCAGACTGGCCAGGCACCCCAGTGGGGACCCCCCACCCTAAAGGGGGTGTGGCCAGCCTGAAAACAGCCATCAGCCCCTCACCCAGGCTGGCCAAGCCCCCCAGTGGGGACCCCCACCCTGAAGGGGGTGTGACCAGCCTGCAAACAGCCAT
>NW_005361391.1:972174-974073 GCF_000412655.1 Myotis brandtii
ACCCATGCACCAGGCCTCTAGCCTATATAATAAAAGGGTAATATGCAAACTGACCCTAACAGCAGAACGACTGGAAATGACTGGTCACTATGACACACACTGACCACCAGGAGTCAGACGCTCAATGCAGGAGCTGCCCCCTGGTGGTCAGTGCGTTCCCACAGGAAGAGCTCTGCTCAGCCACAAGCCAGGCTGACGGCTGCCAGTACAGTGGTGGTGGTGGTGGGATCCTCTCCCACCTCCTCAGCAGCACTAAGGATGTCCGACTGCAGCTTAGGCCTGCTCCCAGCTGGCAAGTGGACATCCCCTGAGGGCTGCCGGGCTGCCAGAGGGATGTCTTACTGCCAGCTTGGGCCCGATCCCCCAGGGAGTGGGCCTAAGCCAGCAGGTGGACATCCTCCAAGGGGTCCCAGACTGCAAGAGGGCATAGGCCGGGCTGAGGGACCCCCCCCCTGAGTGCACAAATTTTTGTGCATCGGGCCTCTAGTAAAATATAAAAATACAGAATTTTGAGATTTCAAAAATTTAATGATCTGTAGAAACCTCTTGGACTTCTAGGTATTCTTGCAAAAATTTTTTTTTCATTTATTACCTGGAACTTGCAAAGTTGTATAGTTTATATTTTTCTTTCCCTTTCAAATAGCATTATTTTCTTTGTATTTTAAACAGGATAATAATACTAAGATGAAACCTATTAAATAGATTCACTTGTCCATCAATATGTATACATTATGTGGCTGTCTATAGCAGCAGTTCTCAACCTGTGGGTCGCGACCCTTTTGAGGGTTGAACGACCCTTTCACAGGGGTCGCCTAAGACCATCGGAAAACACATATATAATTACATATTGTTTTTGTGATTAATCACTATGCTTTAATTATGTTGAATTTGTAACAATGAAAATACATCCTGCATATCAGATATTTACATTATGATTCATAACAGTAGCAAAATTACAGTTATGAAGTAGCAACAAAAATAATTTTATGGTTGGGAGTCACCACAACATGAGGAACTGTATTAAAGGATTGCGGCATTAGGAAGGTTGAGAACCACTGGTCTATAGTAACTATCTTTCGTTAAAAAGATAAAAAACTTAAAACTTATTCTTTGACTCTTAAGTATATAGACATTTTGAAATATAAAACTTGCAATCACTAACTTAAATGGGCTCTAGATGTCTATGTACACAGCTAAAGTATAAAATTGATGTCGGCTTTTCATGGCACGTATTCAGTGTGACTTGATTGGGCTTTTAGTGAGATAACTGTAGTACTTTAGAACTGTTATACTTCTGTCTGAGTTGGGAACCTCCCTCTCTGACACAGGTCAAATAGGTTTCTACTGTTCCCAGGCTAGTGAGAATCCTCCCCTCTCCACCCCCCCCCCCCCCCCCCCCCCCCCCTCCCTCCCCTATTATTGAGCAACATGTGAACTTCACAGCTATCAAGCCTGTTGAAATATTTATTAGAAATAACCATACATTGCTATTAATGATTTTGAATTGCACTCGATCTAGTAATATCTGCTACCCAACTTGCCATTGGCAAACCATTGATGGTAGTGGTTTCTACATCATTAACATTAAATTTTTTGTTTCTGAAACAGACACAGTGAGTGTTTCCCTTACTGAGTTGTGCTTAAACTTTGCCCAAGTTTACAAGTGTGTTGTGTTTTTTTTAAATATAAACAAGTTCTGGTAAGGAAAGAAAAATGAGTTAAATATATGTATTTTTATCTGGAAATTATAAAATCTATTTTATTTCTCTGGACAGATATTATGCTACTTCATAACAACCTGATATGTAAAAACCTTAATTTAAAAAACAAATTAACTTGATCATTTTTAACTGTAAAATGAATATCCTATCTAATAAAAGAGAAACATGGTAATTAGCC
>NW_005361391.1:975410-989268 GCF_000412655.1 Myotis brandtii
TGACTGAGGGTGGCATCGCAACCTCCCGATCCGGCCTGCTCTGTGCTTGACAGGGGGCGGCGCCCCAACTCCCCAATCGGCCCTGCTCTGAGCCCGCCCAGGGGCTGCACCTAGGGATTGGGCCTGCCCTCTGCCACCCGGGAGCAGGCCTAAGCCAGCGGGTGGTGATCTCCCGAGGGGTCCCAGACTGCGAGAGGGCACAGGCCGGGCTGAGGGACCCCCCTCTGCCCCCTGAATGCACCAATTTTTGTGCACCCGGCCTCTAGTTTACCTTATAAAAGAATTTATTTGGTGGTTCTTTTTGATAAACTTTCTGTGTTACTTTACTGAATATTAAAATCTATCCATTTATTCTATAAATGAGAGAACAATTATATAATGTCATAGCTACATATATCTGATTAATAATGGGGTCAAACTTTCTTTATATGGTTATTAGATATTCTGGTGTTTCTTTCTGTGAAATACCTTTTCCTATCATTTGTTTATTCAGCTCTTCTGCCATTTTTATTGCTGATTTATAGGAATTACTATAAATCTTATCACTTATATATGTTGCAAATACATTCTTCTAGTTTGTCACTGCTATGCTAACTTTGTCTGCAGTGTCCTTCTCTGAAGATAAATCTTAAATTATTTTTGAGGTTGGACCCTTTAGAAAGGGGGTGCTTTGTGTGATTTGTTTGAGAAATTCTCTTTTGGGTAGCATATTTTCTCTATTAGGTTCCACAGTTGCTAGGAATCTTTTATGTTCTTTAAAAGTAGTCATCCAGTACATTAGGTATATTGTTGAAATAATTCATATATTTGGTTGAGTTAACCAAATGAGCACAAAGTCCTCCAGTACATAAGGGATATTGTTGAAATCATTCATACATTTGGTTGATAGACCAGATGAACGCAAAGTCATACAATACATTAGGTTTATTGTTGAAATCATTCATACATTTGGTTGAGTTAGACCAAATAAACTCAAACTTTCCTTCCAACTCTACAATTCTGAGATTTCATTAAATGACAGGTAAATTAAAAATAAAGCACTGTGTGATATAAAGTATGCACCAGATTTGCAAGAAACACACTGTATTTTATTGAATCGAAGACACCACTGTTTTTCTCAGATACGTCATTATTTTATGTATCATTGGGAAAGGATAAGTTTTTCTATTAAACTGTGATACAGTTAAATACAATTTAAATACTTTTGTACTTATTGAAAAATTATTTAGATAGACATATATTAAGACATATTTTACTCTTGTGCACATATCACAAATAAACTGTATACCAAATAAATTGGTTACTTTGTAAGAAGATATGGAATTGTAGACTTTCCTCCAATGACAAAGCTTTGCTTAAGTTAATACTAAAGTTGTGCCCAGTGTGTGTTTTAGTTCCTTTGGTGTACAATCACTTTTTGTTTTATTGGTAAATGAGAATATACTTACAGGTATGGCGTGCACCACTTACAGTGACAGCATGGACAGTGATAACCAGTTGTGCGCATGCTCAGACATTGACAACTACACAGCACACCATCCTCTGGCTGCCTGCAGCTGTGTGATACCATGGATTGTAAGGCACAGACTGACTTCAGAGATACTAACCTGTGAACAAGTGTCTCCTGTAGAATGCCTGACCTTCTGTGCTGTGTTGTAAAGCGAGATACATGTGCTTAGTGTTTCGAGGGAGTGTGCCATCTGCTCTGCAGTTTCCAAATTACTAAAGGAAATAACCATTTTTCTTATTTTGAGAGAAAATTTCATAGAGAATCTACTTTATATTCAGTGTTTATATAGTTGTGCCTGTACCATACCTAGTTGGCTTAACAAATCATGAATTTAGCAGTTGGAAGAAATTTTACAGGGAATCTAATTTTATCTTTTATGTGGTGCAAGAATCTTTTTTATAGCTTCCCTGACTATAAGTTCATTTATGCTTCTGTCTGAAAACTCACAGGCATGGAGCTACCTGCTTTTACTAGCAGCCTACTCTGTGTTTGGACTGCTTTCTTGTCAGAAAGGTCTCTAGTAAATTCACATATGCTTGTTTTCTATCTCCATCCATGATTCTAGCTCTCCCAGACCACCAATCTACCCCAAAGTGCCTATCCCTCTTTTTATATAATTTCCACTTAAGATTATGAATATAGCCTAAATCTCCCCTGTTTCCTCTGCGTGCTCATTGTGCTAATGTCCCGTGTAGAATGTGGGTTGAGTAGCCACTCCAAGGCTACCATCTTCTCCTTTTGTGCAGTCTGGAATCATATTTGCTTTATTGGTAGTCATTCCGTGCTATTGAGTGACAATAAAATACCCAAGTTTTTCTCAGCTATTTGGCCCATTAGCTGTGTTTTCTGCTGCTCTGCTTTTATAGTTCAGTATTTGGACATAGTGGAGGATTTCAGATTCACCTTTTATAAGTTGCCATCTTATAGATCTAAATGAAGTTTTTCCAGTTGTAGTGATTGCACAAATTTAAAAGCTTTATTCTATTTCATAGTGTTTAGTATAGTTGCAATCATTTCCAGCATTATCCATTTCTAATGTGCTCAGCATGTTTTCTAAACATGTTTCCACTTTGCTGACATGTGTGAACAGAACATGTCTGAGCAGGGAGCCCTTGTTGCATGCAGCAGAACCTTTCCTGTGGATATGTGCTGAAGTTGGTCTTCAGCTACCTTGGGTCATGGTCGTTTAGTCGGTTAGAATCTCCCTGGTTTCTCGTAGGGCCTGTGTTTTATTATCCTGTCTATATGAACATCATGAAAAACTTTACAGAAGTTTGAAGATTGTGGAGAATTGTCACAGAATTGTTTCATGACAACTCCATTCCACCTTCATTACTATTTTCCCATTATTCCAAGTCTTAAAATTTTTTTTCTTTGAAATTTTGTTTTTAAATTACAAAAGTAATAGCATTATAGCATACTTGGAAAACTGAAAAAAGTTACCTGAAATCTTAATACTGGAACCTACATTGTACTGTTTTGTTTTTCTTGCTAGTCAGTTGACTTACATGGAATCATAATAGGTATTCAATTTTGTATGTTATTTTATAATTAAATTTTATAAAAAATATGTTTACAATAAGCAGCATTTTAGTGGCTGCATAATCTTACATGAGTCAATTTGAAAAATCATGCAGAATTATTTTTAACTTTGTAT
The DNA here is from genome assembly GCF_000412655.1 of Myotis brandtii. Lineage (NCBI taxonomy): Eukaryota > Metazoa > Chordata > Mammalia > Chiroptera > Vespertilionidae > Myotis > Myotis brandtii. The sequence continues at coordinate 978,578 of NW_005361391.1, forward strand.
TTATCATTATGATTAAAATGTTTTCTTTTGCATTTTTATTATTTATTTGTATCCCCTCTCTGACTTCTGTAATTGCTATTATTACAGTCATTAATAACTACTTGTAGTTAGGGGATTAGGTTGGATCTGCTGACCATATCACATGCCTTGGATGTTACTTTTAAGGCAAATCCATGTTTTTTTTCTCACCATTTATTCTTTCTTATTTTATAAGAAATAGTACATAATGCACAAAGAAAAATACACCATACAGTTTTTGTTCTGTTTATTTGTATAATTTCTGTGTGTTTGTTGGTTTTCTTTTTGGTCATCTTTTAACTATGAAAGTATGTTTTGTGGTCTTGTAGACTTCTTTTTCTTTTAGCATACATTTTCTTTTAGCATACATTTAGTTACATCTGGAAAGACTGGTCACATCGGAAAAGAGTTGGTGGTGAGACTATGGGTTTCCTGTTTTGCCTTATTTTGTAGTTTTGGCATATTTAATGAGCAGGTTCCTATATAGCCCTGAAAATAGGATAATGAAGAATTTCTGTTCTATAAATTTGTATAATCTGATAATACACATGTTTCTCTGAAAACCTTTCCGTATTTTTCCTTATCCATCAAGCATTCTGCTTTTTATTGTTGAAAGTATTACAGATGTCCCCTTAAATATATTTTGTATTCTAGAGAGAGAAGAAGGGAGAGGGAGAGAGAAACATCCATGTGAGAAACATTGATTGGATGCCTCCTACATGACCCCTAATGGGGATTGAGCTGAAACCTGGGCATGTGTCCTAACCAGGAATTTCACCTGTGACCCTTCAGTGTATAGGATGATGCCCATCCAACTGAGCCACATCAGCCAGGGCCAAACATTCTGCTCTATTTAGAATATCATTTATATCGATATTAAATTAAAAGTTGGTCTTATTGCTAGGGTGTGTAAATGCCCATCTTCTACCTTTGGCGTTCTGGATGAGCTCTTTGTTTTTACTATTTGGAGAAATGCACTGGATTCTGAGTCTTTCTGTTTCATTTTAGGGTGTGTTTGTAGTTTTTTTTTCTTTAATGTTCACCCGGAGGGATATCAGTGGTAGAATATCTGTCTTCACTGGTAAGAGGCCTTAAAAATGTCTCTACATTTCCTGGAACTATAGACTCTCAGTGTCTTAAAGTCATCCAACCTGACTCTGCATCTGGTATTTGACTATTATACACATTGCAAAACACATCTGTTGCCTATAACATGACAAGCACTAGAGCAGGCATATGTAGGTACCAGAAAAAAAATAATTATCTCCTATTACCACACTTTAGTGTTGGTAAATATTGCAGTAGAAGCACATAAAAAGTGCTGCATGATCTTGGATGAGGGAATGATGACTTCTAAAGATGGGAGGGGTTTGGAGGAACAGGTAGTATCAGGGAAAATTGCAGAAAGGGACTGTGTCTGAGCTAGAATGATGGAACCTATATTTTGCCAGCTGGTCAAAGAAGGGAACTGGTTCAGAGAGAACAGCAGAGTCTTAGTTGTATAGAGGTGCATGGGACACTCAGTAAGAATGAACAAGTCCACCTTGACAGAGCAGACTACTCCACTGCTACTGGTAGTCATGGCAGTCCCTTTCATCCTCAGACATTTCTGTTTGAAACACTGTCTCCTGTAGTTTGTTTTGCATCCATTGTTTCTAGTGTTTGCCTTAGGAATTTACGTAAAACAGTGGTTCTCAACCTTCCTAATGCCGCGACCCTTTAATACAGTTCCTCATGTTGTGGTGACCCCCAATTTCATTGTTACAAATTGAACATAATTAAAGCATAGTGATTAATCACAAAAACAATATGTAATTATATATGTGTTTTCCGATGGTCTTAGGCGACCCCTGTAAAAGGGTCGTTTGACCCCCAAAGGGGTCGCGACCCACAGGTTGAGAACCGCTGACATAAAACAAAACCAATTATTTTGTTACATTTCTATTCTCTTACTTTGGAAAGGGTTGTTATTCCCATGCAAACACCCTCCTCCCTGCCTCAGCCATGACCCTCTCCTCATGGGCACACCACCCTGTTTTCTGTAGTTGTCCTACCCATTGTGTGGATTTCAGATCCTGTAACATCCTGATTCTTGTCTGTCCACACAGCCCATCTATCTGCATCCTCCTTCAGGTGTAATGCTTGGCATTAAACATCTTACACGAGGTTGTGGTCTGACTGGTGTGGAAAGAAATAAGACTAAAGTTCTGTTTTTCAGACCAGTATTGTGAAAGCCTATTTTGGTAACCGTATCCAACTGTCCCATTGTCCCGTCATATTAAATGTACCTAAACTGTATTTTTAGCTCATTATCACCTGATACTTATGGAGATCCTGATATTAGTAAAGAGAAAGAAGGGGAGGGAGGGAGAGAGGCAGGGAAAGACAGAGAGAGACAAAGAAAGACTGGATATAATTTGAGTACCTGGCAATAGAAAATGTAAGAACTAAGTTCAATTTCCCTGAAAATGCTGTAATGTGCTCTCATTACTTGAACTTGTTAAATGTATGAGGCTATGTATCATACAGCTAATGGTATTTTGGATCTCCTTTTGATATGTGTTGGTTTCACATCCATCCAAACATCTGGTGAAGATATTTCAGACCACAATGGGTTTTCTATCAGCATACTTTAAAAGTAAGCAATTCCAGCTAAACATTATGAAGTCTTCTATACTATAAACCAAGAAGCAATTTAGTTGGCAACTCAAAAGTGGAATGTAGAATGAAAATGAAATGAGATAAATTTCCCCCAGAGGCAGCCCACATTGTACACCCTAAAGGGATGAATGCTGATATTGTACATAAAATGTGCTTTTATAAAAGCTTGGAATTTCCAAATATTTATCATGGCAGTGTTTTGTACTTAAATTACATAATGAATATAGTGTCATTTTTCCTTTTAGTTCTGTTAGGCTGATAGTTTGAACTAATAACTGATGAGACCTTGAAACTTCAGCTAAATCTTTCTTGGATAGTCTAAAGCACATATTCCACTTCAGTTTTGGAGGATTGTTCAAATTATTTTATGCCATTATAAACATAGTAAGAGTTCAGACATTTTGAAATATTTGTTTTAATTTGAACTAGTGTCAGTTAAATCAAAATACCATTCCAAAAACTTTTGTTTTTTATACCATTATAATTACAATTGAGAAATAGATTTTTTGTTATTGTTGTTTTTGTTTTGTTTTGTTTTGTTTTGTTCTAGCTTGTGATTGAAATCCTAGAAAACAATGTATAACAGGTCACTTTCTGAACTTAAGATTTAAAAAAAAAATCTGTTCTTGTTTATTCAGGTTGAATGTTGTTTTGGAAATTTAAGAGATTTGTGATGTACATTATTATTAGGAGTATTATCTGTGTAGTCATTGCTCGATGGCCTAATAAATAAGTTGTTTTTGGTGGTAAATAACTTTATAACTATCAAATTGTTACCAGACAGGGGACCTGGCCCTTGGCAGGTCTGCCTAGGGCCAGCTGGTAGTGTGTGGGATCTTGACTTCGTGTAGGTAAAATTTCACAACACAAATCCAGGTGACTATGAGGGTATGTTTATTAAAGCTGGGGACAGTGAAACAAGGAAGGGCTTGGGGTAGATGAAGCAACAGAAGAGCTGAGGCTGGGCTGCCTTAGCTCTCTGGGAATTCAGGGAAAAGGGGCCCTTGGAGACAGGTTCAGGGGATTAACCTGGGAGGAGCTGCAGCTGCCCATTGCTTCCCTGGTTACAAGTCTCATGGGACACTTAGAGTTGGAGATGCATGCCTGTGGGGGAAAGGGGGCAGGGAATGGTGAGGTCTGTTCCCCAGAGGGAGAGAGCAGGTTGGGTCCTTTGTCTTGAGGTTTTTATCTCTCTCTTGTAGGAGGGAATCTTAGAAGGGAGGTCTCAGGGGAGTATTTTGGCAGAATATTCATCAGTTTTCCATGTGAGCTGTTTGAGTATCCTGGGCTCCACTGATTGGTCAGTGCTAGGGCAGGGGGTTGTTAGCCATTGCATCTGGTTTGGTCTTTGCCCACCTAGTTTTGCTGCTTTTCTGAGCCTGGAGCTGAAATACAACTGAGGTCTAGATGTTATCTCTAGGGAGATGACCTTTTGTATCTGGCTATAAATTGCTTGGCCAGTTTATTCAGCTGTTTGTCTCAGTTTCCCTATTCCACTTGTCCTGGTTTACTGGCCTGTCTCAAAATGAGTGTTACTTTTAGCTTTTCAAATACTTTTTTTTTCTAAATATAGGAATTTTTAATACTTTTTTCCTTGTTATTACCAGCCGATTTTGAACCAGATATTTCCGTAATTTACCATATACTTTTTGTGTATAGAGATTTGAATTCATTGTTCTGTGTTATTTCCAGGAATATTGTAGGCTAGATTATTTGTGTCAAATCTTCTATTGAGGACAGCTAAAAATACAGGATAAGGATTTAAAAATTATAAATATCCTTGAAATAATTGAAGAACAAACAAAATAGTAAGCAGTTAGGCTAATACTTACTGAAAAGTGGGAGAGGTAAGCCACATGTTCAGGCTGTTTTAATTCTGAGTGCACTCACGCATTTATAAAGTGGAATTTCCTTTGGACAGTACCTGTGATGAGAGGGACAGAAATCAAAGGGCTACCTCATTCAGTTTAGGATGAATTAGATAATACACCCTCTCTCTACTTCCAGGAGATTCCACAGGAACATTGCTTTGATGTTAAGCAGAGCAGACTGGAGGGAAATTCCTGAGGAGGTATAACCTCAGGTATGCCCTCAAGCATATTGTAATCCACAGTCACATCAACTGGGCAGTCCAGAAAACCTTAAGCTCAGCGTTTAGTGTTAAGAGTTCACAGACTTGCAGAACCTTATATTTCTGACAGAACCTAACAAAATTCCTCTTTGGAAGAAGTTATCACAAATAAAGTCTCACGGATAATTTTACAATGCAATGAGCAGCACAGAGTAAAAAATAAGCAGGCACTCAAGGAAAAAAGTAATTTCTACTGAAACCTCTCTTCTCACATCTTTTTTCTGCTTCATGTACTGCTTCTCTTTTTCTTTCTTCTCTCTTTCTTGCTATCTACTTTCCCTTCTTCAGTTAAGAGTGTTTTCACTGAAAGTGATCCCCTGTTCGCATTTGTGTTTTATTTCTGGTGCTATTGCTTTGGTTAAGGTCTTCCTCCCTGTCTCACGAATGGGCTGTTGTTAGAACCTTCTGGTTGACTTTAATTTCATTTTTTTCTTCCCAAATTCAATAGCAATGCGGGTTCAAGCTAATTATTCCCTTCCCACAGTCTTGCAGCAGTGTCTCTATGAAAATTTCATTGGTTTCCCTGTGATCCTGCCACAGCTAACCTTCCTTCATTATATGAAGGGCTAAGGCAGTGGTTCTTAACCTTGGCTGCACATTAGAATCACCTGGGAATCTTTTTAAAATCCTGATTTCTGGGCCTCGTCCTCTGGAAATTCTGTTCTGTTTCTTTGTTATGGGGTGGGGCCACAACATTAGTAACAAAGAAACAGAATTTCCAGAGGATGAGGCCCAGAAATCAGGATTTTAAAAAGATTCCCAGGTGATTCTTATGTGCAGCCAAGGTTGAGAACCACTGGGCTAAAGTATTAGGAACTGGGAAGTGGTTGAGAGCCATTTATTCATATGCTTCATCTCCGTACTAGATTACTATATTAGAAATTCACCTATAAGCTCTTTGAAGAATGAGAGTCCTTTTATCTTGTTTTAGTATTGGTGCTGGCTCTTCATATAGTGATTTACACATAATAGGTGTCTAATAAACAGATGTTCTCTGAGTGAATTAATGGTTTAAAGAAAGCAGATAACTTTGCTGAAAGTGTGAGTAATTAGACAGGTTAAGGTTGGTAGGCGGAACACTACATTTACAGGTGTTTTATGTTTTACAGAACATTTCCCCAGGTGCTGTCTATCTCCTTTTATCTTTATGCCAAGGTTATGATACAGGCAAAGCAGATTCCTGTTATTGCCATTTTACAGGCCAGTTAACTTCTCACCATCCTTTATTTTTGAAAATGAGTCACTTAGTTCACTTCCAGAAGCATTAACTAAATAGCAGATTCTCCACACACTGCTCTTGACTGCATTTCCCCCCCACCTCCCCGATCCCGGCTATAATGACTAATTTAGCCTTGTAACCTTGGCAAGACACTTGACATTTTTCTTCTATAGCATTCTCATTTATAAAATTAAGGTTTCATATCACAGCATTTTATTATAACTATTTCTTATTTTGACCTTCTTTCTAACCACCTCTCTTTCCTCCCCTCCAGTGTATAAATATAATTACTTTGCAGGCAAGTAAAATAGATAAACTGACTTAATTGTTAAGTGCAAAACTCCTTTTTCAGTTCTTGTGGACTTAGGAAAAACAAAGACCTTACTTGTATAAACAAAATATTTCAACAGAGTATATACATTAATATCAATAAGAATCTTAGGATACAAAGCTTGGGTGATATAGATAACTTCACTCAATCTAAAATTTTGGCAAAAATAAAAATAATTCTTTAGTATTTTAGCTCAACATTTCAACAAGGTAACTTCACTCAATCTAAAATTTTGGCAAAAATAAAATTTTCTTTGATGTTGGCAATATTTAAGAACAGTCAGGTTGTGTTAGGTCTTGGGATCATTGAAAGTTCCAGACACAACTTTTTTTCAGGTCCATAGGAAAGGCAGTGGCACTCAGGGGACATTGCAATGTCCCATTGAGTTAGCATAGCATTTACTGAGTGTGCAGTTTCCATGTATTGTGGATCAGTATAGCAACCTGCCCTTAAGTTTGAAAAGTGAAGATGAAATAAAGGGCCTGAATACAAATTCAATCTCTTCTGTTGAAGGATTTCTTAGTGAGAAGATTTGCTCTAAGATTGGAGAGAATTCATGGATACTAAAAGATTATTTATTTTACCAATGTTGAGCTAACTCTACAAGTTACTACTACTGGTAACTTATTGCAGTTATAAGGCCAAATCCTTCCATTAGGAATCAATCTACAGTTAGGAGGATAGAAAGAAGGAAAATGTACCTACATTTTTCATACACAAAAAAGAAATACTTTTAACTTCTTTAAATAAAATTGTAAGGGCTGGATATAGTTTTATTATATGTACTTTATCCAGGATTGACTCATAGAGTACTCTTTCCTTGTCATTCTCATCTGTTCTGTCAGAACTCTGAGCATCCCCCAAACCAATTCATTCTGGTTGTTGGCATTAATGTTGTATGAAGAACAATAGCAAACATGGGCTTGTAGTGGGAATGGGAAAGCCTTTATGAGGCCAAGACACTCAGACCCTCATAAATTACATTTGTGTAATAATTCTTTAGTATTTTAGCTCAACATTTCAACAAGTTTTTTATGTTAATATTTTATTTGGAGCAATATTGTGATTTTCCAAGTGATTTCTCTTATGGAAACTCTTGAGTCCATGAAGGACGCAGGCAGATATTTCAGAGCTTTTTTATTAATCCAGACAGCAGCAAACACATGGCAACAATAATGTACTAAAATGAAAACTATTATAGTCAGCCTAAACATTCTTCGGTCAAAGTCCTTCTTTCATAAACTTGACCATAAAGGGCCTGGAAATGTATACCACTACCTCTTCATTGTCTTATTCTCTGCCAGCACTCAGCCCAGAAGGGAAATAAAACACATTTAACTGATGTGTATCAGCAGAATAAAGTCTATCAACACTGTCTTTAACATGCCTATTACATGAATTGAAAAGTATGTAAATGCTGGGAAATAGCTCTCCTCACTACTGGAAGTCATTTTGGAGCCCCTGACGTCGCTGCAGGATAGCAGCTTTGAGGAGGAACCTATTACTCTGGTTGCTCTTGATTTTTTATCATATCATGACTTAAGTGGATATATTGCATTGGTAATGTTCCTTGAAGGGCCTGGAGCTTAGTAAAGTGTCTCCATTATATTAGAATGATGGGAAACCTAGATATGTGGGCATAATTTTCTTTTTTTTAAATTTCTTTATTGATTAAGGTATTACATATGTGTCCTTATTCCTCCATTGCCCCCACCCCACCCCACCCCCACTCTGTGGGCATAATTTTCTATTGTGGAAGACTAGATGCTTCTCTGAAATGTGTCTTAGAGCAAAAGAAGTGTTGTTTCTAGTAGAGGGAGAGAAAGAGGAAAGGGAGCTCAAGTAGGGTTTTCATAGATTGTGCTAGCAGGCAGGAAGGTCAATGCTCATATGGAGTTATTTGTGCCTCAAGATGCACATGGCTGGGTGAATGTTCTTACACAGAGAGTTTTAGACTCTTTTTAGTGGAATGTTCTTCTAGGTGTCAACTCTAGAAGAAAAGGAAGCATGTTTATGGGACTATGTCTGTTTTCACCTGGGTGGATCAACCAAAGCCTGCTAAGTAGGGGAGATCCTGGATTTGAATACAGGCCCATTTGACTTAAAAATATCTAAATTTCATGGTAGGTTTTGTCCCTCTTCTGATGAGATGGACATGTGAGAAAGAGAAGTTAGAAGAATCTATGATTGCTAAAAAAAAATTGTCACTGTATAGGTATTTAAAGGAAAGGTGATGTGATGATTTCTTCTTGAATTAAGAGCATCATGTTTTACTCATTTTCTTGACTAAGTGAGAAAACAAGCTTGATTGATTTGCTAGACTAAAAATCTATAGGTGAAAGAAAAAAAAAGTGAGAGAGAAATAAAATAGCATGACCCTGTTACAGATTATTGGGGAGATGGATAGAAGGGAAAGAGAAAAAGAGGGGGATAGATGTGGAAGTGGAATTGGGGTTGTCTTAAAGATTTCTAAGACAAGAAAACATTTTTTTGCTTCTTTAAAGGAAGAGTGAATACTTTCATAAGTTTAAGGATCCCATGACATTGGTTAAACATTGTTGTAGAAGAGGCAAACTTTTCTAAAAGTGAGCATGTTAGTTGAGAATATTTTCCTAAGCTTTATTTGCTTTGCCTAGTAAAAACTATTATAACCTTGAAAAACTAATAAGGTTGCTAGATTCACACTGACTGATGAGTCTGGTTGTGGTTCTTTATGACTAACTGCAAGGCTGGTTCTTTCCCTCTAAGAATGTTAGGAAGTCTCTGGTGAAAGGGATGTCCTCTCTGGTTCACTCCAACTGTGCGAGAGCCAGCCTTCTTAGCGAAAGTTTAATTTTTTAATTCAGGAATTTTATTTGGATTATTTTATTGTAGCTACTTGCTATAAAATGAAGAGTAATTGACTAATTTAGGATCTGGTAGCAATTTTAGAGATTGGAAAATTGGATCTTATCTGTCACTTGAGCAAATAAGCAGCTTCTCAAAGTATATCCATTCAGTTTATTCAAAACGGTGTATTGACAGGGCTACCTCTTGTTCACTGCTTTATTATAGTCTGTATGATTTAGAAATTGTTCTTTCACTCAAACTTCTCAAACCCAGAAATGCAGGTACCTCTACATTATGGGTGGAGAGGTACTAGGAATACATAGGCTTATATGAAAAGTATCCAAGGGGATGATAGAAAAGGTCAAGGTTACACGATGAAGTATAACTTCTATCATCTGACCTGAGATTTTACTCAGAAAAAGTAACTTACCTGACTTTACTTAGACTATAACAGTGGTTCTCAACCTTGGCTGCACATTAGAATCACCTGGGAATCTTTTTAAAATCCTGATTTCTGGGCCTCATCCTCTGGAAATTCTGTTTCTTTGTTATGGGGTGGGGCCACAACATTCATAACAAAGAAACAGAATAGAAACAGAATTTCCAGAGGACGAGGCCCAGAAATCAGGATTTTAAAAAGATTCCCAGGTGATTCTAATGTGCAGCCAAGGTTGAAAACCACTAGACTATAGATAGAGTCTAGTAGAGTAATTTACATATTGAGGGCATTTGATAAAATACTTGTTAATTTGTTTTTCTCTACCCACAACTGTTCTTGAGACATAATTTTGACTGACTTGCTTATTTATTTACTAGAGGCCCAGTGCACGAAATTCGTGCACAGGTGGGATCCCTAGGCCTGGCCAGTGATCAGGGCCTATCAGGGCCATCTTGCCCAGTCCCGATCAGGGCCAGGTCAGTTGGGGCATACTGGCTGCCAGCCAGGGCCTGCCAGACAGGGCCTGCCGGCTGGGGCACGAGGGACAGGGCAGGGACCGTGGGAGGTTTGCTGGCCAGGGGGAGGAACTGGGGGAGGTTGGCTGGCTGTGAGAGGTTGGTTGTGGGAGTGCACTAACCACCAGGGGGCAGCTCCTGCATTGAGCATCTGCCCCCTGGTGGTCAGTGTGTGTCATAGTGATTGGTCAACTGGTCGTTCCAGTCATTTGGTTGTAACGGTCACTTAGGCTTTTATATATATAGATTATATCTTAAATATTATTTATTTTAGCATTAGCTATATTTTTTTTCTGTTCAAGTTGAAATAATTTCTGTTAATGTGGGGCATTAGAATGCCTTATTCCTCCCTACCCCCAATTAACTGGAATGTTTTGGTAATTCCAGTTAATGGCGGAATTACAGAGCTGGAGTGAGCAGGAGGCTTGGGTTGCCCCCGGCAATGGAGGAAGCCAAGCTTCCCTCCTGCCCTGCCGGCCCTGAGCTCCGCTCAAGGCTACAAAGTTTCAATTATATATAGAAGATAAATAAATCCCAGATACCTGCTT
>NW_005361391.1:989782-992416 GCF_000412655.1 Myotis brandtii
CACAGGCCGGGCCGGGGGCCCCCCCCCCCCCGAGTGCACAAATTTTTGTGCATTGGGCCTCTAGTATTTAATAATACTCAGAATGGCATGAAGACTTAGGAGAAACCTGAGACTTTATTGTAAAATCAAAGCAAAATCAGCCTTCTGAGACACGACCTTCAACTCCCAACTCTAGAAAGTGTTGAGGCCATTTTTTAAAAAAAACAGAATTAACCCAAGTGTCAGAAGATATAGGTAGTTAATACTCTGAAATGATACTTCAGTTTGAATAGATCTGATTTGATTTCTAAATCGTTGTTTTAGATACTGTTTTTCTTTTTGTGTAATTTAATTTAAAAACCACTGGAATAACTCAAGGTGTGGCTTTTTTGTGTGTGTTTTCTTTGGGCTATTATAGATACTTGAAGAATTTCAGGTGATCTAATAAGGCTAGATATGGCTTTCGGGCAGTTAGCTTAGTTGTGGTAGGAGATTTTCTATAGTTTTAGGTGATCTGAAGTCAATCTTCACTCAGGCTACATGATGGAAAAGTAAGGAGTTATAACAAAGGAAGATATTAACAGTTATTAAGTGCCTTACATTGTATCAAAGTCTTATATGTTAAATGTAGTCTTGTTTTGATTAAGAACCACAGTATCTGGTTTCTAATCTCAGTTTGATTTTACTGTTAGAGTCAAGATGTGCCAAGAGATTTGTTTTAATTTTTTTTATGTTCAGTTCTCTGAAAAATTTGTTAAATACCTGAATTTTGTGTTTCAAACAAATGCTGATATTTAATAGGACTTTAAGAGAAAGAATTACAGAAAATAGGATTGTGTTTTTTAAAAAAGACATCTTATGAAGAATAATTATGTTGAGTACCTGCCAGTATCAAATTGTGTAATTGTGGGTGTTTCAACCATTTTGGGCTTCAATTTTATTTTTTGCCAAATAAGGATATTGGGTTAGATTTATGCTTTCAAACTCACAGTAATAAGTATATTTTGTAAACTATTCAGTAAATAACTGTGTATTTTAAGAACAGCAGAGTCCTCACTGTGTACAATATATATTATATTTTATTTTTTTAATGCCATTTTCAAAATCGATTTTATGACCCACAACCATCACTTTTAATTTGGAAAACACTGCAATAGATGCTCTTAGCCATTTCATTTTTTAGGATTTTAAATTAAATTTTAGGAATTAATTTTAAGATTTTTTTGGACCAAAATGTGAGTTGAATTTTGGCAATGACAAACTGTAACCCTCATCCTAACATGGAGGCACGCAGTGGGGAAAACCACACCTGTGATTGTGGGCTGTGTGGCACATAGCAGCAGCTCTCTGGACTGCCGTGGTCCCCATCATGCCAGGCAGCTGCACACTGATCGGGCCAGCAGCAGTCACCTCTGCTGTCTGTCCTCTGCTGGTTGTGCCTCACCCTGTCCTTCCTTGGAACAGAAGCCAGCAGAATTCAGGAGTGGAAATTAGACTAGCAGACTGATCAGACAGAAACAGAGGTAATGCAGCGTTTACATTTGTACTACCTTTCCTTCTCTGATTGTAAAGGAACATATTTAAAGTGCATCAGGAGAGTGGCAAGTGAATGAAACCTATGATAAATGCTCTTCAAGCAGTGGATCCTTGGAAAAATACATGTATTTTCTATGTTGGAGACTCTCTGTGTGTAAAGTAGGGAACACATTGTATATTTCTTTTCATCCTTTTTCTTCATTTTAACTGTTATTGCTATGCAATAACTTTTTCATAGATGGGATGAATGGTATAGTTTTCAATTATGTTAGAAAAATAAGGCAGTTCCCCACTGTGGCTAACTTTCCTTAAATTTGTGGTAGTGGTGAGGTTGAGCTGGACATTGGATTAGTAGTTATACCATATTCACTCGTCCCACCTCTAGGTGTGAGACACTTTTGAAGTGGATAGTACTAGGTGTACCGGTTAATAATGTGGATTTTTTTCAATAGATGGAGTTACACATATGTTAATATATATGCGATTTGATATGTATGCTACTTTGTATTGAGAACAAGCTTCAAAACTTCACATGTCAAATTTTCTGAAGGTGTTAATAGATATTTTTATGCTTAAAAATGTCGAATTTCATGCCAAAAAAAGAGCATTTGCAGGAAGTTTTAATTCATTACTTTATTTTGAAGAAAAGTGCTGCTGAAAGTAATCGAATATTTCAGGAAGCTTATGGTGAACATGCTCCATCTCAAGATACTTGTGAATGCTGGTTTAAACACTTTAAAAGTGATGACTTTTGGGTCGCCCTTCCTCTGAAATCAATAAAAAAAAATATATATATATTTTTAAAAAGTGATGATTTCAATGTGAAAGACAAAAAACAGGTCAACTGAAAAAGTTTGAAGACCAACAATTATAAGCATTATTGTTGAAGATGCATATCAAACTCAAAAACAACTTGCAGAAAGATTAAAGGTTGTTCATCAAACTATTTCCAATCATTTACAAGCAATGGGAAAGATTTTAAAGGAAGGAAAATGGGTGTCACATCAAAAGAACGAAAGACAAATGGAAAACCAAAAAGTCATCAGTAAAATAATGCTTCAATGGCACGAAAGAAAGTCTTTTTTGCATCCAATTGTGACTGGCGATGAAAAGTGGATT
>NW_005361391.1:992480-997429 GCF_000412655.1 Myotis brandtii
GTTTGGTGGGATCAGGAAGGTGTGGTGTATTATGAGCTTCTAAAACCAGGTGAAACCGTTAATACTGATCGCTACCGACAACAAATAATCAAATCAAACCATGCTTTGATCGTAAAATGACCAGAATGTGCCAGAAGACACAGCAAAGTAATTTTGCTTCATGATGACGCACCATCACACACTTCAAAATTAGTTAAAGACACGTTAAAAGATCTTCCCCGGGAAGTATTAACCCACCCGCTGTATTCACTAGACCTTGCTCCTTCAGATTACCACTTTTTCCGATTGCTGGCACATGCACTTTCTGAGCTGCACTTCAAAACGTACAAAGAAGTGGAAAATTGGGTCTCTGAATGTTTTGCCTCAAAACAAGAAAAGTTGTATTGGGACGGTATCCACAAATTACCTGAAAGATGGGGGAAATGTGTAGCTAGCGATGGACATTACTTTGAATAAAGCACTTTTGATGTTTCTCTTTAAATTATCGTATTTCCTTTTATTACAAAATCCGCATTACTAACCAGTAAACTAGTATGTTTGAGAGACCTCCTTTGTGGATATGTGGATATTATTTTGCTTGGGAGAAGGAAGATCTCAGGCATAAGCACATCAATATTGGACTTACAAAGACCTTGTGAGAACAGATAGAAATGGGGGATCACAATCCTAACCTGAATTTTATATGGTGAATGTTCTCTAAAAAGAGAACAGGGCTCCAATTTAAAACCAGTACTCTTAAGAGACCTATGAGAGCATGTAGGTACATCATGGCCCCTGCTCCCTCATGTGGAGTCTGGCCTGTGGCCTGTGCTCTTTGAGATTGTGGTTAGTCTTATATTTTAAAAAATATATATAAATATTGATTTCAGAGAGGAAGGGAGAGGGAGCGAGAGATAGAAACATCCATGATGAGAGAGAATCATTGATCGGATGCCTCCTGCACACCCCCTACTGGGGATCAAGCCCACAACCCGGGCATGTGACTGACCGGAATCAAACCCAGGACCCTTAAGTTTGCAGGCCAACACTCTATCCACTGAGCCACACCAGCTAGGGCTGTGGTTAGTCTTATTGATGAAAGACAAATGCTACTATTTTCGGCCTTTGAGAGCTGCCAATATCAGAGGATTAAGCTGCAGAACTGGTTGATGAATCCAAATGATTAGGTGAGGGGAGGGCTGAAGGCTGAGGATAGTCCAGATCAGGAGGATGGAAATGGACCAATAAGAAGTGTGGTCTGGAGGAATCCAAAAGGGAGGTGCTGAAAACTGTGATGGCTTTTTGTAGAATCTTTGCTAAGGTTGTCTGGGCTTTCTACTGGGCTGCTCATAGAAGGCACTTAGCAGCCTATGGCACTAAGCCCTCACTAATATGCAAAGTCTGCATTGTGAATCCTGAGAAAGAAGACACCTATTAAAAATGGCTCCTGATGGCTAACTGGATAAAAGCAAAAACAAACAAACAAACAAACAAAACAGAAAAAACACAGATCCTAGCAGCCATTTCTATATAGCAGCCTCTCATGCAAAGCACACTTCAAGGAGAAGCCTGTACTGAACTGCCTCCTGTACTGTGTTCCTGCCATCTGAGCCAGCTTTTATATATGAGTTCCTGGAATCCTATTTCAACCAATAGGATTGAAGCTTTCCCCATCCAATTGGAGCTGTACAGCTCCAACCAACCAGAGCAGCTTTATTCTGACCAATCAGGATAGTGCCTCTGGACCAATCAAACTCTGAGGATTTGGAGTCCTCATTTGCATGGGGACACACCAACAAGGGACAGGGACTTCTGTCCATATAAGCCAGCTCTCCTTTGGCTTTGAGAGTGCATGTTCCCTTTTCACTGAGGACTGAAGCCTGCATCTCCCTGGCTGAGCTCAAACATCAAAGATGTCTCACCAGGGCAAAGAGGAGCAGATGTGTGCAGGCCAGAGTAGACTGGCACAGAACAGAGCAGATCAGAGCAGAGCAGACCAGTGCAGTGCAAAACATACTGGCAAGGAGTAGACCATCCAGGAGAGGAGCAGAGCAGAGCAGAGCTGGCTAATGGAAGAGGGGCCTTTCTCCAGGGCTGCCTCCTAGCCGACCTGTTTTCACAGACATGCTGTATCACAAATGAGATGTTCCATGGCCCTGCACTTTCCAGATTGCTGTATCACCGTTGAGCTGATACATGGCCTTGCTCTTTCCACAGAGTGCTGTATCACAGTTGAGCTGTTTTGCCTGAATAAAGTTTCCTTCTCCATTGCACCCCAAACTGGGGATTCTTGTTGGCATTGATTGTCAGTGGACAGTGTGTAGCTAGAGACAGACAGCCTTTATGTAGGGTACATTTCTCGGTCCTGAGTTGTTGTTTTTGTTTGTTTGTTTGTTTGTTTGTTTTTGCAAAGTCCTGATTTTATCTTGATCTCTTTTCATCTTTAAGAATTTTAAAAAATAGGATATGGGCTTGTGACATTTCCTAATATACCTTATAAGCAAAACTTTAGTAAAAATGTTGAAATAATTGTGATACTGCTATATGTGTCCCCATTCAATAGCCATATTGAGAAGGAGATATCTCAATTTCAAAGAAGATCAAGGCTTCTATTAATTATTCAATTGAGATATAGGAAATTGTCATTTTGTAGCCCCCAAATAGTTGAATATCAGTAGTATTAGATTGTCCAACCTAATAACTAACCAAAGATCAAATACTCAGGAAGCCTAGCTTCTTCTCTTTATTTTTTCACTATTTTTTACTGCTTTCTGTATGGAATTTACCATATTTTAAAAACTTACTAAATGAATAGTGTGAAAGCCAAGAGATGTTCCATCGTGATGCAAAAGCCCGAGAACACATTCTGTGTTGACATCAGAAAATGGAAAAGTGAGGATCAACAGGGACATCTTGTCCAATGTTGTTTTGAGTAAGTGACTATTAAGGATTATGGAAGGGAGTGTGATTTCAGGGTTCCCAATATAATTATTTCTAAGTTTATTTATTTACCGAACATGAATATAGGATTGGTATCTGAAGCTGAACACCATTTCTTCAATACTAAATATGTTACTTTCCCACATGTCTGCTGAGTGACTTTTCCGCATCCTGGAGATTGGTGCTCTGCCCTCCCAGGATGCCATGATGATGAAGTGTAACCAGATATGTTTAGAAAAGATGCCTCCCCAAGCCCAGGGCTATTCCCGAGATGCTTTTGTGTGCTCAGCACAGGAGTGGCATGTGTAGAATTTAACATGAGTTGTGGCAGGTGGGAGCTATATTAATTTTCCTTGTGCACTGACTGTCTAATCTAAACATTCCGATGTTGAAAACAAAACCGATAGTTGATATTTCCAGGGAAGGGTCACTGAGCCTCAGATGGATAAAAAGAATATATGGAAAAAGAAAACAGTATGTTAATGCAGAATATCTGAACCCAAGATAGAGAAAGGTTACACACTCATCTAATTTAAGGGGATAGAAAGTCACAGATGTGTTTGTGATTTTACCAGCTACAGAGATTTCAAATATTGAAATGGCATTTGGAACAGGAAGATAGAGTTCAGATTGGAGTACAGTGAATAACAAAGTGGAAATGTTATTCTAGCAGCTTACAGATACTTCATTGTGTTTGCCTCTGCTAAGTCCTGATGAAATGATCTTGAAAGAGTGGCGCCTGTTGTTTTTGGCTTTTATTGATTTTGTTCCATGCAGTGTGAAGGATCTGCTGCTTGTCCCAAAATAATGAAATTGAGAGAAGATTGATCTTGGATGACTTCCAGTATCTTTCCTTTAACTTTACTTTGCAGAAGTTGGTCACTCAAAAATAAACCATAACTCCCACAATTCACTCCCTACTGCTATGAAACCAGAATTTACAGTCCATGTACCTAATAGCTTTAAGAGATTTGGAAAGTACAGCCTATTTTGGATCAATGATACATCCATGATCAGTCAGTTCTATTTAAAACAATAACACAGGTCTTTAGACATTGCAAAGCTTTCTAGATGTCTTTTCTTCAAATGTGTCTTGAAGAGCAACTGATGGAATTTTGGAGAGTTACCGAATTGAGGGTTAGGAGCAGAGGAGGTTTCCCCCCTCTTAAATTTTAAATGTCTTAGGGGATCTACGTTGTAGAAACTAAATAAGTTGCCTTTTTAAATAAATGAATGTCAGCTTTGTCCTTTGGCATGCATTTTCTATTGTTGAAAGAAAAAGTTAAATACAGTGGGGCCTTGACTTACGAGTGTCCCGACTAACGAGTTTTTTGAGATACCAGCTGTCTCTCCGCTGATTTTTTGCATTGAGTTGACAGAGTAATTTGAGTTAACGAGCTCCTTAATGAGCTCCTTAACGAGCTTGGTCTCGGAACAAATTAAACACGTAAGTCAAGGCCCCACTGTACAAGAATGTATCCGTGGCCAAACACACATAGACACACTACCATCCCTTATCTACACTGCCCCCCCCCCTAACACACACACACACACACACACACACCATCCTGCCTGGCACGAATCTTCTGGTCCATTATATTGATTTCTTCATTAATAAAGAATTGTGTGGAGAGCAGCTACAGCGTTTGGATAGGTTCAAGCCTCAGACTGATGAGAGGGCATGGTCCTCTTGTGGCAAAGCCACATGCAAGTCCCAGCTTGGAGAGCAAAGCCCTCCCAGCACAATTATAGCCAAAGGCTATGGTTTTAAGCTTGACCTTTATGGTCCGACCCTGTGGTCCCAGGTGGCTGAGGGATGTGGGCTGCAGGAGGTGCAGCAAGTGCTGACGAAACAAAGCTTGATAGAGTCCTCAGGTGCATGTAATTAAGTAGATTTGAAACTCGCAAGAACATTGTAAACATCTTGACCACTCCCTTGTTTTGTTCTGACTATAAAATAAAGACTCGACTTACAGGCTGTGTCACTGTTTCCTCATCCAGGTGCACTGATCCACCTGGCCCCAGCTATA
>NW_005361391.1:997446-1005923 GCF_000412655.1 Myotis brandtii
ACACACACACGTTCACCACTGGTCATGCTGGACACGGTTCAGAATTGTTTTACACAGTGACAGGAAGCTTTACTGTAATTTTTACTCATTTTTCCCTTGGGTCCTTAATGGCAATAAACAAAATGAGGCCTGGGTATGTAGTGTGAACTACCCAAGATCACAGTGAAAATAAGACACATAGTCATGGACAGCTTGATTGCACCATCTTGGGGGTGATATTCAATCTTTATCTCAGCACTTGTCATTTGCCATCTTGGAAATTTCAAATATGGTGGTGCGGTGATGGGGGTTTGGAGTTTGAAGGTTTAGAGCAGGGGTCCTCAAACTTTTTAAACAGGGGGCCAGTTCACTGTCCCTCAGACCGTTGGAGGGCCGGACTATAGTTTAAAAAAAAAAACTATGAACAAATTCCTATGCACACTGCACATATCTTATTTTGAAGTAAAAAAACAAAATGGGAACAAATACAATATTTGTATTTGCATGTGGCCCGCGGGCTGTAGTTTGAGGACCCCTGGTTTAGAGTTTTAGTTAGTTTCCTCTTCTTTTTTTTTTTTTTAAGTATTCCATATGTCATTGTTTTTCATAGCTTCTTAGTCTTCAATTGAATGGTTAAGGAAAGTGGGATGCTTCTTCTTTGTTCAAGTATAGCCTCTGGCACACCTTCAGTTTCCTGTATTCACTTTATGGTTCTTTATTCACTTAATATTTACTGAGCTCCTGTTTTGTACAAGGCAGCTGTGTGGGATATATATTTAATACATGTTTTTTTGTCCTCAAGGAATTCATTGTCTATTAGGGTAGGTGGGTTCAGGGAAAGGAACCATGGCGTGCCTCACTCAGGTCTGAGTCTACTTGCACTTTCACTAAAGGAATAAAACAAGTCCTTGAATATCTTAGTTAACTCAGAATAAAAAAGGTTGGGAGGGAGGAGGGTGTGCTATTAACATTCCCTGTGCACTATATATGAGAAATTTCTAATTTGGCTATTGTACACAATTGAGTGGGAGTTTAGGATTTGTGGTTTATTCTGGTTTTAGACCAGTTAACATGGGATGTGAGGTTGTTGAAGTCCATTTGCTGGAAAATCAGACTTTTAAGAAAATCTGTGCATATGTGGACAATGAACAGAAGAAGGCATTGGGAAAAGAGTAAGTAATCTTTGCATCTGCTTGGTGACAATCTGTTATTTGGGGGCTGAGGGAGTCATTTCTGAAGCAAGGGCATGGCTCTGTGGGTAGACAGGAGTGAGGAAGCATGATGTAAGAGTAACGTGGTGTGTTGTGGTTCGAGGTGAATACCAAGAGAGCCAATGAAGAATTTACCAAGCAGTGTTCCATGGGATACTAGTTCTATGATGCATACTCTGATAAGAAACCGTTGGACATGTTTGTACTCAGAAATTGGAAACAATTAATGGAAGAAGCAGAGATAGGAGCCCTAGGAAAGTTAGGAGATACAGATAAATATGGGAGTCTTAGAAGCCACAAGTCAGGGAGTTTTGGGGGTCCAAGAATGACCATGAGGTCAAGTGAATTGGGACTGGAAAAAGTGGGTTAGAGAGCCACTAGTGCACTTAGAACTGGTTTTTGAGATCATCTGACTTCTGTCATATGGCATTTTCTTCCCTTTGTTATCTATTTTAAAAGACATTTAGTATTCATAATGTCTGTAAACATATATAAAAATGTATTTTGGATAGTATACTTATAAAAATAGGTTTTTATTGATTTTTAGACAAAGAGGAAGGGAGAGGGATAGAGAGATAGAAACATTGATGAGAGAGAAACATCATCAATTGGCTGCCTCCTGCACGCCTCTTACTGGGGATTGAGTCCGCAACTCCGGTGTGTGCCCTGACTGGGATTCGAACTAGTAATCTTTTGGTTCATGGGTCGATGCTCAACCACTTAGCCACACTGGCTGGGCAGTTAGTATATTTTATTACTATTCCAGCCTCAGCTGTTTTGTCTTCTATCAAATTGCTAGATTTTAAATAAAGGTCATGTATTGTTATATCATAAATTTGCCTTTCAAAATATCTTGATAATGGTACTTCAATATAATTTGCTTACTTTGTAAGTTTATGTATTTTATTTTGTATCTTTAAAAACATGCTTCTGAGAAAGCATCATGGGCTTCACAGATTGCCAAAGGTCCATGGCACAAAAATGGTGTCCCCAGCACAGTGGCTTTATACAGGTACTAAATAGACATCTGATTAATGACTAAGAGATGGCATATGAATGAACACAGAGAGCTTTCCTCTACAACAGGAAAGATATAATACAATTAAGTTTCAGCTCTCTTAGTTACAATCAGATTTTAATAACGATTAGACAATCTGAAGTGGTTGGGGTAAGAGCATAACCTCTAGCCAGACGGCCTGAATTCAATGCCGAACTCTGTTACCTCCTAGATGAATGTACCTGGACAAGACATTTAACATTTTGGACTTAAGTTTTCTGTAAAATGGATGATAATAGAGAAGGATATATAAATTGAAGACACATTATGATTATGATATATGCTTATGCAAAAATAACTAAAAGTAAATAATATTCTTGGAGTGGTAAGAATTTGTATTAATACTTTTTTAACATCCCATTTTCTCTATAAAAATGTCTCAGTTTTCTAGCATTTAAAGTAAATATGAGATATAAAAAACTGCCTGTTGTTAAATTGTTGGCAATAGAGTTAAAGCCATAACTTTCATGGATTAACTTGCTAAGATATGAGCTTATTTTGAAAAAGTGTGAGTTGGTAACCTGGGAACGGTTTTCTGACACCTGTTGAAATATGAGTGTACTTCACTTTGATAATATCTTTCTTCTTCAGTGTTTATGTAATTGAAAGGGCCCTTTCATATAACCCCATCCACCTAGTTCCAGCTACATCATAATATATCAGTGCCTCTGTAGAAGTCTTGCTTGGAGTACCTGTAACACTTCCTTTACACCGTGATTATAGCAATTACAATGGTATATTGTGATTGTTTATAAATTATGTATTTTTTTTACTGTTTTTTTTTCCATTTTATTTTTTTGTTTGTTTTGTTAATTCTCACCTGAAGATATTTTCTCCATTGATTTTTAGAGAGTGGAAGGGAGGGAGGGGGAGAGAGAGTGATGTGAGACACATTGATTGGCTGCCTCCCACTCGCACCCTGACTGACTGGGGATGAACCTGCAAGCAGTCAAGTTACATGCCCTTGACTGGGAATCAAACCTGAGACCCTTAATTGTTTGGCCAATGCTCTAACCACTGAGCACACTGGCCAGGGAAAAATTATGTATTTTTATTATTTATTTATTTATTTATTTATTCTGTATTGATTAAGGTATTACATATGTGTCCTTATCCCCCCATACTCCCCCTCCCCCACCTATACCATCACCCCCCTGGTGTCTGTGTCCCTTGGTTAGGTTTATATGCATGCATATAAGTCCTTTGGTTGATCTCTCCCCCTTACCCTCGCCCTCCCTTACCCTCCCTCTGAGGTTTGACGGTCTGATCCATGCTTCTCTGTCTCTGGATCTGTTTTTTTTCATCAGTTTATATTGTTCATTATATTCCACAAATGAGTGAGATCATGTGATATTTATCTTTCTCTGACTGGCTTATTTCGCTTAGCATAATGCTCTCCAGTTCCATCCATGCTCTTATGTACCACAGTTTTCTAATCCATTCATCTACTGATGGGCACTTAGGCTGTTTCCAGATCTTAGCTATGGTGAATTGTGCTGCTATGAACATATGGGTGCATATATCCTTTCTGATTGGTGTTTCTAGTTTCTTGGGATATATTCCTAGAAGTGGGATCACAGGGTCAAATGGGAGTTCCATTTTTAGTTTTTTGAGGAAACTCCATACTGTCTTCCATAGTGGCTGCACCAGTCTGCATTCCCACCAGCAGTGCACGAGGATTCCTTTTTCTCCGCATCCTCGCCAGCACTTGTCATTTGTTGTTATTTTTTTAAATATATTTTTATTGCTTTCAGAGAGGAAGGGAGAGGGAGAGAGAGACAGAAACATCAATGATGAGAGAAAATCACCGATTGGCTGCCTCCTGCACGCCCCACATCAGGGACTGAGCCAGCAACCCAGGCATGTACCCTGACTGGGAATCGAACCAGTGACCTCCTGTTCATAGGTCAACAATCAACCACTGTGCCACACCGGTCTAGTATATGGTGGGCATTTGGGAACTTTTGAGTGAATTATTTGTATCTACAATATGATAGAATGTTTTTAGTTACAGGCTTTCTAGTTTACATGCAGCCATTGATATTGCTAGGCATTTCTTAATTTTGAAAATATTTGCCTGGGACATTTTTATTCATAGTCATAATTTTGGAGTAACACAGAATAGATTTTCTCCTTTTAATATAAATCTTTCTTCCTTTCATATAGAAATGTACCTCTTCCTTTCATCTGTTTCTGACAGTCACTCAGCAACTCCTCACTGGACATACTCCCCGGTGCATCTTGCCATGCGCATATACTTCTGCTTAGGTAGGATGGTTCAACGCAGATGCCTCCCCTAATCCAGCAAGTGTTTCTACTTGTGTGGTCTGACATCTTTCTAGCTTTGAAACATTTCTGTACCACCCTGAATAGACTGAAGTTCTGTGGTCTGTAACGTGTTAACTGCATAAATGCTATCAAATCATGTCTCTCTTTTCCAAGATGTGGAAACTTATATAATTATGAATGTCATATGTTATATTTTTTCTTCCTTGTTTTGATCTAAAGCCATTTAAAATTGTTTGATTGATTGGTTTTGCTGCCTACTCTGAAACCCAGAGAGGTGTAAAACATTACAACCATCTTCTCTTTAAGAGACTGGATTTTTCGTGAATTTATTGTTTTATTTTGATTTGTTTTGCTTTCCTTTCATCTATTTCTTATGAGATTTGTATTGTATGGGAAGCACAACTTGACTCTTTTAAGCTCTCTGCTGGGCCTGAGAGTTACATGGCCATAAGGCAGATTAACAGGAGAAAAGTACACAGATTTTACATGTTCACGGAAGACCCCTGGGGAAAACAAAGACTCAAGAGAGTGGCTAGGCCTGCGTGTTTATATACTAGGTTGAACAAAGAGAGGCAATGCAGAAAAGTAGCTAAAGTATAAGGAAGATGAAAGTTACTTTAACATTCAGGTGTTTGTACAGATGTTCCTTCTCCTTCACTCTCCGTCTCTGGTGATGAGAGTGTTCCTTTCCTCCAGATAACCACAGGACATCTTTTTTCATGGGAGTTTTCCTCCTGCTTTCAGATTAAAAGGAGGTTGGAGTGCTCTTCTTGCATCTGATGTTTTTCAAGTACTTTTAACTCAAAATAATTCTTATTCCCAAGTGTTGTATTTTGGGGTCGAATTTTCTGCCACCTTTCAATATCTATTTGCAATAAGTAAATATAGGAATTTTAATAGTAAGTACTTTAAACCCAAATTTTATTTGTTATATTTCCTTATTTGATTTGCTTCTATGCACTCTAAATAGAGTTTCAGAGAAAAGAGTGTCAGGATAGTGGGATATAGTGGTGCAGAGCATAGGGTCTGAAGCCAGAAGGCCTGGGCTCAAACCCTGCCTCTGTAATGGTGTGGCTTTAATGACCTTGGACCAGTCACAGCCTTTCTGTGCCCCTGTTTCCTTATCTATAGCAAAGAGGTAATAATGGTGTTTACTTCATAGGATTATTGTGAAGTTTATCCTATATAATAAAAGGCTAATATGCAAATTGTCCCCTCAGGAGTTCGACCGACTGGGAGTTTGACTGCTCACTATGCGCTGACCACCAGGGGTTGGCACGGAATGAAGGAAGGCCTGGGCCAGCAGCCGGAAGGCCCCAATCGACCCTAATCACCGGCCAGGCCTAGGGACCCTACCTGTGCAAGAATTTTGTGCACCAGGCCTCTAGTAGGAATATAAGTGGTGCTTAGAATGCCTCCCCCTCCAAAAAACACACTCTATAAGAGGAATAATGTGAAATTCCTACAGAATTACCTGGTGTGAAATCAGCCTAGCTTTTCTGAAAGCCAGTGAGGCAAGACTACTTGTTTTCCTCCCACACCAGCTGAGCTGACCAGCCCAGTGCTCCTTAACTCACTACTAGAACTTGTGTCTGGAGGTGGAAATGCAGACAGCCAGGATGGAAGGACTTGAGAGACCTGGCCTGCCTCAGGTAGATGGAGAGCAGGATGGGATATAAAGCCAGAGAAATTGTGAGGACTAGAGGGCTGGGGCGGGGGATGGAAGGGGTGGGACTCAGGGTCATAGGAAAAGGGGGTAAAACAGACTTTCCTCCTTCATGGACAAAGTGTCTGTCAACCTGCCCCGGGAAGGAAGATAACGGGGAAAGTACTCAGCAAAGATCTAATTTGCTGGAGGTAAGAATAGTTGGTCAAAATGCATTATTTTCTCTCTCTCTCTTTGTCCTACCCCCATTTACCCCCACCTCTGGTTCTTTCTCCTTTTCTTCCTTCCTTCCCTTGAACTCCCCTATCTTAGGTGTTTGGATTTTTTTTAAACATTTGATCAGCCTTGGTATGTCTTAGCCTCATTTTAAAAATACTTTGACTAAATTGTAACAAACTGAAAAAATGAAGTAATTACATTTATACAATTGTGATGAACTAATAACAGTTTAATTTTTAAATGTTGAATACTAAAGTAGCTCCCTAAGCTTGAATTACCATTTCAGTATCAGTTTGATGTATGAAAACATACTTTATGACAAGGTCTATGTTTCAGGTGATGGAAAATATGAGATCTACTCTTTGTATTATGAACCATTTCATTAGGTGCCATTTGTTGATGTTTTAAATTTCCGAGATATCTTTTCCACATGGTCTATAATTAATTATTCATTCTTGAGCTCTTTATTTGCAGGTCACCTATTTATGTAACTCAATTTGTTTATCATCTGGGCATATAGCTATACTAGTAACATCTGTTAATTCATGATTATTTTAACCAGTAATGTTAGGGGCATTAAGAAGTTTTATTTATTGCTATTCTGTTTCAACTGGTCAGAATATTTCTAACCTTCAAACAGCCTTTCCCAGCTCATTCTCTCAGCACAATGGACTTGCAACAAAAGTGACTTTTGTGTTGTCATGGAAGTGGGCCAAATCATTTGACATAATGACAGGTGGGACTTTATTTAGAGCTGCTGAAACACTGGGTTCCATGGGTCTTTGTTCCCACTGAGCTGCATTGTGACTTGCACGTTTCTGACAGCCATTGTGGCATCACCCTCCTTTATTGAACTAGGACAGTGATGGCGAACCTATGACACACATGTCAGAGGTGACACGCAAACTCATTTTTTTGGTTGATTTTTCTTTGTTAAATGGCATTTAAATATATAAAATAAATATCAAAAATATAAGTCTTTGTTTTACTATGGTTGCAAATATCAAAAAATTTCTATATGTGACACGGCACCAGAGTTAAGTTAGGGTTTTTCAAAATGCTAACATGCTGAGCTCAAAAGGTTCGCCATCATTGAACTAGGACATGCCTACCAGAACCAGCCTTAGAAAGGCTTTAGCTACAGAGTTAAGAGTTTTCTCAAACATTTTATATATTAACTAGAGGCCAAGTGCATGAAATTTATGCACTGGTAGGGTCCCTAGTGGCTACTGGCCAGGGCCTGCCTCCCTTCCCCTGGCCACCTGCCAGGGCCAGGGCCTCCCTGCCTTCCCCTGGCTGCCTGCTGCCGCCACTGGCCAGGGCCTCCCTCCCTTCCCCTAGCCAGCCCGCCCCCTGGTGGAACTCCCAGAAGAACTCTGGTCGAGGAGACAATTTGCATACTATGCTTTTATTATATAGGATATTTATTATAGTTTGGTTTTATGAGCAGTACTAGAATTATGTGTAGCATTTGTTATGTTTTTTTAAAATATATTTTTTCATTGATTTCAGAGAGAAAGGGAGAGAGGAAGGGAGAGGGAGAGAGGTAGAAACATCAATGATGAGAGAGAATCATTGATCAGTTGCCTCTTGCATGTCCCCTACTGGGGATAAGCCCCCAACCTGGGCATGTGCCCTTGACTGGAATTGAACCTGAGAACCTTCAGTCTGCAGGCCGACACTCTATCTACTGAGCCAAGCCAGCTAGGGCTGTCTTTTTTTTTTTTTTTTTTTTTTTTTTTTTTAGCATAGTTTTCTATTATGGGAAACACAACCATTGTGTTTATAATTGTGAATATTTGTGATTTTTGATTCCTTTGCCTTTTAAATCTCAAAGTATGAATGTCTTGACATATATTTATTTGCAGATTATAAAACATATAAGAAATTTCTACCATTTTAGACAGTTCCTTAAGAAATTAAAGATCTTCCTTTTGCTTATCTTTACTATCAGAAGTATCAGAGTCTATTATTAGAGCAGGAAATGATGCAAAAGATTAGGCTGATCCCAACTTTGAGGGATATTAAAATACTCTTCTTCCTTCTAGTCAAAAGA
>NW_005361391.1:1005965-1012920 GCF_000412655.1 Myotis brandtii
CCAGGTACTGTGTTATGCATGGAGAAGGTAGCAGTGAATCAGACCAACTCTCTACCCTCCTGAAACTTTGGTCCTGGGCTTGTGTGTAGCAGCTTGTATCCTTTGCTCATTGGGGGCAAGCACCGTGTTTGTAAGTTCTGACAAAAAAAAATTATAGAGAGCAAACTTGTAGTAATAATACCTACAGTTTATTTAGAGCTGCAGGCTTTGTGTATATACCTCTAACAAGTGAGAAAGGACTATTAATATTTTTATTTTACAGTTAAGTGAACTAAAACTCAGAAAAATTAATTTACTCCACATCACAGAGCCAGTGTTGAGAATTTAAAATCTCCAGTCTATTTGTTGTAGTTGATCCTTTCCATTGTGACTCATCTCTAAATGTAGGTTTTAGACTGATAATGTTATTAACTTGTTTTTAAGAATAAATCAATGCATTGTAGTTTCAAACTTGGTGATTTGGATTATTAACGAAGTAATTGTTATATTTGTAATTTGATTTTTTCATTTTTAGATGAATGAAGAATGATTGGCCTTATAATTTTATTTTGTTAAATAATTTTTTAGTTTTCAATTACAGTTGAAATAAAATATCATATTAGTTTCAGGTGTGCAACATAATGATTAGACATTTATATAACTTATGAAGTGATCCCCCAGATAAATCAAATACCCATCTGCACCATACATAGTTATTGCAATGTTATTGACTGTATTCCCTATGCTGTACTTTACTTTCCCATGGCTAGCCATGTGTGGCTATTAGGCAGCAATAATATAGAACATTTCTATCATTGCAGCAAGTTTTACTGAATGGTGTCTCTCTACTTGGATATTCAACCATTAGTTAGCACCATAAAACATAAAAAGAATGCCATAAATTGTTTTTCCATATTTCTTCACACTGATGCTGTTAATCTTACTCTAGGAGATTAATAAAGTGATACATTTTGTGTGAGGAGATCAGGCAGGTTTCAATGGAAGGGATGTGATTAAATTTATGTTTTGAAGCATTAATATAATTTTGAGAGTAGGTATTAGTGGTGTTATTAATTTCTTGGGAAAACTGGGTAATACAGATAGACATGAGTGATTCTGCATTAGTGGGGATTAAGGTATGCAAGGTTTTGTAGTTAGAGATTTATCTGGAAAAGGAAGTGTGGACATGATTAAACAGTATTAAAAATATATAATGTATATATCCTATATAATAAAGAGCTAATATGCAAATGCTCGTCACACCCTCACGCATCACACCTTAGCTGCTCAGACACTCAACACTGAGGAGAGAGGAATGGGGACCAGCCAGGCACAGATGAGCTCTTGAGAGAAGAATGGGGACCAGCCAATCTGCGGCCCGGGAGAGGGACAAGCCACCTGCCCCGTGGTTCCAGGCACTGGTGGCTGCGCCTGTGCCTGTGGTCTGGGAGAGGGGCAAGCCGCACACCCCATGATCCTGGGTGCCTGTGGCTGGGGCTGCGCCCCGGGAGGGGGACGAGCTGTACGCCCCATGGGCCTGGGCGCCAGTGGCTGCACCTGCGGCCCGGCCCGGGAGAGGGACAACTGCATGCCTTGCGGTCCTGGACACCAGTGGTTGGGGCTGCAGCCTGGGAGAGGGACAAGCTGCCTGCCCCATGGTCCCGGGCACCTGTGGCTGCAACCCGGGCAAAGCCACTCGCCCATGGTCCCTGTGGCTGCGGTTGGCCTGGGCGAAGCCAGCACGGGTCCTCAGTGCCTGCGACCAGCTGGAGGAGAGAATCCTGGGTCCTGAATGCGGGGCTAGGCAGAGGTGGTTAGGGGTGATCAGGCAGCCAGAGGTGGTTAGGGGCAATCAGGCAGGCAGGCAGAGGGTTTAGGGGTGATCAGGCAGGTAGGCAGGTGAGCGGTTAAGAGCCAGTGGTCCCGGATTGCGAGAGGGAGTCAGACATCCCCCAAGGGGTCCCTGATTGGAGAGGGTGCAGGCTGGGCTGAGGGACCCCCCTCCCATGCATGAATTTCATGCACTGGGCCTCTAGTGTGTGTGTGTGTGTATGTATGTGTATATATATATGTGTGTGTGTATATATATATATATATATATATATACACACATAGTCTGCAGTAGTATGAAATATGCCATAGTAGTAAAAGAGCGTTCATTTGTTCACTCCTCATTCAGCACGTGTTTGTTCCCCTGGAGAGGCTCAGATCAGGAGATCGCACCCACTGCCAGCGCCGGCCCCACTCACACCCGCAGCTGGTGCCAGAGCCGCCACTTGCACCCGCTGCCGGTGCCCAGTGTGGGTCTCGCTCACTTGGCCCCAATCGCTCCATGCCGTCAGCAGGTGTGAGCGGGGCTGGCACCGTCAGTATGTGGGAGTGGTGGTGGCGGGGGTGGGGCTGCCATGCAGATGGGACCGGGGGCCACAGTGGGAGGGGCCAGGCAGGGTCATGGAGGATAGGCCAAGACCCCCCCCCCCCCCCCCACTGCAGCCTCGCGGCCCACAGTTCCTTTCAAGGTGCACGGATTGGTGCATTGGGTCCCTAGTTTTAAAATAAGGAGGTTAAATCAAGATTATAGTAGTACCAGAATGTTTTTGGTTGGTGGACAGTCAATGTTTTATTACCTGGGTACAGATCACTGGTGGTAAAAGTGATAGAAAGTGCACTGGTGGAAAAATCTATACTAATAAAGGGTAATATGCTAATTAGGCTGGGGGACCTTCCAGGAGACCTTCCAGATGTTCTTCTGGACAAAGCCATGGTGGCAGGGCTGAGGTAGAGGCGGTTAGAGGCCAAGAGGGGAGGGCAGTTGTGGTGATCAGGCTGGTGGGTGGCGGGGCTGTTGGGGGTAAACAGACCAGCAGGGGGGCCTGTTGGGGGCAAGCAGGCCATCAGTGGGGGTCAGTTGGAGGTGATTAGGACAGCGGGGGGGGGGTAGTTTGGAGTGAGCAGGCCAGCAGGGGTACAGTTGGGGATGAGCAGGCCCAGGCAGAGTGGTTAGGGGCAATCAGGCAGGCAGGCAGGCAGGCAGGTGAGCGGTTAGGAGCCAGCAGTCCCGGATTGCGAGAGGGATGTCAGACTGCTGGTTTAGTCCCGATCCCTGTAAACCGGCGGTAGGACATCCTTCGAGGGGTCCCAGGTTGGAGAGCGTGCAGGCCGGGCTGAGGAACACCCCCTCCCCTGTGTATGAATTTAGTGCACCGGGCCACTAGTCTGTAATAATAAAAAGCATAATATGCAAATAGACCAAATGGCTGAACAGTGGAACGGCTGTCTGGACAACCTTTGGGACAAAGGGCTGCGAGGGCCGGCGGAGGCAGCCGGGGCTGCGAAGGCCTACTCGTGCATGAATTTCGTGCATCGGGCCTCTAGTTAAATAATAAAAAATAAGGTGCATTGGTCCTTGGGGCTGGATATGTAGCAGAGTCACTTTTGAAGCATTAAAGGGAATGCAGTCCCTGTCTTCTGCTCCTAGATTCTGACTCAGTCTGGGGTTATTCTTGGTAAATATGGCTTTGTAAGCACTTGAAGTTATTCTGTGGTCAGCCAGGATTGGAAACCACTGGTCTCTTGTGTAGAATTTTATGTCTTCCTGTGACATGGAGTGGCCTCTTTTTTCCACCAATCAGAACCCGACATTCTTGCAGAATTGAGCCCTGTTGTACTATTGAAAATTTAAGGTTAATAAAATGATGTCCTGGCCATTGTGGCTCAGTTGGTTGAGCATCTTCTAATGCACTGAAAGGTCACCTGTTCAATTCCCAGTAAGGGTGCATACCTAGGTTGCAGGTTTGATCCCTGTGCAGGGTGTGTACAGGAGACAACTGATTGATGTTTCTCTCTCTCTCCCTTTTCCCTTCCTCTCTCTCTAAAAAAATCAATAAAAGCATATTAAAGTTAATAAAATGACAGAACCCAAGAAAAACGGGCATTTAGTATACAGTGGTTAATACCAAGAACTATGAAGCAGGTTTCCTATCTTTGAATCTTGCCTCACTTTACCTAGTCTGTGACTTCAGGCAAGTGACTTCAAATGGAGATGCTAGCATTTACTGGTATCTTGTAAAGCTTTATGAGGTTTACACAGGTTAATATGCGTACCTTATTTCCTTGATTCTAAGATGTACACGTTATGTCTCTGGAATCATATGAAAAGACAATGTCTGTCTGCTACATAAAATAAGAGTATCTTACAGTTGATGATGTCTTAGATTCATATATTTTATGAAATACAAATGATTAGAAGCACTAATTTTTGTTTTAATAAAGTAGGGTAGCTTGGTGTTTTTTTAAAAACTTAATTGTGACTATAATAATTTGAGTTAATTATCAGACATTTCTGTGTGCCAGGAATGGTGCTGAGCAGTTAATATTCATAACAAATTAATAATTATAGGTATTTTTAGGTGATTATTTTGAGACAGTTAGAAGGTTCCAGAACTAAGAATCAAATACATTTTGCTCCAAAGCCCAGCTTGTTAACTTAACCACTGTTCTATTTCAACTATTCTTATATTTAATCTACAGATGTGTGTGTAATGCTCAGAGTTGGTTAGTTCTATTTAAAAAAAATATTTTTATTGATTTAAGAGAGGAAGGGAGAGAGAGAAACATCAGTGATGAAAGAGAATCATTGATTGGCTGCCTCCTGCAAAACCCCCTCCCCCACTGGGGATTGAGACTGCAGCCCTGGCATGTGCCCTGACCAGGAATTGAACCATGACCTTCTGGTTCATAGGTCGATGCCCAACCATTGAGCAACACTGACCAGACTATCCTATTTCCTTTTTTATTTCTTTCTCTCTGGGAGTCCGGTTACAAGGATGTTTTAATATGGTGCTACAGGTTTCTAAGCTCTTTTCCTTTTGTTCAATATTTATTTGCTCCATTCTTCAGATTCCATAGTTTCTTTTCTTTA
Source organism: Myotis brandtii (assembly GCF_000412655.1). Classification (NCBI taxonomy): domain Eukaryota; kingdom Metazoa; phylum Chordata; class Mammalia; order Chiroptera; family Vespertilionidae; genus Myotis; species Myotis brandtii. The sequence goes on from NW_005361391.1 coordinate 1,010,866, forward strand.
ACTCTTGTCTCCTACTTTACCTTCTGTTCCCTCTGTCATCTCCCATCTGCTACCAAGTATATCTGCTGCTTAATAAAGCCCATTTTCAATATGATGTTTTATATTTCTAGAACTTATATTTGATTTTTTAATAGGGCTGTTTCTTTAATGATATTTCTTTTCATTCATAATGCTAAGATTCCTTTTCATGTATTTATCCTTGATCAAAGTCACAGTAGCTGCTTCAGCCCTGGCCAGATAGTTCAGTTGGTTGGGCACATACAAAAATCAACCAATGAATGTATGAATCAGTGGAACAACAAATCGATATTTCTCTCTCTCTCTCTCATCAAGAAATAAAAATTAGAAAATAATCTATGCTAATTTCAATATCTGGGATCATCTCAGAGTCAATCTTTCTTGATTATCTTATCTTTGGAGAATGGATCCTGCATGTAGGATGACTATGAGTTTCACATAGTTATTTTTTAAAATATATCTTTATCGATTCTCCTTTTTTGATTCTGTTACATTCCTTTTAATAGTGTTGATTTTTTTGTTGTTGTTGTTTTTGTAAAAAAATTAACTTGAATGACTCAAACTGCAAACTCTGTCTTTGGGCAGTAGTTCAAATCACAGTTCATTTCCTTCAGTCTGATCATGGTTTACATTGTCAGCCAGAGATTTGAGCAGTGTTTAGACACAGAAGTGTGTATTGTCTTCTCTGTCTCTCTCTTTACTGGGATTCCTGTCCCTGCCAACCTCATATGCAGTAGCTATGGTTGCCCTAAACTCTGGCCTTTGGTTCTTCAAGCCAGTGAGAAGTAGATTTTCTGTGGGAGGTTTTGCTGCTTCTGCATGGTAAAAATTGGAGCTTGCCCTTAAGCTAAAATTCATGAAAAATAGGAAATTCACTTAGTCATTCCTTTATCTTTATTTCAGGTGTCATCTCCCCTCCAGAACCTCCTTGCTTTTAGAAATGCTCTCAAATACCTTTAAGCACTTGGTTTTTCTGCCTTTTTGTTTTGTTGATGTTGTCCATGGTTGATGTTTAGTTATTATCTGCCAATGGTTTAAAAAATAGGTATTTCTTTCTCCTTTCAGAAGAGGGTTCTTCTGGGCTGCTTATGTTTTAATACCTGCAAATGTTTCTAGTTATGGAGATATGTATAAAGCTTACATTTTATGTTGAAAGAACAATGACATTTCTACTTCCCAATAAACTAAAATTGGAGATCTGCAGCTTTTCCCATTTTCCATGAGAACTGAAAGTACTCTTTTAACACTTGGGAGTCTTTCATGAGAGTAACTTATTCTGAATTCTGAGTAAGCACATTTGATGTCTTCCTTGTAGAAATTAAAATGTTTTATTTCTTATATGGAAATATTTGATTTGCTAATAAATGTTATTAGCTTTGTCCTGATAGGGTAGCTCAGTTGGTTGGAGCATCGTCCTGTACACCAAAAGGTTGTTAAGTTCAATCCCTGGTTGGGGTGCCCGTGGAAGGCAACCAGTTGATTTTTTCTCTCACATTGATGTTGTCTGTCTCTCTCTCTCTTTTACTCTTCCTCTCTCTGAAAAATCAATGAAAACATATCCTCGGTGAGGATAAAAGAAAAAAATACTAGGTTTTACAAATCAAATGTAAAAAGCTTTGACTATTCAAGTAATTCCATGAAGGGGGGATAGATATATATGTAATTGTGTATATATGTGTTAAAAGAAACATATATATACACACACACACAGACACACACACTAGTGGCCCGGTGAACAAAATTCATGCACATTAAAAGGGAATTAATTAGCGGAAATATTTTAACATTGCTATTTGCCCTTTCTTTATAATAGAAGTGTGAGAGATGAAAGGAAATTAGTAAAATGTATATGAAAATAATAATTAAATGTATTAATAAATAAACAGTAACAAAAGGCTATAACAACAGAGGCATGATATAAAAACAAAAAAACATGATATGAAAATAACAAAAACATATAAAAACAACAAAAACATGATATAAAAACAACAGTGATGCAAACAACTACTGATAAAGTGATTAAACTTATTCTAATAT
>NW_005361391.1:1013971-1016666 GCF_000412655.1 Myotis brandtii
AGGTGCTTCCACCAAGAAGTAAATTTGCAGCAATTCCTGTAGATGCTGTGGGTAAAAGAGTACCACCACGACCTCTAATATAAGGTATTAAAACTTTATACAGATATGCAGGTGAATAGGATTCCTAGCTGGCAGGCCCCTGACAGCAAGTTGGCCACCTGTCGATTCCGTGAGGAAAGGGGCTCCCTCCTCCCTCCTGTCAGGGTCTGGGGTGCATGTGAATGGGGTTCCTGGCTGGCAGGCCACTGACAGCAAGCTATCCAACAGGAGGAATTGGGCTCCCTCCTCCCTACTGTCAGGGTCTGGTTTGAAGGCCGGCCACGCCCCCTGTTGGGCCAGACCCAGAGTTCTACCACGCCATGGCCTCTGCCTCAGCAACCCAGGTCTGACTGCCGCTGGGCACACCTGGCACTCTGAAGGGCGGGTTCTTCCCTCAGGCCTCGCAGGTAACAGCTCGGGGAGGGCACAGCCCTTGGCAAGGCGACCCAGGACTCAGTGCATCCACGCTCCGAGTGGGGGTTCCTGCTTGAAACCTTGCCCTCGCGGGAAACAGCTTGGGGAGGGCATAGCCATTGCCAAGACGACCTCTGCAGGACTGACTTCCTTCTGGTTGGTCGAGCTTCGGATGTGACGCATTAAACCCAGGGTTTTTATATAAATAGATAGATGACCCGACACACGAAATTCGTGCGAGGGTAGGCCTTACTTCTCCTGGCTTCCGGCACCAGATTCCCTTTTGCAGCCAGGACCCAGGCTTCCCTCATAAAGGGAGGTTCCACCCACCTGTCACAGCCCGCTGGTTGGTGGCCTGGGCCTCCCTCTGCAGGGTGATCATGGGGCGATGGCTGGGCCCCTGACCAAATACATCTCACCCGCCTTGGCTGACCTGGTTCCAGTGGGTGTCATAGCGTGGTCCCGGATGGTCATCTGGATGGTCATCCAGATGGTCGTTCTGCTGTTCAGACATCTGGTCTAATTACGCTGTTATAATTATAGATATATTAGTAGCCCAGTGCATGGAATTCGTGTACGGGGCGAGAGGGTGTCCTTCAGCCTGGTCTGCTCCCTCTCCAATCTGGGACCCCTCAGGAGATGTCCGACTGCCGGTTTAGGCCCAATCCCCTAAACTGGCAGTCGGACATCCCTGTCGCAATCCGGGACCGCTGACTCCTAAATGCTCACCGGCCTGCCTGCCTGATCGCCCCTAACCACTCTGTCTGCTGGCCTGATTGCCCCCAACTGCCCCCCCTGCCGACCTGCTCACCCCCAACTGCCCCCCTGCCAGCCTGGTCATCCCACACAGCCTGCTGTTCGGTCATTACTGTGACAGCATCCTGGACAATTTGCATATTCCTCTATTATTAGTATAGATAGGAATTGTTGTATTGTGTTAAATAGTGTGTGGGAAACTCTTACTATATCTCTCATTTAGTCAACAGCTTGCTTCTTTTGCCAGAATAATCTGAGCAGCAGATTTTCAAAGATCATATCTGTGACTTTGGGGAAGGTGAGGGGAGCAACATATTTTCATCAATTTGCATTTCAATAGTGTTATTTTGACTGAAGTTTAACCTGTACTTAACAGGCTTCTCCCAGTCTCCCTGTCTCCCGGTCTAAATAGCATATTACCCTTTTATTAGTATAGATATGTATATATACTAGTACATGAAAAATGAACTCTGATTAATTTCTGTTGATAATTGCCCAACCATTTACTTGATTTATATAATAGCAACATAATTAGCAAGGTATGTTTATAAATAAAAATATTTTATTTTGAGTTATTCTGTGACTGTGGTTACAAAATCAAGGTTTTTTTTCACTTGATTATGTTGAACCTGAAAAAATAAATTTATCTGTGTGTTTAATCTCTTCTCAAAATTATGTTCTGTGAAATTTTAATTCATTATTGGATTCGAAATATGTGCCTTGCTCTCCTATAATTTTTTCAAGTTTGAAATGTTATATAATTATATTATAAATTATATAACTATTATATAATTTATACTTTCTATGGCAACTATAAAAAGTTAATAGGTATAAGTGAGAGGGTGGGAAATTATGAAAAATAAAAAAATTATATATTTGTTTTTGTACTTGCTAATTTATTGAAAATTAAGCAACCCTAATTCTTATGAAATGCTTTCCTGCTGATTTACATCGTGTGTGTGTGTTCCTGGGATTTAATTATATTCAGTTTTATGTAATACTAGAGGCCCGGTGCAGGAAATCGTGCACTCGGGGGGGTCCCTCAGCCCGGCCTACACCCTCTTGCAGTCCACGAGTCCTTGGGGGATGTCCGACTGGCGGCTTAGGCCCACTTTCCATGGGGAGCAGGCCTAAGCTGGCAGTTGGACATCCTTAGTACTGCCGGGAGGCAGGAGAGGCTCCCGCCCCCACCGCTGCGCTCGCCAGTCCTGAGCCCGGCTCAGGACTTCTGGCTGAGTGGTGCTCCCCCTGTGGGAGTGCACTGACCACCAGGGGGCAGCTCCTGAATTGAGCTTCTTCCCCCTAGTGGTCAGTGTGCGCCATAGCGACTGGTCGTTCCACTGATCGTTCGATTTTCATATTAGCCTTTTATTATATAGGATATATATCCTATCTAATAATAGACAAACATGGTAATTGACCATACCTCCGCTACGCTTCCCATTGGCTAATCAGCAGGATATGCAAATTAACCCAACCAAGATGG
>NW_005361391.1:1017690-1024974 GCF_000412655.1 Myotis brandtii
GAGAGAGAGAGAGAGAAACATCAATGATGAGAGAGAATCATTGATCAGCTGCCTTCTACACGCCTCCTACTAGGGGTCGAGCCCGAAACCTGGGAATGTGCCCTGACCGGAAATTGAACAATGACCTCCTGGTTCATAGGTCAACGCTCAACCACTGAACCATGTCAGTCGGGCTTATGTATTATTTTAATTTATTTTTATTTCCACTTTATCATGACCAGACATGGAAACTTTATTTTTAAAAAGAATTTCTATAAAACCATTATTTTTAAAAAATCTTTATTGTTGAAAGTATGTCTCCCTTTATCCCCCATTATAAAACCATTATTTTAAGGATTATAGATTAGTAACATATTTTTATAATAATGTTTTAAAAGTTAAATTTCTTAATATTTTCAACTATAGTGAAATGCATAAGTATATTAATCTTTTGGGAGAAAATAAAAATATTGTTTGCAAAGATTGTTTTATTTTGGCAATTAACTGTTCTTCAGCAATCTCTTATTTAAAACTGGGGATGAAAAAAATCAAGAAGTGGTATAACAGGATGCATCAGCTTTGAGGAGCAGAATATTCAACCTAAAAGCCCTCTAAACAATGAAAAGTTTATAAACTTGCATAACAGGAAATCTGGGCACAGGGCCAGGTCAGCAATGTCAGTGTGGACAGAGGCTCCTTCCATCTTTTTGGCCTGGCAGCCTTATCAAGCTAGCTTACTCTTAGGACTAGTTCCCTCATTATCACAAAATGGTTGCTATAGCTCCAGACATCCAGGTTTTCTTCCATGAATGTATTATTAGAGGGGAAAACCTTTTCCTGGTGTTTCCCCGTGTCTCCTTGGCTAGGGAAATAGAATTGTCATAATTGGCTTGCAGTAACTATGATTTACCTTCTTGAACTAGACCATGTGTTTCCTGACTACAAAGCAAAATAAGTACCAGAACAAATTTAGGATTCTGGTGGCAAATAAGGCAGAAGTGTCAGGTAGAGTCTGTAGTTCATACAAATTTTAGATATCAAAGATATTTTAGTTCTACAAAAGCACTATATTCTCTCTTGCTTCTAGGACCTTCTCATTGCTGTCTGGAATTTTTCCTCCTATGCCTATCAGTTTTCTCCATATCCTTTAACTACCAGTTTACATATAATTTATTTGGGAAAGTCTGTTTGAATATCAGAAAGAAAGGAGTCTTTAAGGCAAAAAATCACTGCTATAGGTATACTACCTTTACAGTGATAAAAGTTTAGTTCCTAGGAAGACATAATTCTAAATGTGTCTGCACTTTGCAACCTAACATCAAGCTACAAAGCAGAAGTTGACCGAACTAAAAGGGGAAGTAGACAAATTGCAGGGAACATGAAAGGAGGGAATACTCCCCAACTCCTTTTATGAAGTAGTATCACTTCTATAGTATCAGTTAACAAGAATATTAAGAGAAAGGAACATTACAGACCAATCTCACTTGTGAACTTTCATACAAAAAAGCAAAGTAACTGCCAAGAAAGTAACTGCCAACCAAAGCCCACAATATATAATAAGGATAATACATTATTAGCCAATTTAGTTTATTTCAAGAATGTGTTTAACATTTTAAAATCAATTAGTGTATTTCAGCACATTATTTAAATAAAGGAGATAAATTATATGTTTTCTTACTGGAAGCAGATAGTTATTTGATAATAATGGAACTTATAAAATCTACTGTAGTATATAAGTTTCCTATAAAACAACACAAATTTATTATCTTACAGCTCTGGAGGTCAGAAGTCCAAAATGGGTTAGCAGAGTGTTGTTTATTTTAGAGGCTCTAGGGGAGAATTGTGTTCTTGCTCCCCAGCTTCTAAAGGCTGTCATGTCTTATGGCTCAGCTTCAGCTTTTGTGGTCACATTTCCTCCACCTGGATAATCCAGGACACTCTCACCATTTCTTGATCCTTAAATTAATCACACATGCAAATACCCTTTTGCTATAAGTTGTAACATATTCATAGGTTTCTATTACTAGGACATGGACATCATTTTTTTTGGGGGGGGGGTAGTCTACCTAGCAGAGGGTCGCTAAAATAGAGTTTAAAAAGTTTACAAAGAAATGATACTTAATTATGAAAACCTTTCTGACATAGGAAGTGAGACCAGGCTGCCCATTAGCATCATGCCTATTTGACCTTGTGATGTAGGACATGTCCAGTGCAATTTGGCAAACAGTTAAAATATAGGTTTGGAAAGGAAGAAATCTCCCCTATTATTTGCAGATGAATATGATTGTGATAAAGCAAAATGAAAAATAATCTATAGATAAAATATTGGAATTAATAAGTAATTTTAGGAATTGACTTAACTTGGCCTCATATAACAAAATACCATAGTTGGGTGGCGTAAACAACATAAATTAATTTTCTCAAGGTTATGAAAGCTATCCAAGATTAGGTGCCACCTGGTCAGTTTCTGGTTTGAGCTCTCATTCTGGCTTGTAATTACCTCCCAAAGGCTTCATCTCCAAATACCATCCAAATACCATCACATTGGGGGTTAGTGCTTCATTCAACACAAGAGTTTTGGGAGGTTACAAACATTTGGTTCGTCATATTTTGTTCCAGATCACCCCAAATTCATGCCCTTCTCTCATACATTCATTTTATCCCAACAACCCTAAAAGTCTTGACTCATTCCAGCATCAACTCTAAAGTATGAAGTCCAAACTATTCATCTAAATATTATCTAAATCATGTATGAGTGAGACTCAATGTGTGATTCATCCTGAGGCAAAATTCAAGATAAGCTATATTCTTCCACTATACTATGGTGGAAGAGGAATGGTATAGACATTCCAACTAAGAAAGGGAGATATTGGAAGAAGAAAGAGGTGATGGTTCAAAACCTAGAGAGGCAAATTCCATTAGATCTTAAACCTTAAGAATAATTCTGTTTGTTTTGAACTATGCCCTCCAGGTCTACCAAGGAGGCAGCATCACCCCCCTCTGTAGGTTCTAGGGGGAGCTTTTTCCCATTTGCTGGGCCAGTCTCTTCCCCCAAGGCTCCAGGCGGCTCCATCCCCATGGCTCTGCAGAGTGGCCCTGCCCACCCCCACCTCCACCCCCTAGGCTTTGGGCAGAGGCTCCCTGTACTGTTGAAAACCAGGTGGTGGTCCTGATGATCTCTGAAACTTCTTTGCTGTCATTTTCCTGCTTTTTGAAGAGTAGTGGTGTGAAGTCGCGATAGGCATGGCTAGGGTTCAAGGTCTGGAGAAGGGGCCACGCCAAACAGATATACTAGACAAGAAATATAAATTTAGAAGGCATGGGGGAAGCCAGGCAGAGACCTTACTCTCTAGCAGAGAGGTTCCCTAATGCCCAGAGCCATTAGCTTTTTATTTACTAGAATACACATTTGCCCTTTAGCAAAGCAAACCAGACATCAATGGTAAGGTTTGGTAAACAATAAAGGATTATCAGGTTAGGGGATTGCCTTCAGCCATTCAGCCAGCAGCAGGGTAATACAATGCTGATTTTCAGGCCTTGCTGAATATCAAAGTCCATTAGCCTTCTAAAGGACTTCTCGCATAATTATGCTAACTACTTGTTGGTCTTAGCCTCCAGTATAGTGGATGTTCACAGCCAGTAGTAGCACCATCTTTACCTCCTGTCAATTCTAAGAAGTCCTCCAGCCTTTTTCTTTTTCTTTTTTCTTTTTTTAATTTAAATTCTTTATTGTTTAAAGTATTACATATGTCTCCTTTTCCTCCCATTGACCCCTCCCTGGCTGTTCCCACCCCCCAGTACATGTCCTTACCCTCCCCCTACTATCTATGTCCATGGGTGATGCTTATATGCATTCATACAAGTCCTTTAGTTGATCTCTTACCACCACCACCACCCCACCATCCCACCCCCCTTGCCTTCCCTCTAAGGTGGGGAGGTCTGTTCAATGCTTTTTTGTTTCTAGATCTATTTTTACCATCAGTTTATGTTGTTCATTACATTCCACAAATGAGATCATGTGATATTTATATTTCTCCAACTGGCTTATTTTGCTTAGCATAATGCTTTCCAGGTCCATCCATGCTGTTATAAATGGTAAGAGTTTCTTCTTTTTTACATCACTGTAGTATTCCATTGTGTAGATGTACCACAGGTTTTTAACCCACTCATCTGCTGATGCGCACTTAGGCTGTTTCCAAATCTTAGCTATGGTGAATTGTGCTGCTATGAACATAGGGGTGCATATATCCTTTCTGATTGGTGTTTCTGGCTTCTTGGGATATATTCCTAAAAGTGGGATCACAGGGTATTACAAAGCTGCTGTTCTCAAAACTGTCTGGTAATGGCACAAGAACAGACATATAGACCAATGGAACAGACCAGAGAACCCAGAAATTGACCCAAGACATTATGCTTCATTAATATTTGACAAAGGTGGCAAGGAGAGCATACAGTGGAGTCAAGACAGTCTCTTCAATAAATGGTGTTGGGAAAATTAGACAGATACATGCAAAAAAAAATGAAACTAGACAACCAACTTACACCATACACAAAAATAAACTCAAAATGGATAAAGGACTTAAACGTAAGATGGGAAACCATAAAAATCTTAGAAGAATTCATAGGTAGCAAAGTATCAGACATATATTGTAGCAATATCTTTACTGATACAGCTCCTAGGACGATGGAAACTAGGGAAAAAATAAACAAATGGGACTACATCAAAATAAAAAGCTTCTGCACAGCAAAAGAAACCATCAACAAAACAACAAGAGAGCCTACTGCATAGGAGAACATATTTGCCAGTGTTATATCTGATAAGGGTTTAATCTCCAAAATGTATAGGGAACTCATGCAACTTAACAAAAGAAAGATGAAAAATCCAATCAAAAATGGGCAAAGGACCTAAATAGACACTTTTTGAAAGAGGACATACAGAAGGCCAAGAGACATATGAAAACATGCTTAAGTCACTAATCATCTGAGAGATGCAAATCAAAATAACAATGAAGTACCATCTCACACCTGTCAGAATGGTTATCAACAAATGACAAGTGCTGGCTAGGATGTGGAGAAAAAGGAACCCTCGTGCACTGCTGGTGGAAATGCAGACTGGCGCAGCTACTGTGGAAAACAGTATGGGGTTTCCTCCAGCCTTTTTCTATTTTGTTCCATCTCAATCCCCTTCAGGTCAAACTGGCAGCATTTGTGTGCACATAATCCTGTCAGCTCTTTATCTGCCCTTCAGAACATACTTACTAAGGATATATAACATGGATAGGCTGATAATTTTCCAAATATTTAAGTTTAGAGTTCTTTTTAACAATTTCTTGTTCAGTATATCCTTCTCTAATTGCATATTTTATAAGCAGTCAGGAGGAACTATGTTGCTCCTTCAGATTTTGCTTAGAAATCCACTTAGCTAAAAATTTAGTTTCTTTTTTGGCAAACTCTGCCTTCCAGAAAACACTAAAATACTTTTCCTCCAAGTTCTTTTTCACTTTACAATAAGGTTTATCTTTCCTACATTTTTTAATAACATGATCCTCACTCTAACCAGATTCACCCCTAATGTCTGTATTTCTGGCATGCACTTTAAACTCTTCCAGCTTCTACTCATGACCCATTTGAAAAGCCACTTCCACCTTTTCAGGTATTTGTTAGAGCAACACTCCACTCTCAGCACCATATGTCTTATCCACCTCAAGCTGCTAAAACAAAACAATGCTGACTAGGTGGGTAAACGACAGAATGGGAATTTCTGCCAGTTCTGGAGGCTGAAAGGCTAAGCTCAGGGCAATTCCGTTTCTGTCTTGCAGATGGTTGCCTTCTCACCATGTCCTCAGGTGGCAGGGAGAAAGACAGAAAGCAAGCTCTGTGGTGCCTCTTCTCAGGGCACTAACCTCATCTTAAGGACCCCACATGTGGAAGCTCATGACCTCACCTAACCCTACTTGCCTCTGTGGGGGGAAAAGAAGAAACCTTCCCCTTCACTGTTCCAATAATTCCATATACATGAGACAGATTAACAAGAGAAAATAACCATATTTAATTACATTTGTGATCTGGGAACCTCAAATATATGAGAGCCAGAGAACTCACGTACACGAGGGGTCCTGGAACAGAAAGTTAAAATGAGGTATATGTGGCATTCTGTAAGCTGTGGGTGAGGTAAGGTGCCTTGGGTTTCAGAGGAGAGGAAGGTCATGTCAGGATGATGAAAGGAACAGACATTCAACTATTATAGTTTGCCCTATCCTATAGTTAAGCCATAGAAAGTTATTTTTGGTGATAACTTACTGTGGGCTAGGCCACTGATTTAAATTCTTCTAGACAGTCAAAGGGAAGGGCAGAAGGTTCTTTTGTGCCCATAGGATTTCAGTGGCCTTTAGTTCAAAGTAATGTGTCTACCACAGAATTGCATCTCGGGGTGACTTGTTCTGAACCCAAACACCTCCTAAAGCTCCACCTTCAAAATGTTATATTGGAGTTTAGGGCTTCAACATTCGGAATTTGGGGGTGGGGCACAGTCAGTCAGTTCAGTTCATAACAGGATGTTGCTGAATACAAAGTCAATATCATGGATAAAGTCAGTTGTATTTTTATACAACAGCAATGGACAGAAATCAGAATATTAAAAAGATATTGTTTATAATAGCAGAAAAACACCAAATGTAGTAACAATATGTAATATCACAACAGAAAAAAATGTTATTGGTAGAAAATTACAGAAGGCCAAAATAAAAGGAAGTAACTATACCTCCTACCTGTATGTAGTATGTTTACAATGTAAATTTTTCCCCAATTCATGTATAGATTTATGTGCAATTCCAGCAGATGTGTGTGTGTGTAAACCGATAAGCTAATTCTGAAATTTATATGGGAATTCAAACGGACAAGAATAGCCAATCCAACAAACAAAAAAAGAAAATAAGCAAAAGAAAATAGCCAACATACTCTTGGAAGAAAGCATAGCATGGTGGGAGGAATGGCTCAGATGGTTATTAAGATTTATTTTAGGTTACTAGAGGCCCAGTGCACAAAAATTTGTGCACTCGGGGGTAGGGAGTCCCTCAGCCCGGCCTGTGACCTCTCACAGTCTGGGACCCCTCGGGGGTGACCACTTGCTGGCTTAGGCCTGCTCCCCAGGGGATTGGGCCTAAGATGGCAATCAGACATCCCTCTGGCAGCCCGGCAGCCCTTGGGGGATGCCCACTTGCCAGCAGGGAGCAGACCTAAGCTGCAGTCAAACATCCTTAGCGCTGCTGCGGAGGCAGGAGAGGCTCCCACCACCACCGCTGTACT
>NW_005361391.1:1025192-1026234 GCF_000412655.1 Myotis brandtii
GCCAGCCTGGGTGAGGGGCTGATGGCTGTTTGCAGCTGGTCACACCCCCTTCAGGGTGGGGGTCCCCACTGAGGTGCCTGGCCAGTCTGGGTGAGGGGTTGAGGGCTGTTTTCAGGCTGGCGGGCAACTGAAGCTCCCAACCTCTCCATTTTTTCTTTTTTTCTTTTATTCTGGGATTTATTTACCTTCTATGGCTGTCACTGGAGCTGAGAGCCGGCTTTAGCTCTGAGGCTGGCTCCAGCTTGAGGCCTCGGCTGCTGAAAGCAGGAATCTAGGGTTTGTTTGGGTTCTATAATTGCAACATTGTTTCAGTCCTGCTCGCTCCAGCTCTGATGGCTGAAAGCAGGTATCTGGGTTTTGTTTAGCTTCTATAATTGCAACATTGTTTCTTAGAGTGCAGCTCAGAGGCCGGCAAGGCAGGCGGGGAACCTTGGCTTCCTCCATCACTGGAGCAAGCAAGCCTCCTGTTCGCTTCAGCTGCCTGGCTGCCGGCCGCCATCTTGGTAGGCAGTTAATTTGCATATTGCCCTGATTAGCCAATGGGAAGCATGTCGGAGGTATGGTTAATTACCATGTTTGTCTATTATTAGATAGGATGTTAATTAAAACACTGAGGCTTTTGCCCTAGAGTAACAGATATAGTAATGGAACACAGTATTGAGGAATGTGGGGGAAAGACTCATCTCTTCACAAAATGGTATTTTGTCAATTGCCTGGCCATATGGGAGATAATCTTTCATCATATACAACAATTGTAGGTTGATCATAGATCTGAATGCAAAAGGCAAAAGAAGTATCTTCTAGAACATCATATAGTGGAATATTTTCATAACCTCGAGGTAGGGAAAATTTTTTTATACAGAATACAAGGAGCTTACCAGATGAGTTCTTTGGTCTTTACAGTTTGAATTTGTTTTTGGCTATTGGCTCTCAGAGAATATTAGTAAATGAGAATGTGTAAGCCTGAGGAATGATCATTGATTTACTGGACACTAAGAATTTTTTTTAATATATTCTATTGATTTTTTACAGAGAGGAAGGG
>NW_005361391.1:1026280-1028467 GCF_000412655.1 Myotis brandtii
GCTGCCTCCTGCCCACTCCCTACTGGGGATGTGCCCGCAACCAAGGTACATGCCCTTGACCGGAATCGAACCTGGGACCCTTGAGTCCGCAGGCTGACACTCTATCCACTGAGCCAAACTGGTCAGGGCAAGAATTTTTATACCATACTGTTTTAATATTGTTATTCAGTTTAAACTCAATGGTATAAGCATTTAGCAAACATTGATATAGCGTTATCTAAAAGTATCTGGAATGGAAGTTCAGTTTTCAGATTTTGATACCCAGTTTTCTAAAACTAGAGGTAGTTTGCCAGAAAGAATGTTTTTTATAGGGTAACAATGCATTTTAAAAATATTCAGTGTAGCCTTAGCTGGTTTGGCTCAGGGGATAGAGTGTCGGCCTGAGGACTGAAGGGTCCCAGGTTCAATTTCAGTCAAGGGCACATGCCAGGTTGTGGGCTCAATCCCCAGTAGGTGGCGTGCAGGGGGCAGCCAATCAATGATTCTCTCTCATCATTGATGTTTCTATCTCTCTCTCCCTCTCCCTTCCTCTCTGAAATCAATAAAAATATATTTTAAAAAAATTAAAAAAATATTCAGTGTATATAATCTTACTTTATATGATTTTACTCTTAAATGTTATGTGAATGACTTGGATATAATTGAGTTTAAATTAAATGATGCCAGGTTACTTGCTATTTAAGGGGAACTGCATGCAAATGTGTTTTACAAAGGCAGAGATCCCTCTGGGATCCCAGTAACATGCCCTTTTCCCCATTCCTCCAGTTCCTTCTTTCATAAAATTAGATTGAGTTTACAAGGCTACTCCAAGAGCTTTGTGCTAAAATTTTAATACAGCTCAAACTGATCAAGATCACCTAAGGAGAATTGCCAGAGATTTGTGTTCTGGTGGATAATATCAAATATCCATTATGAGGGTACTATAATCTAGGGTGTGAATTGGGTATTGATTTTAGTATATATTCAGGCTGCTTCTGATTTTTGTAGTGTTGGAATTTATCCGAACATAACTAAAAGGTGAAATTTGTACTTAAGATTGTCAGAGTTTCTAGTAATTCTTATTTGTTTGCAAGCATCCTTATGTATGGCACACACTCATGAGTATGTACAAGTAGGAAGCATATTTTTGCTCATTGTAAAACTAATTCTTCAAGCCACCATTTAATGTAAAGAATATGATTAATTTTGGGGGGATACTTTTAGTATTGTAATTACTGCAGTATTTCTTTATTGTTCTCCCCAATAAGTATGAAAAAATGCATCAGATAATGAGCAAGATAGAGCTACTTTATTCAACTATTTTATTACATGCAATATGAAAGAAGATATGGAAAAATATGATAGAAGATATGGAAAAATTAGTGAAATCAATTTCAGGAAAATACAAATTATATAAAGTATTAAAATTGATTCAAGAAAACCCAAGTAGACTATTAACCCAAGACCTAGTAACAATGATAGGTATATGTCTAAAAGCTCTTTTTCTAGGTGTTTTTATAAGCCTTTAATAAGTCTTTTTTCCCCCTATAAACAACAGAAATTTATTTTTCTTTTTTCTTTAAATCTTTATTGTTGAGATTATTACAAATGTCCCTCTTTTTTCCCCCCATAGCTCCATCCACCCGGTTCCGATCCCACCCCAGGCCCTCGCCACCCTATTGTCTGTGTCCCTAGGTACTGCATACATGCATATAAGATCTTCGTCTAATCTCTTCCCGCACCCCCCACACCCCGTTCCTTCTGAGAATTGTCAGTCTGTTCCATTTCCATGCCCCTGATTCTATTCCATTCACCAGTTTATTCTGTTCATCAGATTTTTTATTCCTTTGATTTTTAGATTCACTTGTTGATAGATATGTATTTGTTGTCACTTTGTTGTTCCTACTTTTTTATCTTTACCTTTTTCTTCTTCTTCCTCTAAAGCATTTCATATAATACTGGTTTGGTGGTGATGAACTCCTTTAGCTTTTTCTGGTCTGTGAAGCTCTTTATCTGACCATCAATTCTAAATGATAGCTTTGCTGGATAGAGTAATCTTGGTTGTAGGTTCTTGCTATTCATCACTTAGAATATTTCTTGCTACTCCCTTCTGGCCTGCATAGTTTCTGTTGAGAAATCAGCTGACAGTCATATGGGTACTCCCTTGTAGGTAACTAACTATTTTTCTCTTGCTGCTTTTAAGATTCT
>NW_005361391.1:1029168-1041732 GCF_000412655.1 Myotis brandtii
TGTATATTGTTCTTTATTTCAGTCAGTGTATGCTTAATTTCTGACTGGTCCTTTTCCATTTTTTTGGCATTCTCACTAAGATCCTTGAAGGTCTCACTAAGTTTCTCAGAGGTTTCTAGAAGATTCTTGAGTAACCTTATAACTGTGGTTTTGAACTCTATATCTAGTAGTTTGCTTTCTTCCATTTCTCTCATTTGTAACATGTTTCTTTGTCTCTGCATTTTGGCTGCTTCCCTGTGATTGTTTTTTTTTTTTTTAAATTAATCTTTATTGTTGAGATTATTACAGATGTCCCTCCCCGCCCCCCATAGCTCTCCTCCACCCAGTTTCCACCCCACCCCAGGCCCTCGCCGCCCTATTGTCTGTGTTCATAGGTAATGCATACATGCATATAAGATCTTTGTCTAATCTCTTCCCGCATTGTTTTTATGTATTGGGTAGCTGCTAAGTCTCCTTGAGTTGATAGAGTGGCCTTGTGTAGTAGGTGTCCTATAGGGCCCAGTGGCTCAACCTCCCAATCACCTGAGGTGGACACTCTTGGTGCACCCCTTTGTGGGCTGTGTGCACAGTCTTGTTGTAGTTGAACCTTGATTGCTGTTAGTGTTCCTGGGAGGAATTGACCTCCAGGTCAATTGGCTGTGAGGACCAGCTGTGACTACAGTGGGAGAGCTGCTGTGCAAGAGACACCCATATGGAGCAGGACTTCCTTCAGTGGGGCTTTGGTGCTCACTGAGTCTGCCCCTTGAGTGTGTCACTTATGGATGTGAAGAATTGTAATCTAGTATGGTCTCACACTGACCACTGGGTACACTGGCTCTTGGGTCTCCAGGGAGGTGCAGAATTAGCCACTGCCTGGGGCCATCCAGCAGGAGCTACAGAGAGATATGCAGATTCCTCCTCTTTGTTTGGGGTTTGGAAGTGCCCAGATGAGGCTCAGCTGTGAAGCAAGGCAGGCTAGTGCTGATGCCAGCCTTGGGCCTTTTATTGATAGCTTTAGGGCTCCCTGACTGAGCTGCAGCTTACTTGACACGTTTTAGGCTGAGAAAGGACAGTCCATTCATATGCAAAAGCCACTGCACACAGCTTGGGTGGGGCGGGGTCTCAGGGAACCTCTAGGATGGAACAAACAGAAATGGCTGCCAGTCTGCCCTGCACCAGGGAGGTACCAGCATAGTATCAATGACCACTGTGAGCACCTCCGTCTGGAAAGAAGCCGCCCCCACGTTCCTGCCCTGATGCCATACAGTCCAGTTTCTCCCTGTATGTGTCGGGGTTCCCCAGAGCCTCGCTCAGCACTGGAGCTTAGAGCAAGGGGGAGCTTGTAAATTCAGTTTGTAGTGCCACCCTTTAAGAGGAACAGCTGGGTCTCCAGCAGCCTGTGTGTCACTCAGCCCAATCCGCACTGGTTTTTACAGTCTGTAGTTCTTAGGGCCTGTAGGGACTTCTTTCCCCAGCTCTGAAAACGTGGGCTGGGGGTCTGATGTGGGTCTCGGACCCTTCGCTCCTCTGTGTGGCCTCCGCACAGGTGATCTCCCTCCCTATTAAAAAAGCAGCACACCTGGGTGCCAGCCCAGCCCATTACACACCTCCGCATCTCCTACTAGTCTCAATGCGCTTTCTTCTTTACCTCTCTAGTTGTAGTACTTCCTCTCAGCCAGCTTTCCTGCGGTTCTGGATGATAGTTGTTCTGTATTTTAGTTATAATTTTGGTGTGGTTGTGGGAGACAGCAAGTACAGGTGTTTACCTATGCTGCCATCTTTGTTTGCCTTTTTAAGTCTTTATTCCTTTCTCTCTTCTTTTAAAATATATTTTTTATTTATTTAAGAGAGAAAGGGGGAGAGAGAGAGAGAGAGAGACCAACGACAAGAGAGAATCATTGATTTGCTGTCTCCTATACTCCCCACATTGGGGACCGAGCCTGCAACCCCGGGCATGTGCCCTGACCTGAATCAAACCACGACCTCCTGGTTCATAGGTCGACGCTGAGCCATGCTTGCTGGGCAGGGCATGAATAGATGATTCCTAAGCCATTTAACTTTTGTGGGGCACCAAAAATGGTGAGATGGTTCCTATTGAATTGTGAAGCTAGCAAAGGCACAAAAAAGAGAAAATATCTATATAGGCTATAAAAAGTCTCAAACTTAAATGAAAAGAAATCTATATGAAATTTTTAACAGACATACTTAGCCAGGAAACACTTGAAGTGTTCCTATTAAAAATAGCCTTTCCTGTAGTTGCTTTGACAATGTATGTTTTACATAAAGACAGGTTTGTTTTTTTATTTCAGATGTAAGTGACTAAACTAAAAATATAATGTGAGCAGCATATATAATTTAAACTTTTCTAGTAGCCACACAAAAGCAAAAAGAAACAGGAAAATTAATCTTAATGAAACATTTAATTTAATCCAGAATATCCAAAATATTGTTTAACATACAGCAGTAGCCACATTTCAGGTGTTCATTTGCCTCAAGTGGCTTGTGGCTTTCATTTTGGACAGCTCAGGTGTAGGCTGTGTACTACCTACACTGTCTGTTTGTAGCTCTTTGTCCCTCCCAATGTCTGGCTTTGGTTTTTTCTAGCTCTATCCATCTTATCAAGTTGTTAAGATTGTTGAGAGAAAAATGGGGAGAGGAACTTTAAGAATTTATGAGGTATACTTAGATACTTATTTTGGTAAGATTTCTTGAATTAGCCAAGATTTGTAGGAGCCCTGTTAAGTCACAGAAACAAGGGCTGGTTGGATATCAGACAGTAAGAAGGTCCAACTTGTGAAACCAGGTTAGCCAGTTATGAAGTAGGACAGCTATCTCTGTGGGCCAAGTTCTCTCTGCCTCCATGGACTCATGTGTTGAGTGATGGCTGTAAATTTGTGCACGTGCAATAACCCTTTTCCTCAGGTCAGTCTTTCTGACCCATGAGACTTGATCAAACACCAGAGAATTCCACAAATTCTATCCAAGCTATAATGCTGTTTTTATTATTACTTTAGTGAACCAAGGGAACTTATAGAAAGTGGTATATGAGTGATGATTTAGCAAAGTGAAGGGTAATTATGCTCTAAATGTTTTGTTGTGTGTGTATCTGTGTGTGTTTGTGTGAAAAGCAAATCATTAAAATCACTTTTAAAAATGGCTCTGGCTCTTTTAAAAATATTAAATTCCCTATGTTTATAAGTTGTTTTGAAAATGGTAGGGTTCGAATCCCTTAGGCCAGCACTTCTCAGAATAGTTTCTGAGGACCACTTACTTTAGAATCACCTGGGGTTCACATTCCAAATTCAGGTTCATATATTCTACTCTGGACTTTTTCCAATTACAATCTCATTTGACATAAATCTGTTTTAGAGTAAATTTCCCATGTAATTCATATGCTGTAAGCTGTGTAGAAGAGATGTGCATCTTATCAATGTAACTGGCTACCTTGTGGAGGATTGGAGGACACCTGTTTAGTGTAGGTCTGGTGGAGGAAAAAATGGATTTGTGCGATACTGGGAGATGTAACAGAGGATTGAGGACACACCAACAGAGGACACACTAAGAGGAAGAAAAGGGGCCAGGATGATTTCCTCTCCATGTGGGTGTTTCCTAGCAGGCTAATCTTTTCCTTACTGTTGAATACTTTAAGAATGTTTACTCGTCAAAGTCATGATTGTTAGAGTTGTAGAACAAATGTAAGAACATGTGACATTCAAGCGAGTTAACTTTTGATTTTCTTTTTACTACCTCTTCTAAAATTTGAATTCATTCTGTCATGATTTTTCCTGTTATTTCATATTATGTCCTTCAGAAAAAATATTTCACTAGTTGATCAGGATGTTTTACCCGAATTTTAAGTGCTGTCCCTTCTATTTGCGTGCTTTGGTGGGGTGGGATAGAACATTACACCTGCACTACTGTGGAAGTGCCACATGGTCAAGTGATCGCATTCACGGGTAATATTGTCCCCTCTCCTGGGGCACACTTTCTTTTTCTAAAGGCATTCCTCACTGTCTTTGTCCTCACTCTGTCCACACTGCTAGTTGTGGCATCCTTTCTAACCTTCTTACCCGGAACTTTTCTAATATTTTCCCAATCTGTTTTTACAAAGTCATATTAAGATTTAAATTTGATGTTTAAAAAATGTATTAAGCAATATGGTCAGTATTGGTCCCTACTTGTACATGTGTTCCCCACCTCTCTCTGCTCCCCTATCTCTCCTTCAGGCCCAAGGATGGGAAGGTGAAGATCAGGGATAGGATCAGCTCTCTGTAGCACATGTTAATGGATAATGTTTTAAAAGTTGACATTTCAATGGTTTGTTTCTCTTTACACGCAGTTCAAATGGCCTTGGTGTCAAAATGACTGTAAAAATGTCTCAGGCAAGATAGCTAAGTTAAATGGTCCAAGATCAATGTCATGGGTGCTGTTATTATTACCTGTGGTCCTTAATGCGCCAAACTCTTGAGGCAACTAAAGTAGTCATACTTTCTTGTGTTTCATTTTTTATCATTCATTACTTTTTTATGGCCCACATATTATAGCAGTCTTTTAGGCATTTGATTTCTCTATTTTTTTTCATCTGTTATAGCAGGCTTTGCAGTTACTAGAAATTCTGTTTATACAGGCATACATGTATGTGTACATTTTTGTATATAAGTGCATTTGTATATAAGTACCTTTTGCCATATCCTTTTGAGCATTTGTCGGCTCTCTGCCTTAGGGGCAGGAAGTCAGAATTCTGCAAGCATAGTAGCCTTCCATCACCTTTGATTCCACCACACGGAGTTCTCCACAGCTCTAACAAGCTGATATATTTTACTTTAAAAATCAATGTACATTTCTGGAAGTAAAGAACATACAAATAAATGAATGCAAAGATAGTATTATTGTTTGCTATAGAGAACAATCTTTTCTGAGAGATATGGGGAATAGATCACGTAACTTTTCTAACACTATTCTGAGTAGTAACCAGTCTCTATTTTCACACACTCACTGACTCTGTCTTTAAGTGGCACGCTTATAAAATTATATTCACTTGAGTAGGATTTCACCCCAATGGGCACTATGCATGTGACTTGCTACTAGTTATATTGTTAAATACTCACATTAGACTAGATCACTATTGAGCCTTTGATTTAATTAGTCTTGTGCACGTGACACCCAGGCCTTGCTGTCAACCTCATTTTTTTCTTTTTCTCTATAAAGAGAGGAAAATGTGGTCTGATGTGTCCTCTTACTCAGGTAGTGAGAAACTATTCAACTTACATACTTGCCCCCAGCCTAGAAAGTTAAATGAGGGACATGTTCATGAAGGAAGTATTCATTAAGGTTCGTGTGGGATCTGTCTCCCTGCCCTCTGCACTTAATTAGCAACTCTATGTCCAGAGGTACTTCAGAGGTGAAACTCCAAATTAATCACATTTTTGAACTTCGGAGAAAAATCTGTGTCCCTGTGTTACTGAGTAGTCATTGATCCAATGAGCATATTTCTATATTTATGTGGGAGTGTTTTCTTTAATGTTGTCTGTGCTTATAAGTAGGAGTTTGAATTAGGGAGAATACTTTTGAGAAAAAGCTATATGAAAAGAAGTTTCCTTGCAGGATATATATATATATATATTTCCCCCATGTGAACAGGATATTGCTATGACATATCAAAGACTTGCTCTTGCGTCAAACTCAGAGAACGCTGAAGCACACCGGCCCAGTGGAAGTTGGAGGCCATGAGTGAATGGTAAGGACAGGAAAGCATCAGTGTCTACCAAACAAGCCTGCATTTATTCCCGAGAGTGGCTGTTCTGGCAGTCCTTCTAGCTTTTGCCAGTGTAGCTTGCTTATCAAAGCACTTTATCAGTGGGGAAGGGATGTGGGTTAACCACTTCACTTAACTTCAGCTTCCCAGCTCAGTCTGTCAGCAAACAGCTGCTTTTCAGCATGCTCACTCTGTACTGTGCAGCCTATGCAGGAATGGGGACAAAAACAGCATTGTGTCAGGAGGAAGGGGCTGGTCTTCAGTAAAAAGTGCCTGAGCCCAACTGCAGGATTTCATTTATAAGGAGTTCTTTGGTGAGCCAGGCTTCCCCACCCCCTTCATTTCAAGGTTCAAGGTTCACTTTAAAGGAATGGCTCACCAGGCAGGTAAACTAAATCTATTGTGGCAAGGAGTGCTTAAAGCACTTATTTCTGTAAATCACTGTTGTACTGCTCAGGTAGCTTTTTTCCTGCCACTTTTTTTTTCCTTCTTCTATCTTTCCCTGCTTTCCTGTCTTCTTTTACTTGTTATCTTTCTGTCTTCACTTTAAGCTACTTTAGAAATATTGTGCAAGTGAGCCGCTTGCAGACCATAGTGGAGAGGGATACCAGCATCCATGTTTGTAAACACTAGAGAGCAGCAGAACCAAGTCCCAGGATAGTCAGATCCTCCTCACCAGGAAATGCAACCACCCTATCACCTCACAATTTAACTTCCAGAAATTTATTTACAATGTAGTTGAGCAGTGATACTGTCCCGTATATTCAGTTTTTTTGTTCTCCATACAAGGTGGAATCCAGCCTCTCAGCACATTTGTGCTCTGGCTTTCCTAAAGCCAGTTTCCGGTGCTGCCCACCTACCATGTTAAGGAGGTGCCTGTCATGACACAGCCCCTATGCAGAGGTCTGTGATGAGCACAGCCTGAACTGTGAGGGGCCTGCGAATGAAGGAGTATGTTTCAGTGGGAATGTGTGATTTAAAGCTTTTGTCACAGTGGCATAGCATAGCTTTTTTAAAAAATATATTTTATTGATTTTTTTACAGAGAGGAAGGGAGAGGGATAGAGAGTTAGAAACATTGATGAGAGAGAAACATCGATCAGCTGCTTTCTGCACAACCCCCACTGGGGATGTGCCCGCAACCAAGGTACATGCCCTTGACTGGAATCAAACCTGGGACCCTTCAGTCTGCAGGCCGATGCTCTATCCACTGAGCCAAACCAGTCAGGGCGGCATAGCTTTTTGACTAATGTCACAGAGTAGGAAGTTAATCTGGCTTACTTACTTTTTGGATCATTTGTAAATCTCCAATTGGATTTTTATCTGTTTCCTACCTTTTTTTCTTTTCTTTTTCCAAAAAAACAGCCCTCAGAATGTGTGTGTTGTGAGCAGTTGAGAGTGGCACACCACCTGATGTGAGAGCTCCATCAATGGGGGTACCTTTATTAGAGAAATGTTGTTAATGATCATGATGGGTCCATTTTTTAAATTTCAAGGGTGCATGTTTTTACCTCAGTATCTTTCTACATCAAGAAAATTATTCCAGGTACACCAAAAGTAGAAATTGAGGCATCTAGTGAGTATTTATTTTATACCTTACTTCTGAAAGTGTATTTGATGGCTCAAGAGGCTATAAAGTGATCTGTGGTGATACTGATTTGGGGAACACTGCTTTTCTGGCCAGTTTCACAGGCTCTGAAATCTTTCCCTAAAGCAACTTTTTAAAAAAAATTACTGATAGTATTACAGATATTTCCAATTTTCCCCTACGTACCCCCCTCCTCCCAGCCCTTACCTACCCCTCTAGGTCTTACGTATAAAGCAACTTTTTTAAAACCTTTTTTTTTTTTTTTACTATTTATTTTTCCTCTAGAATACTCTTTATGAGGTTAACTGCTTATCCTCAGTATATCCTATATTTACTTCCTGCCATTTATAGGAAAAGAATTATCATTAATCAGCATATATGATTTTATTGTTTTAAGCTCTCTTGGCATTTTGCCTAGAGTGCTGCTTATTTGGAATAGGCAAATGGATAATGCCAGGAATATCTATATGCCTAGTATAGACAGCTGCAGCCTAGAAGAGAGGAAGTACTGAGGGATCCCTGAGACAGACCTTCTCTTGTTGGACATAGCTTGGATTTATAGGTGTCAGCTAATCAGCCTGATTGATGTTCAGCCATAAGGCACTGAAAGCAGTGATTTTGTTCCTAGTTAGCAAACATTAAAGAGTGGGGATGTGCACTTATAAAAATACAACTTCATAATCAGTTACACGCATATGTTTAGATTTTAATCTATCCAAAACCTAATTTATCAACATCTTGTTATCTAAAATACTTTACGTAGAAGGGTAATAAGTCCTCCTTAAAAAGGCTTTATTTCACCATTTAATTAAGTCTCCATGATTTCCTTCACTGACTTTATTTATTTTTTTCCTCTTTTTATTGTTTAAAGTATTATATATGTCTCCTTTTTCCTGATTGACCCCCCACCACCACCACTCCCACCCCCCAGGAAAAGCCCCCACCACCCCAGGGAGTTAAGGGTTCACTTGATTTTCATTAGGCATACAAACAAATACTTATATTAAGTTCAAATTGGGTAAAGGAAAATATTGTCCTTTTACTCTTAATAGCACAACAAATTGAAGGCTGAGACACTTCATTAGACTAAACTGGCCTAAGATGTGAAATTACTCATGGAGAGGAGATGATTCTTTTTACAGAGAGAGGAAGGGAGAGATTGTGTGTGAGAGAGAGAAAGAGAAAGAGAGGAGAGAGAGAGATTGGTTGCCTCTTGCACATGCCCGGACTGGGGATTGAACCCACAATCTGGGTATGTGTTCTGACCAGGAATCAAACCTTCCAAGATGCTCCAACCAACTGAGCACCTGGCCAGGGCTGGAGAGATCTTTGAGTACTCATTAGCTTTATGATGTTTGCTGTTTCCTACGAACTTGATTATGAGTAGTAATATTGCTATCATTGACAAATTTTAGCTTTTGTTTAGTAAAAAGTCCTGTGGTAAATATGACATTGAATGAATAAAATGTAACACCATTTGAGGCACAGATGTGATAGGTGAGATGTGAGTTGGGATTCTGTGGACAATAAAGGAAGACATGCTTTTGAGAAGGAGATTCTTTAGTTAGGTTGGCCTTGAAGAATGTTTAAGCTTTGAACTTTGGAAGGTGGGGAAAAGGCATCCGTGCAGTTCAACACAGCATTCAGAAGCACCAAGGAAGGAAAGCTTGGGTATAGGGGAGAATAGTTGACTGACCTCTCAGCTGTTTTTTAATGAGGCCATCCCTCCACAGTGAGTCACTTCCTTGAGGCTAGCTGAGAACTGACAGTGTTCTATATACGAATTTTTGAGAGATGGGATAATGTAGACATATATGATTTAATCAACTTCAAGTTATGGAAGCCTGGAAAACAGCCTAAATGAATTTATTTTTTCTTCTGTGGCAGGAAGCTTAGAGGAGGAGACTAGAGATGAGACAGCCACTCCACCATGCTCTCAGGCGTGGTAGCTTCCACTGTTTTTCTCTCAACTGTTAGCCTGGCCTTCTTCCACATGGTCTCACAGTGGCTGCTTCACCACCATATGGTCAGGCAGGAAGAAAGCTTGCTTGGATTCTCCCATCTGCTTCTGCATTTGGTCTGTTTCAGTACCACCTGTCAATTAGCCTCTGGAAAACTTCACTGTATATATTTGAGAATATAAGAAAACTTCACTGTATACATGTGAGAATATAAGGATGAAAAAGACAAATAACATCTTAGTATTAATGATAAGAATTTGACTTTGCAGCCCCCTCCAAGTGTCTTGGGCACCCTCAGAGGTTCCCAGGCCACACTTTGGGAACAGCTGCTATCAATAGTGGTTAAACACCTATGGCCTGTGAACCAAATGCCGCCCTGAGACAAGAATGGTTGTTATATTTTTAATAACAGTTTTATTGATATATAATTAACATACCCTGAAGTTTAGCCATTTAAAGTATAAAATTTTATGATTTTTAGTGTATTCACAGAGTTTTGCAACCATCACCTCAGTCAATTTTAGAACATTGTCATCACCCCCAAAAGTAAACCCATAGATGTTAGCTGTTACTCTGCATTTCTTGCCTAACCCTTCTAACCCCTGGCAGTTGCTGATGTATTTTCTGTCTCTGTAGATTTGCCTGCTTTGGACATTTTGAATAAATGAATTATACATATGATAATTTTTGAGGGAAGTAGATATTGCTCTAGTTTATCAGTTTAAAAGCAGTATAATGTGATACTTTGGGAACTTCTCATTGAATTCTTCTTAACCACATAATTGGGTTTATGGTTTCTTTCTGCAGTTATTATTCGTTGATTAATGAATCATTGATTGAATGATTTTGTATATATGGTTTGACTCAAATTACAAATGAAGAAAATATCAATTAAACAATCTAGGATAAGGAATAACTTGTTGCAAAACCATTGATCTTTCTTTTCCTACCTGATTATTCATTCAATTGACTAGATTTAATATAGTCTTTTCTTTTAATTAATACCAGCAACTTAGTTTAATTACCTTACATGGGTTTTATTTATTTTACTTTCATTTTTATGACTTTTACTTTAGAATTTTTGAAAATGAAATTTGAAAACATCTCAAATTGGTGTTAAAATTTTTCTTTGTATTCTCTTCTAGGAGTCAGTGAGTTGTATAGCAAATCAGTAAGAGGAAATATTTTGTGTCTGTCAAGATGGGTTCTATTCCAGATGTTTGCACTATTTTTACTGTGACCTTGAAGAAGACATTTCCACTGGCAGTGAATTAGCAGTTTTATAGTGTTGAGTGGAAATCTTGCTACTAATTATGTGGTTGGTTAAATCTGACTTTTTGTGAACTAGTTACTTTTATCTTGTTTTCCTGTATATGCATTTTTACTTTCTCCCTAAGGGCAGGGATCTTTTTCTGTTCTGCTCTCTGATGTATGCAGAGCCCCTAAAATAACATCTAGTACTCAGTAAAAATTTAATGAATGGATGAATTCTAGAACTTCAGAAAAGAATTTAAGGAAACTTAAGGAATGTGGTCATATATACAAAATGCCCAAAGAAAAATAAGTATTGGTAAGGAGGAATAGACAGTTGGAACATATAAGTAGCAAAATAAGCTAGTACCAAGAATGAATTAGAGTATAGATTACATACCTGAAATTCTATATAATTTCCAGAGAAGGGTGGCAGATTTGGCTCTGTGATTTCCAGTTGTACAGGATTCTGTATCAAAAAGATAAGAGGCAGATTCGATGTACTGTCTCTTAAGGTATCCTTGGTCTGGCCACTCTCCTTTAAAATGCCTCACATTGTTTACACAGAGATGGAGGACTAGATGTACTATTGTCTCCCATAGAAACTATCATCACCACCAGAAAAGCAGCTCACAGTGTACTTCTTCCAGATAATAAACTAAAGGTAGCAAACTCACAGATGAAAGACAACTGAATATTATCTTTTGCTGGGATTTTGTTCCATCCATTGATCATGAGAGATCCAAACTTCTGCACCTATTCTTGGTGGATATTTACATTCACACATTTTCAATAATAAGTTCTGATTATAAAGTTACATATTTTCAATATAATTGAAGAGTTTAGAAGAAATTAGGTAATGATAAAAATAGCTGATTTTTTCATTTTATTAAAAAGTTAATTGTATTTTCAAAGTCTTAAAGTGATTATGAGAGGCCTACTATTTTCTAAGTATATGACTAGTTTTTCAGTATTTAAAAATCTGAAGATAACATATAAAGTATTTAGATTTTAAGATCACCTACCAGTCTTTCCCATACTCACTTTGCTTCTTAGCCACCTGGCCTCCACAGCAATTCAGGTTAATATGCCAGAAATGCTCTAAGCCCATTTTTCACAACTCAGCTTTGTTCTTACCCCAGATATCCTCTTAGCTTCCTTCTGTCTTCTTCAAGGGACTCAGATGTCAGGTTCTCTGAGTGAGATCATCCCTAGTCATCCCATTTGAAACTGCACACACACTACTCCTTGAGCACACACATCATCCCTCTCTCACTTTATCTTTCTTCCTAAGTACTTGCTACTAGCTTATACATTTTACTTATTTATCTTTTTTAAAAAATGTTTTTACTGATTTGAGAGAGAGAGAGGAAGGGAGAGAAACATTGATTGGCTGCCTCCTGCATGCCCCCTACTGAGGATTGAGTCCACAACCCAGGCATGTGCCCTGACCTGGAATCAACTCTATGATCTCTTGGTGCACAGGACAACACTCAACCAACTGAGCCACATCAGCCAGGGTCTACTTATTTATCTTGATAGTTGTCTCTCTCCTCTGTTATTAACTATGAAGGTATGCATCTGTGTCTGTCTGGCTCACTAACTTAAGTGACTAAAATACCTGGAACATAGACAAGGTTGGCATATTTGTTGAATGAATTAATTTTTAGCTTCGTTTGAGAAATTAGTCAGCACTGAGCCTGGTTGCATTACTGTGTGGGGACTGTATCTACAGTAATAAAAGAGAAAGATGCAAATTAACCATCACTCCACCATTCCCACAAGCCACGCGCACCAGCCAATCAGGAGCAAATATGCAAATTAACCCAACTAAGATGGCGGTGGCCACGGAACTGGAGCAAGCAGGAGGCTTGGATTGCCCCAGCAATGGAGGAAGCCAAGCTTCCCGCCTGCCCTGGCCGGCCCTGGGCTCCGCTCAAGGCTACAAAGTTTCATTTATAGAAGATAAATAAATCCCAGATACCTGCTTCCAGCTTTCCCTGGCCTCCGCTCAAGGAGGTGCTGAAAAAA
>NW_005361391.1:1042527-1054349 GCF_000412655.1 Myotis brandtii
CACAGGCCGGGCTGAGGGACCCCCTGAGTGCACAAATTTTTGTGCACCGGGCCTCTAGTCTATATATATAAAAGCCTAATATGCAAAGTGTCCCCTCGGGAGTTCTACCAACACGAGTTTGATCGATCGCTATGATGTGCGCTGACCACCAGGGGGAGGTGTGGAATGAAGGAAGGCCCAGCCAGCAGCCAGGGAAGGGAGGCCCCAGCCAGCAGCCGGCAGCTGCTAGGGACCCTATCCATGCACAAATTTTGTGCACTGGACCTCTATTTCTGAGATAAAGTAACAGAAATGGAAAAGAAGTCTCTAGTTCATTGCTTTCCAAAGAGATTCTTCAAAATGCAGAATCTTTGGTGACCACACCTGGCTGCCTCGCTTATTTATATTTATATTACTCCCTTGCCTCAGTGAGCATTTGAATGTGTGACCACAGGATAGAAAGTCATATGATCAATTTCTGTGTGAGAGAGTTGATGCAGCAATAATTCATTTTGTTTATAATAAAGGAATTGGAATAAAGCCTTGTTATTATGTTGGTATTAAGTCACAAGGATAATGCTCATGTTCTAGGCTTTTTACATTGAAGGGAAATGTGGGCTGTTTTCAAGCAATGCATTTTGACCAGAAGTATATCCACATTTTAGTGAAGCACTTTACTGCAGTTTTACTATGTTTGTCTAATGCACACTGCCTTGTTTGGCACCAGTACATATTTGGCAAGTATGCTGGTTTAAAAAATATCTATTACTTTCCCCATCAGAAAGGAATAGTTCCAAGGGAACATTTACAGTGAGTGTTATAAATACTTCTCTGCACACATGTCTTTGATCCCTGGGGAGCATTAGAACCTTCAAGACTCATTGTGATTAAGTCTATTGTACAAACTCTGCTCACTTCAAATCCTTGGGGGAATTTTAGATAAGAAAGTATTCTTTTTATATTTTATATGTGGAGCAAGGTCCACGTAAGAAGAAGTTGGGCCCTGGCCAGTGGGGCTCAGTGGTTAGAGTTGGCTCATGCACTGAATGGTCTCAGGTTCAATTCCTGGTCAAGGATACATACCTGGGTTGCAGGTTCAATCCCTTGCCCTCGTCAGGGTGCATGCAGGAGGCAACCAATTGATGTGTTTCTCTCACATTGATGTTTCTCTCCTCCCCAAACCCCCACACCCCAATCTTCCACTCTCGCTAAAAATAATCAATGGAAAAAATGTCCTCAGGTAAGGATTAACAAAAAAATAGAAAGAAAGAAATTGGAGTAACATTTGAAGTTGTGTATCCTCTCTTATCCTCTCCTTACAAATTCTCAGATACTGATATAAGAACAGTAAAGGGTCAAGGTGGTGGGGTGATTAACTGCTGTGCTCACCTCTTCCCATGACCACATCAGAATTGCAGCTGAATTATAGAACAACCATCACTGAGAACCGCCTGAAGACTAGCTGAACAGAACCCCCATAACGATGAATACAATGAAGCCACATCGAGACTGTTTTATCCATTTCCCCATCTGTCTATTATTCCATGAACCCACCTTACTTTTTATGAATTTCAAAGTAAGTTTCTAACATCAGTGTAATTCAGTATATACATCATATGTTTCTTTATAAATTGAAAACGTTTTAGGTCAAACTTACATACAATGAAATGCACAGATATTAAACATACCCTTGAGGAGTTTGATAGATATATACACTGTATAACCCAACCTCTATAGAGATGCAGAACATCACTGCACTCTTTCTTAGTAAGTCCTGTTCCAGAACTTCACACAGATGGAGTGAGGTAGTCTGTATTCTTTTCTGTCTGACTTCCCTTACTTGTAACAATGTTTGGGGATTTGTTTATGTTGTTGCATGTATCAGTAGTTGTCCCTTTTTACTGTTGAGTAATAGTCCATTGTATAGGATACCAGGTTGTTTCAGTCTTTCTTCTGTGGATGGACACCTGAACTATTTTCAGTTTTTGACTATTATAGCAAAATGTCATTGAAGTACTTTGCAAGCACCAAATTCAAGTGCCTCAGTCATCTTTTTCTCAGCTTTCTAACTTCACACATTTGACATGAGTATTCCCATGTATTCCTTTACAAATACTTTAAGAAAATGTGGGTCTATGTTTATTCTTGTTCACTCTCTGTGATGAAATTATCTGTTAATCCGGACAACAGGAGCAGACTCTTGTGGAGGCAATGCACAGTAGCCAGCAGTAAGGGAGCTGGTGCCTGGTGTGCAGACTGTGCTGTAAGAGTGACTTGGAGTTTGTCACAGTCCCTGTGTAAGCATTCCATTTCCTTTCTTCTTCAACCTGTCCACTTGTCTGGACAGTCCTTCTGGTGCTCTTTATCACATGGTGAGAAATACAGCTCAACAGTGAGATAAAATGCATGTAATCTGCTTTATACTAGAGGTTTGCCCAGGACCAGGTTAAAATCTTGAAAGGACCTGAAACATGGAAATAATATTTTATGCTGCCTCCTCACAACCCAGTATGTAATAAAAATGACACAAAATTTAAAAACATGCACATATAAAAGAGACTTCTTTGAAATATTTTGATGTCAAAATTCTAGATAACTTTCTTGCAGATAAACTTTTTTCTTTTGAGGAAAGTAGTGCAATTCCAAACATATACTTATTCAACCTGTTATATGGTCGAGCAGGGGTCAACCCCAGATCCGCCAGAATACAATTCAGTAATATTTCGTAATAGAAGTGATGCTGGACACAAGTCTTGTACAATGAGCATATGTTTTTCAGTTTTAGAAAATTTGCAACTTACATGGTGTAGAGAGATTGCGAGGAATTGAAGGTGTAGTTTGTAATCTGAGCTCCCTGCATCATTGAGGCAGTTCTTGGAAATTACCAATATTATGGACAACTTGTAGTAGATTTGCTAGGTAAGTAATTTATCTGCTTTTGCATACCTCTCAGTTGAGGTGCTAAGAAACAGCAAAAACTCCAAAGGTTATCAGTAGATGGTGAGAAGGAATATCTGATTAGGGTCAGATTTGGGGAGAGGTGAGACAGAAACAGAGAGAGATGGAAGAATCCAAAAGGTGATGGTCAAATTAAGTTTAAATTAATATTTACTAAAATATGGATTAGATTTATTTTGTGTCTTGAAGGAGATCAAACTTTACATGTCTTAAACATCTACAATAAAATATTTTTTAAAAAGTTATGGTAAAGGTCTCAAGAAATCTCTGCCTTATTTCCTTTGGTTAAAAAAAAAATTCCATAGCAAAGCCATCTATGTTGTATAATTATCCTCATAAACCTATGAATTGCGCTTCTCTTCCCAACATTATTGGCGTTGGTCCTGGTGTACAGTCATCACACCAATAATTATAGCAGTTAACTAGAATATAGTCATCAGTGTTTAGCCTCTATTAGAATGCATAAATCATTTAATAAAATGGTGCGTGGACATATTACTTGTCGTTTTGTTTATGTTAGGCATTCTCTGCAGGTATTCTACATGAAAGCTAAAGCAGTCTGAGACTGGTTTTGTAGACTGTGCTTTTCATTAATAGAAAGCAGCATGTGTGCATCCTGCAAACCCATTTCCTTATTTAAAGTGGGCATCCTTCCTTTGCTGAGATGTGCTTCCTCTTTATTACAGGACTGCAGACCAAGCCTTTGTAAACCCTTAAAGGCACATCCCTTCCAAATGACCTTTTGTTCTGAGCTGCTAAGATGTATTGTTTAGTCCACTCTGACTTAGGGTGTCCTAGGAATTTTTGTTTCAATTAATTAAATTTAGAAAAGTGTCATTTATTTCCCTATTTAAAGCATAAATGAAAGTCCAGTAAAATTTATTTGGGAGTTCTGGTAGATGAGATAATTGCAAAGGATAAATGATTTAGGATTTAAAAATATATGTATCTTTTCTCCATTAAGAACTTGAAACATATTTAATTTCAATTAAGTTACCCCCTTATCTGTGCTTCTTTCAACTTACAAGAATGTTTTATATCTATGTCACATCCTGAACAAATTTGTACAAACTAATTATACTAAACAGAATGAGACCTTGCTTGAATAAATGTAATCATTTTATATTTAAATATATCTGTTAAAGGAAGCTAAAATAGAGATCTGCAGCAAAACTTATTAAACAGTGTAAGATATTGTTTTACCAGTCAGACCTCTTTCTAGGTCCATTTTAGGAGCTATCTTTAAGAGTGTGTTTTCCCCCCCAAAATTCTTTGTTTTTCCTGAAATATTAAAAGTTTTTTAAACCTGTGTTCAAAGAAGTATAGACACCAGAGATTTTCCTAGTGTGAAAGTTAGAACCAAAGGACTCTGTCGTGGCATAAGTTCATTAGTTGTATCACTGTAGAAGGCTAATTTGATTATGCAGATAATTTCCTGAAGTTTCTACTTTTCATGTATAAACCCATTTTTAATAAAAAGGGCTTTTATACACTTTATGAAGCATACATTTATGACTTATTAAGTCTGTATTATGACATGCCATTTACTGATTTTCCAATAACTATCATGTGCTCTGCTGTCCTCTGGTTTCCTTACATTTGTTTCCAGAAGAATTCTGTCTTGTTTGTCATTGGGACATCAGTAAATTCTGTTTTTGTTCATACGAATATGCCAAATATCCCCATTATGTTCATCATTCCTATTCTTATTTCAGACCCTAATAGTTTTCTCCTTGATTTTATTTTCTTATAAGAATAACCCCCTCTCCCTGTCAGCATGGCTTAGAGGTTGATTGTTGACCTATGAACCAGGAGGTCACAGTTCAATTCCTGGTCAGGGCACATGCCTGGATTGCGGGCTCAATCCCCAGTGTGGGGCGTGCAGGAGGCAGCCTATCAATGATTCTTTCTCATTACTGATGTTTCTATCTCTCTCTCCCTCTTCCTTCCTCTCTGAAATTAATAAGCCCTGTCAGCATGGCTTAGAGGTTGAGTGTTGGCCTATGAACCAGGAGGTCACAGTTCAATTCCTGGTCAGGGCACATGCCTGGATTGCAGGCTCAATCCCCAGTGTGGGGCGTGCAGGAGGCAGCCTATCAATGATTCTTTCTCATTACTGATGTTTCTATCTCTCTCTCCCTCTTCCTTCCTCTCTGAAATTAATAAAAATATATATTAAAAATAAAAGAATAACCCCCTCTGTTTCTGCACATCTTATATTTCCAAATAGAATCATCTTTCTTAATCTCCAACATTAAGAAAAAAATCACCTAAGCTTCCTTCCAAGCATACTAGAAATCCAAGGAGAAGAAAATAGAACAAATTATGCCCATCACAGCTTTCTGCCTGCTCATCTCTTCATATTGGACTGCCTTTACCCTCCCTGAACCTTCACTTGTTCTTGCCACATAGCCGGGCTGACCTGGATAAACCCTTGCTCAACACCTGCGAACTCCTGCCCAGCCTTGTCCAGTACCCTGTGTCTTCCTCAGGAGCACTGCTCTTCTTCTCTTCATTCAGTCAAAACGCCTCAACTCTAAAAGGACCGCAGGGTCACCTCGTGAAGTCATTTTAGACTAAATTATCTTAATTCATACTATATTCTCTGGTGTCAGCTCCTAGTTTACCATGGTATTTTAGCTTATATCTGTGTTAATGTGCATTCCATAGTTCCTGAGATTATTTAATTTTAGTCTGTTTTTCTTTTATCTTATTATTATCTTATTTTTTATATAGTCCATACTTTTCATTGGAAACATTTATGGATTCATTTCCTATTTCTTGATTACATCTCAGTATTAATAAAAAGCTTGTCCATAGACCACATTCAATAAACAAATGAAGATTTAACAGACATTTTATAAAGTAGCTAATTTAGACTTGATTAATATGAATTAACATCTCATTTAATCTGGTGGCCAGGTGGTTGACTGCCTCAGCCGCCAACACTGGTTCTGTGGGGTTCACTCTGCAATGCGTTCATAGGCAACGTTAAAACCAGTCCTTCTGAAGCATTCCTAGGGAATACTGCGAGTGGTTGTGAGCAGTATAGGAAATGTTAATGTTAAAATTAAACATTTTTCTGATAACATGTACAGATATACAAAGGACAAAACCAACTTTCACAATAAGTTTGCACCTATAGCCAGCAAAGTAGAAAATAAAAATGACAATTCCAGATGCTTGTGGCTTTGAGTAGTATATTCTCATTTACCAAGCAAAATGGACTATGTATTAGTATTAAACCTCCTTTTTATGTTTCACGTATAAATTGCAAAAGTCTTTTTGCATGATGTTTTATTTGAAAAAATTCCTTATTATCCTTATTTTCCACTTCATAAACTCATGTTGCTTACTGACGATGTTTGTATTAGGGATAGATAAGCTTTGCCAGCAACCATTGAAGGAACAGATAGAGCCTAGTGAATGTGGAGTGAAGATGTGTGCTTGGGAACCAAGGCCTTCTGAGTTTGAAATGAGACAAGTAGGGAGATTTCCTATACATTCAGACAGAGAGAGCCACAGCCAGAAAGCCTAGGGGGTATAATGGCAATGGTGTAGGGCCAGTTGGTGGTCCACTTCCCTTTGCCTTTTCAGCACTGTTTTTGTTTGGCAGCTTAGTGATGCTAATTGAACTTAAAGTGATTGTTCTGAGGTTTACACCTTTTACATTAAAAAATTAAAAAAAGAAAACTTGAGCATTTGGCAGCATGTGCAAAGCAGTTTTAAAATTAATTTTGGGTGTATTTATGTCCCAAAATTTTGAGGACCATGTAGTAACTTAAAATCTTTTTTTAATGTTTTTAAAGACAATATCTTTGAGCAAGGGACACTTGATAATTTAACATGTGACTGGTGAAATCATCTTCTCTACAGAGCCAATTATTCATTCAAACAAACATATTTTCTATGTCGCTTTGTTAGAATTAAGAACGAACCTTCCCATTTTTTTTGTTTTTCATTATCCAAATACTTAAGTTTGAAAAGTGGTTTTAGATTGCCGGAGAACATCTTGACTTGGCTATTGGCTTCATGGAGTGCACATTTATTCATTCTGAATGATCATTCACTTATTCATTTATAGATCCACAGGTTAAAGTACAAGGTAAAAAGTACTGTCTTTTGAACCAGCAGACTAATTATTCATGCAGTATGTTAGTTGAATTTACTGGGCTAATAACACATGTGTAATATTAAGTAAGCACTTGGTTGGAAAATTTTTCAAGTACAAAAAGAAATCCTCGTGTGTGTGTGTCTGCCTGTGTGTATATAAACTTTAAGAGTTCTAAATATTTATTTTCGGTAGGCTCTAAGCACCATTTTTTTCTGGGCGATTTTATACCAGCTATTTAATAGGCACTCATTAAATATTTATATCACACACACACACACACACACACACATCCATTTATCATATTTACAGAACTAATAGTTTGTTTTTTAATTCTTCCAGTAAATGGAAACAAATTAGATGTATTTCAAAACCAAAACAAAAAAACCATTTTAATATCTTTTTCTGTTTCTTCTTCCATTGAATTGTTAGGCTCACTTATTTCTTTTTTTTTCTAAATGATTAAATTCAATATTATAATAATCCCACAAACTATTAAAATCTCTCACTATTGTTGTGGACTTATCTGTTTTTCCTTGTTCATGATTATCATATCTTTTGGTGGATGGTGTTATTAGTATGTACTGTACCTCATTATTCTTGATGGAAAGCAAAAAAAGGGTCAATATCACTGAATCAACTTTCTTTTTGTAAGTAGCCGTCTGGGATTTCTGTTTCTATTCCTTACATTTTCAACCATACAGTGTCCTTTCGGTTTCAGTATTTATAAAAAATAATTAGGCATTACTTTCTCTTTTAACTTCAATTTTATTGTTTATCACTTTTATAGATAATTAAATGTTTACATTTATTGTTATTACTGATATACATGTGCTTATTTCTGTCTCCTTAATATGTGTTCTACTCTTTTTTGCTTGTCTTTTTCCTTGCTTTGTTTAGTTTGAATTTTTTATTTCCTTTTCCTCAGCTACTGGTTCAGAAGTCATACTTGCCATTTATATCCTTTTTGCTGTTAGGCTTAATTTTAAGACTTATACTTTATGAAGTCTATGTGTAATTAATGGTTTTCACTGCCTACTCAGAACTCTAATGCTGATCTGCTGCCCCCATGCTCCATGTATTGTCCCGTCATTTAATTTTACCCTGTTTGCATATTCTTCAAATTAGTCATTATTATTGTTGTTTTTAAACATAGCTTGTAATTGTTTAGACTTATTTGAGTTAATTAATTTATTTACTCACCCTTATTTCTTCCATCCTGTTCCTGCTTTTTGAATTTATTTTCCTTCTTGTTAAAATAGGTTCTTTAATAGTAGTTTCAGTGAAATTGTGTGAATTATAAATTGCACACCTCTGTCTGAAAATATCTAAATGTTGTCTGTACTATTGAATGGTAGTTTAGTTAGTTTTTGAATAGTTTTGTCTACTATTCAAGCTATTTATTCATGCCTTTTGCTTACTGACTATATGGACTTTTAGTTTAGTGCTTTCTTCAAATCCACCTTTTCTTTGTGGCTTTACTTCCTTATTTTATGTCTGAATATTTCAAATATGCTTATTTAAGAGAGTCTTTCACACTGTCTATTTCTCACTCCTGGAGTGAAATTGTTGTGTTGCAGCTCTGCTTCCTGGGGTTTCTGTGTAGCTTGAGTTATCCAAGGCTCTCTGAGGAGGCCTGCAATCTGCTTCTGCCAGGGTCCACTTCACCCTTTTAAACAAAGTTTTTACCTTTTGAATTCTGAAAATTACAACACAGAAGTCTATTTACCCAACAAATAGCTATCATGAGGACGAGGCAGAAGTCCTGTCCTCTTGTAGCTTATAATGATCCTAATTAATGGCATTTAAAAGCAGTTCAAGTTTATGTAAAAACTAGGGGTCCAATGCACGAATTTGTGCACCTTGAAAGGAACTGTGGACTGCGAGGCTGCAGTGGGCACAGGGGTGGGCCTGGCCCATTCTCCGTGCCCCAACCTGGCCCCTCCCGCCGCGGCCCCTGGTCTCCTGTCTGCCAGCAGCCTTGCTACCACCACTGCCACCCCCACATGCTGATGGTACTGGCCCTGCTCACACCCGCTGACAGTGCGGAGTGATTGGGGCCAGCACCAGCAGCGGGTGTGAGAGGGGCTGGCGCTGTCAGCAGGTGCAAGCGGTGGCTACTGCCCCAATTGCCCCTCAGGAGCAGGGGGAGATGGAGAAGCCCTGTCATTTGGCCAGCAGCGGGTACGAGTGGGGCCATCGCCAGCAGTGGGTGTGAGAGGCGGCTGCTGGCCCTGATCACCCATCAGGAGCATGAGGAGGTAGAGAAGCCCTGAGGGGCGATTGGGGCCAGCAGCCACCACTTGCACCTGCTGATGGTGCTGAGTGATCGAGGCTGGCACTAGGAGCCAGGAGCAGGTGCAAGCAGTGGCTCTAGCGCCGGCAGTGGGTGTGAGTGCTGGGCAGGACTGGGGCGCACGGGAGCAAAGAATTTCCAGTAACCATCAGAGGCTCTCCCCGATGACAGTGACCAGCGCCCCGCCTTGGTCTGGCATTCCCGCTCACCTGTTCTACCATCCTGCCGTGGCCAAAGCCCGCCATGTTCCGCATGCACCCCCTGGTGGTCAGTGCATGTTATAGTGACCAGTCTTTTGGTTGTTTGTTCGGTCTATTTACATACTATCCTTTTATTATATAGGATGATAGAAGAACCTTTATTCTGCAGTCTAAATCAAAATGACTCTAACTTGATAGCATAAGTACATATTTAGGTATCTGCCACTGTTTTCAATGTTAGTGTAATTTACATGTGTGTTTGAGTATTGTTTTCAATATAATTTAAAATGAAATTCAAGTTAGCCATTTGGAAAATGCCTGAAACATCTTTGGGAACACAGCTGCACAACCATTCACCTGGATTCTAGGACCCACATTAATATTACCTGACATGGTTTGCTAAGTAGGCTCAAGATCTATGTATTTAAGGAAATAAATGATAGAAGTTAATTAAATGATTTTTTAAATCCCTCTTAATTGTATGTTAAGAACAGCTAGTTCATAAGAGATGCCTGACAAGTTCCTTAAAAGGAAAGCTGGTTGGAGTTTGGGGATTCTCTTAGTGTGTTCTAAAGCTGCAAAATTATTTGTCTGAGATGCTTTCTAACTGACTGATTCCTAAATTATTTATGTGTGAAGTAAAATCTTACCTTTTTTTTGGAATGCTTCTTTCATGGATAGTCAAATACAAGGTGAAATTCAAAAATACCTATATCACTCTAAAGTGTTTCTGTGCACCAGCACCTATGGTAGATGCATAACAAATATTATGTAGCTAAGAAGCTTGGTTTTATACAGAGATAAATGTGGTTGTGACTTTCATTTTGTAATATGCATAATTGTTAGCAGATTTAACAAATGATCTCATTTGTGATTTCCCCCTTCCTTTTAAAATTTAAATTTTAAAAATGATTGAAGCTCTTTATTATTTTAACTAATGAATGGTATCACTATACTTCTTTTTATATTATGAATCTCAAAAAATACAAAAGAATACCAGAAAATTCCACAAAAATGCTCCCTTGGCTTTCAGAATATGAGTTTCTGCTGGTTATGAGGTTGGTCAGGAGCTACTCTTTTAAAAAATATATTTTTATTCATTTGAGAGAGGAAGGGAGAGGGAGAGAGAGACAGAAAAACAATGATGAGAGAGAATCACTGATCGGCAACCTCCAGCACACCTGAGCCCACAACCCAGGCATATGCCCTGACTGGGAATTGAAACATGACCACCTGGCTCAACCACTAGGCCACACCAGCTGGGTGGGAACTACTCTTTTTATCCACCTGTTTACATTTAGGACCTAGAAAGCTTGCTGACCCTGGCTGTTCTATTTGCTTCCTATTTTTCTTTTTTTTAAAATATATTTTATTGATTTTTTACAGAGAGGAAGGGAGAGGGATAGAAACATTGATGAGAGAGAAACATCGATCAGCTGCCTCCTGCACACCTCCCACTGGGAATGTGCCCGCAACCAAGGTACATGCCCCCGACCAGAATCGAACCTGGGACCTTTCAGTCTGCAGGCCAGCGCTCTATCCACTGAGCCAAACTTGTTAGAGCTGCTTCCTATTTTTCTTCAGCCATACCCTTGCCCCTTGATATCTATATATATAAAGAGCCAGGGTTTGTAACGCCCAAAACAACTGAAGGCTCGACTGAACACTGGAAGTCAGTCCTGCAGTCAGTCCTGCAGTCAGTGCTGGATCACTGTGGCAACCCAGCACTGACTGCTGCCGCTGCCGGTGTGGCGACCCAGCACTGACTGCTGAGGGGGCTGTGGATCAGGCCCGGAGCGAGGCCAGAGAGAGAAGCAGGGTCTGATCTGCAGCCTCCGTGGCAGCTGTTGATCAGCCCTTGCCTCTCTGTCTCTCTGGGCCTCGCCAGCAGCCGCACCTCTCTTTCTCTCTGAGCCTCCCCAGCTGGTGGTGGGGGCCGGGGGAGCTGCTGATCAGCCCTGCCTCTCTGATCAGGCCCGGAGATAGGCCCGGAGACGCTGACTGGCATAGAAACCGACCAATCAGAACCAAATCTGGGTGAACTGTGAGGAGACAGTGGCTACCTAGGAGGCGGAGCTTTTGACGCTGACTGGCATGGAAACCCACCAATCAGGATCTAATCTGGATGAACTGCGAAGGCAGAACCTAAGGTGGGGCTGAGGAGGGGTTTTAAGGGCAACAGCTGTTTGGTGTAAGGTGTAAGAAAGCGGTTCAATTTTTTAATGACCGGTTTGGCAGTATAGTGCATATGGCTGGCTATCAGTCCAGATATAGGGAT
>NW_005361391.1:1054400-1056955 GCF_000412655.1 Myotis brandtii
TACACACACATATACACACATACTAATAAAAAGGTAATATGCTAATTAGACCGGATAGACCGGATGTCTTCTGGACGTCTTCCGGATGTCCTTCAGACAAAGCCACGGTGGCGAGGGCCAAGGCAGAGGCAGTTAGGGGGGATCAGGCAGGCAGAGGAGTTAGGGGCAATCAGGCAGAGGTGGTTAGGGGTGATCAGGCAGGCAGGCAGGCAGGGGGGTTAGGGGCAATCAGGCAGGCAGGCAGGTGAGCGGTTAGGAGCCAGCGGTCCCAGATTGTGAGAGGGCAGTTGGACATCCCCCAAATGGTCCCCGATTGGAGAGGGTGCAGGCTGGGCTGAAGGAACCACCCCCCCATGCACGAATTTCATGCACCGGGCCACTAGTCTATATATATAAAAGCCTAATATGCAAACTGTCCCCTCGGAAGTTCAACTAACCGGGAGTTCGATTGCTTGCTATGACATGCGCTGACCACTAGGGGGTGGTGTGGAACAAAGGAAGTCTGCTGCTAGGGGCCCTACCCGAATTTTGTGCACTGGGCCTCTAGTTTTAAAATAAATTTGGTTCCACTTTGGTTTCTTTAAAACCAGTCCCTGTCCTTTTGGCATTGCATCTCCTGGCTGGTTACAGCCAACACGTGTCATCTGTGCCATCTTTCCACACTTTGCTGCCTTGTTAGGCTTAGGGAGCCTGTCAGGCCATAAAAGAGATATGGAACTCAGGTTTCTACGAATAGCATTCCCTCACCCTCAAGTCCAACTTTCCTCATCTTTTGGCTTAATAGGATTACATAAAGGCCATTTGATGTTGGGCTGGCTATGTTTTCAATTTAATGATGTTGAGAGAGACAGTGGCCAAGTGTTAATGAGACTGTGATTTCACAATTTCTAAATCAAGATAGTACAGCTGAGGAAGTCTGGCTCCTTGCCACCCTACCAGCTGGGTGGTATATGCATTGTTAGTATCACCTTGCAACCTTGCTGGACTCCAGAATGAGGCGGTGGGTGTGGTGTGGTGTGGTGTGGGGTGGGGTGGGGAGGGGTGTGTTGTGGTGTGTGTGGTGAGGAGCTGTGTCCTGAATGGGTGGGGATGGGAATTTACTTGGGGCATCATCACTAGTGGATGTAATTATGTTCTATTCCTCCAAGATGTTGTAACTTCAGTAGCTTATATCTGTGACTAGAGTTTTAGGAATTGAAGTTAAGACAAGGCCTGGAGTCCAAGAGAGTCATAAATATTTCACTTATTATATTAAGTTCGAGCTTTTTCCCCCTCTCTATATCTCTAATTCTATACTTACTGTTTCTAGAGACTGAATCCTTGAGTTTTTGGACTCAGCCTTTAAATTCTCACTGTATGTCTCTTGGTTTTTAGGAAAAAAGTACCTTGGTCACTTAGCCTGCTGATTTAATATTTTAATGATCTTTAGACTTCTACAATTAGCATCATAGCCATTGATCACTACTGTTATTATTTCGGATATTAGGTAGTTATCCATCCTTTTTTGCTGTATTCCTAAATTTTCAGTATTTGGGTCCTTGGAGTGGCTGATTATAAATAGATCGGGAAATAGCAATAGGCTGGGATGCTGCTTTAAATCCCTTTCAAATACTTAAAAGCAAATGATTCATCATGTAGAATCACTAACAGCAGAAACTTGCCAATTTGTAGAATCTGACTCTTCCTAATCAGAGTAAAGCAACAGGATGTTGAGTTCCTGCTCTGCACCTGATTAAAGCCAAATGCACAAGGAACAGCTGGGCGAAGGAGGAAGCACAAGACCATCTCAGCTGGGGGTAGAAGAGCTAAGTGATTTTTAAAAAACCTTCCACGTTTGTTTTATTTTTCCAGATATGCTTAGTAGATAACACATATTCAATCTGAGGCTTTACATTTTTTAAAGTAACATTCCATCTGTGATTTAAGGAAAACAAATATATCTATGTATGGTTTAAACAAAATTTCCTCCTGTGTGAACAGATGTATTTTCAGATAATTTTATTTTCCGAATTTGCAAAACTTCTCTTTAGATATTTATGCAGCTTTTTAAAGGGTCACTTTTATTTTTATTTTATAAAGTGTTTTTCCCATTAAAGGTCTTTCTGATAATTTTGATTTTTAAATAATATATTCATCTGAATTCATTGTAGTATTTTTTCATGATTATTAAAGCATTGAAAAACATATTATCTATAATTATTTTAATATTTCTACAAAGTTATGCTAAGACTCTGCTTTTCTAAAACATATCTTAAATAATAAAAGGCTAATATGCAAATTGACCAAATGGTAGAATGACTGGTCGCTATGACACGCACTGACCACCAGGGGAGACGCTCAAAGCAGGAGCCAGGCTCACGACTGGCAAGTGCAGCAGCAGCGGTGGCAGGAGCCTCTCCTGCCTCCGCAGCAGTGCTAAGGCTGTCTGGGGAGCGGGCCTAAGCTGTCAGTCGGATATTCCTTGAGGGCTCCCAGACTGTGAGAGGGCGCAGGCTGGGCTGAGGGACCTCCTCCCCCCCAGTGCACAAATCTCGTGCACCAGGCCTCTAATATAT
>NW_005361391.1:1057028-1058879 GCF_000412655.1 Myotis brandtii
TAAATAGTAGAATTGAGAAAGTTTATAAAATTAAGACTATTTTCATATTATTTTAGTTTCTAAATCTTGCTGTTTAGTATTCTGTATTTTATCTCTGATAATTGATATATAAATGTGTGTGCATATATGGTATTTATTACCCCTAAATTATAACCTTGAGGCATATATATTAAGTATTATTCCCAAGGGTAATTTCTCAAAATATCATTTTCTTGGGATAAATATCCTGAATGTGTATAGCATTGGTCAGATAAACACCTAAGCTCAGCAGTGTTTTAGACTGTTGCTAGTTTAAGATTTAGGTGAAACTTGGAATTTAAAGTATCAAGAACCAGATAAAGATGTCACAGGAAAAACAACAGATGCAAAAATCCTGAGCAAAATATTCGCAGACGAAATCCAGCAAATATAAAGAGGATTATACACTGTGACCAAGTGGGATTTATTGCAGGAATGCAAAATTGGTTTAATTCACAAAATGTGACTAATGTTATACAGTATATCAATAGAATAAAGGACAACTGCCACATAATCTTGTTAACAAACAGAAAACTTGACATTTGAAAAAATCCAACTTTTTCATGATGAAAACACTCAACAAACTAGGAATATAAGAGAACTTAAAGTGAAAAAGGTCATCCTATATAATAAAAGGCTAATATGGCAGAACAACTGAACAACCAGTCGCTATGATGTGTGCTGACCACCAGGGGGTGCGCGCGGAACATGGCAGGCATCAGCAATAGGCGGCAGAGTGCGAAACATGGTGGGCATCAGCCGCAGCAGGATGGTGGAGCAGGTGAGCAGGGGCACCAGACCAAGGCAGGGCACCAGTCATTGTCATCCAGGTGATACTCTGGTGGTTACTGAAAATTCTTTGCTCCCGCACACCACGGTCCCACCTGGCACTCGCACCGGCTCCGATCGCTCAGCACCGTCAGCAGGTGTGAGCGGTGGCTGCTGGCCCCGATCGCCCCTCAGGACTTCTGCCCCTCCCCCTGCTCCTGAGGGGCAATTGGGGCCAGCAGCCACCTCTTGCACCCGCTTCTGGCATCAGCCCCAATTGCTCCTTGCTGTCAGCGGGTGTGAGTGAAGCCAGCGCTGGCAGTGGCGAGAGTGGCAGCGGCAGGAGCTGGGCTGCCGGCAGACAGGGGACCGGGGGCTATGGCAGGAGGGGCCAGGCGGGGGCATGGAAGATGGGCTGAGACTTGCCCCTGTGCCCACCGCAGCCTCACGGCCCATAGTTCCTTTCAGGTGCACGAATTCGTGCACTGGGCCCCTAATCTACAATAAACCTACAGCTAAAATTATACTTGATAGTGAAAGAGTGAATGCTTCCCCCGCTAAGGTAAAGAATAAGAAAAGGTTGTTGGCTCTCTCCACTTCTTTTCAACCTTGTGCTAGAGGTTCAAGCAGATTAATTAGGCAAGAAAAAAAAATATTAGAAATGAAGAAGTAAAACTGTCTCTTTTAGCAGATAATATGATTTTGCATTGTCTATAGATAATTCTAAAGAATACAATAGAAATTATTAGTGCTAATAAATGAGTTCATTGAACATTCAGGTTATAAGATCAACATACAGAAATCATTGGTATTTTTTATATATTGTCAGTGGCCAATAGGTACATGAAAACATCATTATCCATCAGGGTAATGCAAATCAAAACCGTAATGAAATGGCACTTTAAACCCACTTATCCCTTATAATAAAGAGGTAATATGCAAATTGACCATCACTCCAACACACAAGATGGCCACCCCCATGTGGACACAAGATGGCCGGCAGGGGAGGGCAGTTGTGGGTGATCAGGCCAGCAGGGGAGGGCAGTTGGGGGGACCAGGCCTGCA
>NW_005361391.1:1059830-1062777 GCF_000412655.1 Myotis brandtii
GGGAGGGCAGTTAGGGATGACCAGGCTGGCAGGCAGAAGTGGTTAGGGGCAATTGGGCCTGCAGGGGAGCGGTTGGGAGCCAGCAGTCCTGGATTGTGAGAGGGATGTCCGACTTCCCAGTGGGATTGGGCCTAAACGGGCAATTGGACATTCCTCGAGGGGTCCCAGATTGGAGAGGGTGCAGGCTGGGCTGAGGGACACACCCCCCACCCCGTGCACGAATTTTGTGCACCAGGCCTCTAGTCTGTAATAAAAAAGATGGATAATACCAAGTATTGGCGAGGATGTAGAGATATTTGAACACTTATATACTGTTAATGGTAATGTATAGTGCAGCATTTCCACTTTGCTTTTTAAAAATTTTTTTGGTGACAGTATTTAGCATTTTTCAATTTTCTCTTAGTATATTTTATTTATACAATAAATACAGTAGAACCACCATGCTATTTACTAAATGCTCTGACCTTATTTATTTTATATCTGAAAGTTTTTACCTTTTTACTAACCTCTCCCGGTTTTCCTCATTCCCCCTGCTCCTGGCAACCACTTTTACTCTCTGTTTTTACAAGTTTGAATTTTATTCAGGTTCCCATGTAGGGTGATAGCATGCAGTATTTGTCTTTCTCTGTCTGACTTATCTCATTTAGCACAATGCCCTCAAATTCCATCCATGTTGAAAATAGCAGGATTTCCTTCTTTCTCATGGCTGAATAATGTTCCATTATGTTTTTCTATTAAGTTGTGTGAGTTCTTTGTATGGATCTATCTCACATCTGCTTTATCCATTCATCTGTTGACAGATTTTTAGGTTATTTCTATATCTGGAATAATGCTGCAGGGAACATGACAGTGCAGATATCACTTTGAGGTGCTGTTTCAT
The DNA here is from genome assembly GCF_000412655.1 of Myotis brandtii. Lineage (NCBI taxonomy): Eukaryota > Metazoa > Chordata > Mammalia > Chiroptera > Vespertilionidae > Myotis > Myotis brandtii. Next base: position 1,060,711 of record NW_005361391.1, read on the forward strand.
TTTCTTTGGATATATACATAAAAGTGGGCTTGCTGGATCACGTGGTAGTTTATTTTTAATTTTTTGAAGGACTTCCATACCATTTTCCATAGTGGCTGCACCAATTTACATTCTCACAAGCAGTGCACAGGGCTGCCTTTTTCCACATCCTCACCAGCACTTGTTCTCTCTTATCTTTTGATGGTAGCTATTTTAATATATGTGAGGTGATAGCTTATAGTGGTTTTGATTTTGTTTTGTTTTTTGTGTTGTTTTGTTTTGTTGGGTTTTTTTGTGTTTGTTTTTTTTTTTTTGATGACTTGTTACATTGAGTACCTTTTGTGCACCTTTGGGCCATTTGTATACCTGCTTTGGAAAAATGTCTATTAGTTCCTCTGCCCATTTTTGAATTGCATTGTTTGTTTGTTTGTTTTTCTATTGAGTTGTGTGAGTTCTTTATATATTTTGGGTATTTAATACTTGTCAGATATATGATTTGCAAATATTTTCTCTAATTCTGTGAGTTTCCTTTGCATTTTGTTGATGGTTTCCTTTGCTGTGCAGATACTTTTTAGTTTTACTTGTTTATTTTTGCTTTTGTTGCCTCTGCTTCTCATATCAAGCATTGCCAAGAATGATGACAAGCGTATTACCCCTATGTTTTCTTTAAATAATTTTATAGTTCCAGGTCTTAAATTTAAGTCTTTAATCCATTTTAAGTTTATTTTCATGTATGGTGTAAGATAGGGTTCCAATTTTAATCTTTTGCATTTTGATGGTTCCCTTTGGGCTCTATATTTTGTTCCATTGATCTGTGTGTCTGTTTTTATGCCAATATCATACTGCTTTGGTTACTGTCGTTTTGTAATATAGTCTGAAATCAGGTAGTGTGATGCCTTCAGCTTTGTTCTTCTTTCTCAAGATTGCTTTGGCTATTTTGGGTCTTTTGTGGTTTCATTCAAAAATTTTCTTCCGCTGTAACCGGTTTGGCTCAGTGGATAGAGCGTCGGCCTGCGGAGTCAAGGGTCCCAGGTTCGATTCTGGTGAAGGGCATGTACCTTGGTTGTGGGCACATACCCAGTGGGGATTGTGCAGGAGGCGGCTGATCGATGTTCCTCTCTCATCGATGTTTCTGGCTCTCTATCCCTTTCCCTTCCTCTCTTTAAAAAATCAATAAAATATATTAATAAAATTTTTTCTTCCTTTTTTTGTGTGAAAAATGCCATTGGAATTTAGAGAGGGATAGCATTGAGTCTGTAGATTGATTTAGGCCCTATGGACATTTTAACAATATTAATTTTTTAAATCCATAAGCATGCAATATCTTTTAATTTATTTTCATCATCTTCAATTTTCTGCATTGTCTTATAGTCTTAAGTGTACAGATCTTTCACCTCCTTATTAAATTTATTCCTAAGTATGTTATTCTTGATGCAATTTTAAATGGAGTTGTTTTTCTAATATTTTTTCTGATAGTTTGTTCTTAATATATAGAAACATAACTAATAAATAAATTTAGCAAGAGTGCAGTATACAAAAGCAATATATAAAAGTAAACTTTCTCATGCTATTATTTCAAAAGATAAAATGTCCTGTACTCAATGACAGACCCCTCTTTTTGGTTTGATGTCTATGTGATGTCATTTATTTGGATGTGCGCTTGTAACTTCTCAGATTTGAAATAGCCTGATCATGATTTTCTTCTGCTTACACACACACACACACACACACACACACACACACACCTTTCCCTCATCTCTTAATACAATGTTCTTAATATCATTTAGAACATCTTTAAAAACTTGCTGAGGTCACATAACCAATTCTCTATATATTATTAATCCTTGGAGTCTAGTGGTTAAATGGTGGTGTTTTGTGTTTATATGCATCTACTAGTAGCCCGGTGCACAAAATTCATGCACATTAAAAGGGAATTAATGCCCTAACCGGATTGGCTCAGTGGATAGAGTATCCGCCTGCAGACTCAAGGGTCCCAGGTTCGATTCCGGTCAAGAGCATGTACCTTGGTTGCGGGCACATCCCCAGTGGGGAGTGTGCAGGAGGCAGCTGATTGATGTTTCTCTCTCA
>NW_005361391.1:1063672-1075321 GCF_000412655.1 Myotis brandtii
CCTCCCAGCACAATTATAGCCAACAGCTATAGTTATAAGTTTGAACCTATGGTCTGAACACGTGGCCCCATGTGCCTGAGTGATGCAGGCTTGATAGAGTTCAGGTGCATGTAGTTGAGTAGGATTGAAACCCAGGAGAATGTTGTAAACATCTTGGTCACACCCTTACTTTGCCTCGTGGCATCTGCTATAAAATAAAGGCATGGCTGTGGGCGTGGTCGATGTTTCTCAGAGAAGCAGTGTCCCATGGAGACCCAGCTTTCATTCTCTTGTCTGTCTTTTCTAAGCCTTTCAGCCACCCCACTCAGGTTCACCCCTTTTTGGCGCGGCACACTTTAGAAAGATCTGCCTCCACGCTCCCAGGGCGGGTTCCTGCCTCAAACTCCACCCTTATAGGAAACAGCTCCTGGAAACAGCTTGGGGGAGGGCACAGCCATTGCCAAGACAACCCCTGTAGAACTTACTTCCTTCCGCTCAGTCCTGGCTGTTCCTCTGTATGTGATGAACACCACCCATGGTTTTTATATAAGTAGATGAGTTGTTTATCACTGCCAGTTTTCATAACAGAAATAATTTTAAATTCAACAGAATAGAATCATTTTTTTAATCTATAAAACTTAATGGTAGATTGTGGAAAATCAGACAATTGGGGGAAAATTTTATGCATTCACCCAGCCCCCAGATTTTCAATGATTAATGAGCTCCCTTAATCAAAATACTAATAGTTACAGGAGTACTATTGAAAATCAATGATAGAGACACAATTGAAAGGTTCTCAGCGTTCAGATGTAATGCATTTATGAACAGATTCCCTCCACCTTTTTAAAAGCATATCTGTGTGGCATTGCAAGAAGTTTCTTAGGACTTCAAGTTGAGAGTCTTAGATTCTACTCTAGCTTTGCCAGCAATTAGATATAGGACCCAAGATCTCAGAAGTGTGGTTTTCCAGACATTTCCTAAATTTCACTGTACTGCTAAAGATAATGTTCCCAGGCCCGTTTCTGATTTCGTCATAGGTCTAGCATAGGACTGAATAACACCCTTTCCCTGTTGAGATTTAGGTTGGCCATTTCTTATCTATGATTTCTTTGAATGAGTGTCGATGAGGAAAGACAGAGTGTAGCATCCTCAGGATGTGTGATGTACATGTGGGAGTTTAGTTTGGGAATAAAAGGCCTAAAATGTATTTTCCAAATGTGACTGGTCAGTCAAGAAGTGGCACTAAATACAAACTTAAAAACAGAACTTGGGAGAAACCAAGATGGCGGCATAGGTAAATACCGGAAATTGCTGCCTCCCACAACAAATTCAAAAATACAACTAAAAGACAAAACGGACATCATCCAGAACCACAGGAAGGCTGGCTGAGTGGAAACTCTACAACTAGAAGGAAAGAGAAAAGCACACCCAGAGGACAGAAGTTTTCCGCGGCAGACACAGCTGATTCACACAGCCAGTCGGCCTGGTGGTCAAATCCCTCTAGTATTAACTACAACAATCAAGGCTCAACTAGAACAAGACTGCGCACAAAGACCACTAGGGGGTGCACCAAGAAAGCATAAAAAATGCGGAGACAAAAAAACATGACAGAAATGGAGGATATAGAGCTAAAAAACGCAATTTTGAGGGCTTGCAATAAACTTTTGGAGAGCTTCACGAAAACTAATGAGACCCTCGATGCTATGATAAAGAAACTAGAAATTAAGCATACACGCTCTGAAATAAAGAATATTACACCCAATAGCAGACCAGAGGAGCGCAAGAATCAAGTCAAAGATTTGAAATGCGAAGAAGCAAAAAACACCCAACCGGAAAAGCAAAATGAAAAAAGAATCCGAAAATACGAAGATAGTGTAAGGAGCCTCTGGGACAGCTTCAAGCGTACAAACATCAGAATTATAGGGGTGCCAGAAGATGAGAGACAGCAAGATATTGAAAACCTATTTGAAGAAATAATGGCAGAAAACTTCCCCCACCTGGTGAAAGAAATGGACTTACAGGTCCAAGAAGTGCAGAGAACCCCAAACAAAAGGAATCCAAAGAGGACCACACCAAGACACATCATAATTAAAATGCCAAGAGCAAAAGACAAAGAGAGAATCTTAAAAGCAGCAAGAGAAAAAAAGTCAGTTACCTATAAGGGAGTACCCATACGACTGTCAGCTGATTTCTCAACAGAAACTTTGCAGGCCAGAAGGGAGTGGCAAGAAATATTCAAAGTGATGAATAGCAAGAACCTACAACCAAGATTACTTTATCCAGCAAAGCTATCATTCAGAATTGAAGGTCAGATAAAGAGCTTCACAGATAAGAAAAAGCTAAAGGAGTTCATCACCACCAAACCAGTATTATATGAAATGCTGAAAGGTATCCTTTAAGAAGAGGAAGAAGAAGAAAAAGGTAAAGATACAAACTATGAACAACAAATACACATCTATCAACAAGTAAATCTAAAAATCAAGTGAATAAATAATCTGATGAACAGAATAAACTGGTGATTATAATAGAATCAGGGGCATAGAAAGGGAGTGGACTGACTATTGGGGAGGAAAGGGGTGTGGGGGATGCAGGAAGAGACTGAACAAAAATCGTGCACCTATGGATGAGGACAGTTGGGGGGGGGTGGAGGGTGGGGTGGGAACCGGGTGGAGGGGAGCTATGGGGGGAAAAAAGAGGAACAACTGTAATAATCTGAACAATAAAGATTTAATTTAAAAAAAAAAAAACACAGAACTTGGCTGGAGATCCTGGCTAGAGATCCTGACTAGGCTGCTGATCAACTGAAAAAAAATATATAAATAAATAAATAAATACAAACTTACCCATTTTTCTTATTTATCAGATTAGAAAATTAATACCTACTTCATTGGATTGTTGTAAAGATTAAATGATATACTGAATATAAAATAATGAGAGTAATAAAATAATGGCAAGCACTTTAATCTGTTTTCAGTTTTTATAAGCTTGGCTACCATTCAGCAACTTGCTTTTCAAAAAGTAATTGGTGAGGCAACTGAGATGAAAGCGAGTGGCCTGCTAGTCTGTCTGACACTGAGGTGAGTGCCACAGAGGGGTTGACATGTGTGCCTTGGGGCAGATGCTGGACCAGCTTAGGAGCTGAAGGGACTTCTGGCAAGGATTGTAGGAGGAGCTTGAAGCACTTAGTAGATCTAAGATTCATTCAAGATTTAAAATATTTGGTAATCTTTCTAAATTGAGCCATTTGCTACTGGCCTACAGATATGGCTTGAGGAAAATGCAAACTAAGTTTCTTATTTTTTAGTCAGTATCTATAAGATATGCTTGTCTTTTTCCAAGCAATATAGAGTAATAGCATCTTGGTCATGTATCCAAAGCTCACTATGAATTGGCAACTACTTCAGCTCTTGTCACAAGTAGATAAGTTGAGCAATATTTGAAAACGACAGCCAGGGACAATGATGATCAATGTCCTCACATTCCAGAGTATACTCTATAACATACTAACTCCACAGTCAGTGAAGAAAAAATGTATCATAAGTAAGTGTGAGAAATATGGGTTTAAATAGTTATAAATCAAACTGTATTTTTGAATCAGGAATAAATATAAGAAACATTTTTAATAAGGATATTTGTATTCAGTAAAAGTGATGTTAAATATACTTTTCTCCTGAGATTTAGTGCCAAAAAAATGTTCCTACCTTATGAAGAACTGATATGCAACCTCTTAAATGATGACAGAGGATGATGTGGTAGCAATCTAATTATTATCTTTTATTTCTCAGGCATTTTGGATGTAAAATAGAGTATGAATTACAAATGTATATTTTTGAAAAAGTATTTTGAAAATAAATGGAGTAGAAATTATATTTTTTAAAATATTCTGAAATTAAACAATAATAAAATAAGGTTATAGTTTATTTTATTTATAATACATTACAATAAGCATTTAAATTTTGATATTTAATTTACAGATAAACCTGAAAATATTTGTGTAACCAAATACCCAAGAAATGAGAACATACCCATTGTCACAGCTGAATTATCTGCTTTTTTGAGAATCCTACCATTGTTTGAATATTTCCCCAAAAAATGTAGCACTTTATAATATCATTCATTAAATTTGGAGAACTAGATGCTTAAACAGTGCAGATGGCTTTAAACTTCAAATGCCAAGAAATGAAAAAGTTGCCGAAACTGGTTTGGCTCAGTGGATAGAGCGTCGGCCTGCGGACTGAAAGGTCCCAGGTTCGATTCCGGTCAATGGCATGTACGTGGGTTGCGGGCACATCCCCAGTAGGAGATGTGCAGGAGGCAGCTGATCGATGTTTCTCTCTCATCGATGTTTCTAACTCTCTATCTCTCTCCCTTCCTCTCTGTAAAAAATCAATAAAATATATTAAAAAAAAAAGAAATGAAAAAGTCAAGCCCTTTTTTTGATAAAATCAAGTAAATTTGAAAACATAGTAAGGAAACAGAGTACCAAGCTATATAATCTCACATTCAAGAGAACATGAATGAAAAAAGTAGAATTGATAAGAGGAAATTAATTAACTTAAAGGATATATTTCTTATATAATTTTTCATTATACATAACCAGGGGGATAATGTTCTCTAGAGGGGCATATGCTTAGAATTGTGAAGGAATGTCATGTTTTAAATTAGGGGAAAGCTCATGGTTCATTAGGATTGCATTATTTGCTTTTGGTATGGTGTTAAATATATAAATATGTATATTTATTCATATATATCTTGAGGGTGTGGTTTTATGGACTAACTGTACCCCTGAAGGAATCTAAGACATTCATTTCATACTGCATTTCATACCTTGAAGCCATTGAAGGATGAGATTGTTGCACAATTACTTCACTCCATCAAAACTTGTTCAAATTTATTGTGGTGTTTTTAAAGTAAATTGTTATTTTTTATTGTGTTTTTAAGAGTACAAAGACTACTCTATATGAAACTTTCTTTTATCTCCTCTCACTTTTTCCCTACCCCTAAATTAGAAAACAGGAAATTATAAAACAGCAGTTTGGTATTTTCCTCTTACATAAAACTTACACTAGGAATATAGCTCAAAACACTTCTACATTTGAGGACAAAATATTTGCAGTGTGCCCTGGAAATGGCTCTTTAACTGCTTTGAAGTCTGTGACTGAAAACTGTGTGCACTTTGGATTCATGTAAATTAATTTAAAGGTCAAAGTGATGTAATTTGTGATGATTGATTTATTTGGGGGGAAAGTTAAATACCTTTGCTAACTTTTTGGTTACAGAATGGAAAAGGTGGTGGAAAATTATTGGTGGGCAGACAGTAGAATGATGTTTAAAAGTGTGTTTTCAGTTATAGAGAATATACATAGTTAAAACAGAATAAAAATACAATATTAAAATATTCATTTTGCCTATAAAAATATCTGTTTTGTGGGAATTGTTATTAAATGTATTGCTGTGAGTAGAGATTTAGAAACCAATTCTCCTTCACCCTCTGGAGCCAATGGATTTGATGATTTCTATATTTCTGTACATTTAGCTGGGTGAATGATGGTTGAAGTTCGGGCAATGCTATTCCAATGGCAGGTAAACATGCTTGTCTGGAGTTCAGAAGATGATTGGATTAGAGATGAGGATTTAGAGGTTATTAGTATATTAAGTGGTGACAATGTGAAGAATTCAGTCTGATTGAGTGAAGTCTGTGGGGAAGATAAAGGTGGCATTGGGGATACCAAGAGTTAAGGGTAAGAGCCCAGCTAGGAGTGATGAGAGAAGCAGGAAGAGAGTTAGGAATTGGAGGTGTTCAGAAACGAAGGGAAGAAGTATTTAAAGAAGTGTGGTACAGTCTCTTTGAGTGCATTGCCTTCAAAAGGATTTCCCAATGGTGGAGAACCAACTGAATTTGCAGTTGGCTGAGTTTGGTAACCGTACATTCATTGGAAGTGTATGCCAATTGCTATTATCTCTGGTTTTCTCCATGAGCTTGAACACACTTAATTTAGGAACAGAGAAAACAAATAGTTAGATTTTAGTTCGATTCATGAAAATCAAGAAAGTAAAGTATTGGTACTGATAAAGAGAATAAAGTGATAGGCAGTGTCATGTAGGCTTTCCTAATCTTACCAAAATTTCCAATCTATCAAAATTTATGATAGATAACAGGCCTACAAAACTGTTAAAATTGATTTTACATATCAAAATGCCAGTGGATTTAGGATTTTAACTCCCAGCTCTGTCCACTCCAAGCTACATAAATTTACCTCTCCTCTTTTTTTAAAGAGTTGCAGCCATAGAAGGGTAAATTGTTTTCTGAGGGGTAAATGGCCTGATAGACTGACTCTGATGAGAATTTTCTTGCCTCTATCTAGCTGAACCATGTAGTTGAACTCCCTAGTACTTAACATCTCGCACAAGGCCTTGTGTTTGAGGGAATTTAAGACCTTATTAATCCAGTCCCCATTGAGTCAAGATTTGAGCAATTCCAGAACAGGGCTTATTAAAACTCACCATAACAGTCCCTGAAAAAACTTCCACTAAGCAACCTAATATTGCAAACAAGATTTTAGCAAGAATGTTCAAACTATTTAAAGCAGGACTTTGTTTATAAGCACCCGAAAGTACTTCTTAAGTACTTAGAAGCTCTCACTTTCTTATAAACTATACAGTCATTGCAAATCACCCTTATCTAGTTATTAAATCTATGGATTGAAACGGTGTAAGATTTTATTAGTTTAATACCAATTGTTATATGTTATAGACAGTTTTCAGCAGTTAATGCCAAACATTAGCTCAAATAATTTTCTAAAGAGCAGAAATCCAAACACCAGAAACCCATTTAAAGCTTGCTTGAAATTAGGGTCTAATCTTTGTATTCCTTGCTGTTTTCCCCACAGTCCTTATTTCCATCACTTCCATACTTTCCCCACACAATTTTATGAAATTGTGGGTGAAGTGTTCAGGATTTATTTTCCTGTTCCCTAAGTGACAGTGCTAAAGTCTAAAACTTTTGTATCAGCCATGAGGCCCAATGATATTTTAGAAAGCTTTTAGTCAATAACAATTTTGGGCCAAACCCAGAGGGTGGAGTCTTAAATCAAGTCCCCTGTGTCTGACAGCTCATGGGAGGTCAGAGTTGCCTGGCATAACCTCTTATCACTGTGAAGGTCTTAAGATAAGAAAAAACTTTAATTTTTAAATTATTTAATATTATAGTCAATCACTATGTTATTTTAAAATTTAAAAAATAGCTAAATTCTGTTCTCACACTTGGAGTTGCTTTGAAGTTTTAGTCAGTAGATATCTGGGTGGGGGATAATGAACAGTGGCTTCTGGCCAGCCTCCATGGCTTCTGATCTCTGCTAAGGCTGATACCTAGAAAAGTGCTTTGGAAATTTTGCTGCTTTAAATCTACATCTATCCTTTTAGGGTATAGGTGTGATATGACTAACAAAAACTTTCTAAATTGTTGGTCTCCTGCAAGGAGTTTACCCCGTAGCCTTTGGGCAATGGACATTCTCTTAAAAGGTTAATAAATTTAAAATGTAGAGACATACATCTAGTTTAATTTTAGTCACCTCTGAATGTTTTATACTCTTTTAAAGAAAAGTGCTTTTTGGGGCACACACTGATTTGTAGCCAAAGAATACTTAATCGTGTAGTATATAGTGCAGGGTATTGTGTGACCATACCGTGTGGTCTTACTTTTAGCATGTGGTAGAGGTCTACATGTCAAAATAAAAATACCTATATTGGATCTTTATCAGAAATTTAGGGTAAAATCACCTTCTTGGACAAACATGGCTTTGGAAAAGGGGTCATAATACATAGGATTTGGTTGCAATAGCAGTTTAAATAATGGGACCTTGCACTAATCCTGGGCAGTGATTTCCCTTACCTTTGAAAGGTGTTAGTTTTGTCCTGAGATGACTTTATCCCTCCCTATTGCAAGGCAGGTTTCAAAATTTAAGAACTTGGTAAATTCTGTTGTATTGCAGTTTAACTATTCTGAGATTGTAAGGCAAATATTTTATGATCAAAGTCCTATGTGGCTCCTTATTTCTGGCAAGTCTTGTTCTAAGAAATGCCCTTGGAATTTGCTGCTGCTGCCATTTGAAAATTTGCTGTTATTTTTGTCTCAGATTCTTTGGGGGAGTGGGGGAGGTGAAAATGACAAATGCTTTGTGGATTTAAAGTTTAATAGACAGGGTGCTTCCTGGGGAGGTAACTGGGCTGTGCTTTGACTTTGTGAAATTTTAACTAAATTATTTTATTCCTGGTTTCCCAATTTGCAGAACTAAACAAATATATGTTCTCTCCTTGTCTCAAGGGATGTAAGGGATGTTCATAAGATAACTAAAAACCTCAGTGGGGTCCAGATGCCACATAAATATGTGTCATCATCATTATCTAGCAACAACATTATTGTGGAAGCATGTGCTTTATTATCAAGCAATTTTCTGGAAGAGGGTCTTGTATTAGCCAAGATTCTACAGATTTAGACAGGGACCCTTCATGTTAATATTCTTTTCATGACTCGTTAGTTGGAAAGTAGGTTGAAAAAATTCCAGCTTTTTAAAATAACTTGTATACCAAGAACTTTTCCACACCAAGTATGATTAATAGATATTTTAGGCATTATTTTAAAGTACCGTCTCATTTGTGAAGACAAAGATACTGTATTGAGTTTGGATTCCTTTTTAGGTACAATGTTTTTAAAGTGCTAGAAACTTAACAAGTAGCTGTTGAATTTGACTGTATTCTCTAAGTGTTTTTGAAAAATCTCTTGTATGGTCTTTGTGGTAAAAAGTCTCTGATGTTTGTTTCAGATGTACTTGAAATTACTATGAAATAGAGATGTACTGCCTAGAACCTTTTTCAACATTTAATTATTCACATTACTTATAGGGTAGGATTTCATGACAAGATATTTTCGATTTATAAATAATAGTGACTGCAAGAACTGTTCATCTTCAGGTTAATGCTCTTCCACTGTATTCAACATTAGTTCCTAAAAATACCCTGAAAGTTAAACAAACATAAAAACATTGAAGCGGAAATATTTTGACAGTATGTTTCCATTTTCAATTAAGTGTCTAAGTATATCCCTCCTCTGCCCTGCATTATTTCCATAATAATTGTCACCAACTGATTTTTGTTGATAGCTTATCTCTCTCCACTAGGCTAGAAGACCCATGAGGACAGGGAAGTGGTTTCCTTTCCCCACTACTGTTTAACATATGATAGGCACTCAACAGTACATGTTAAATGAATGAATGAAAAAACGCTTGGCTCTGGAAGATGGTAGAGCAAAGCAAATGTGGTTCAGGAACTTTATATAATCCAATATTCCCTGGAAGACCATTTTAAAACAAAATTAAAAACAAAATTTATGTGGGTCATACAGCACCTAGGCACTCCTTTTGAAAAACCAAAGTTTAGCCAGCAAATTGATGAATCAAAATAAAGAATGTAAGGCTGAACAACTGTGTGAAATAAGGCCACAGAAAAGAATGTTAGTGTTAACTATATTAAAAGAAAGTAATATCATCTAATAAAATTGGAGGAGATTTCCTTATCTCTTAGAGCACAAGGCCTTGGTGTTTCAGTCCTGAAGTGACCTGGCTCTTGGCCACCTTAGGCTCATTTCCTGTCGGATTCTTCCTTGTTCACTTCCTTTCATATTAACTTCTTTGTTCTCCCTGGAATTCACTAAAGGCTCTGTACTTGAGTAACCTCCATGTGGAAAATTCTTCCGAAGATATTTGTATGTCTTATTTTCCCACTAAATTTAGATCTTGGTTTACCATATCTGCACATAATATCTACCTGTTATCTTTTCTTTCCTTACTGTACTTTGAGAGTTGGTATGCAGTAGAGAGCCCAGCCTCAGAGCCAGACTACCTGGCTCTCCCATTCACCAACTATGTTGTGACTTATGGCAGGCAGCTCATCTTCTTTGTGCCTCAGGTGCCTTTTGTGCAAAATTAGGGCTATAACTATATGGACTTCATAGTGTTGAGGATAAATGAATAATATAGGCAAAGCTTTTAGAACAACACCTTGCTTGTGATCAGTGTTCTATAAGTATTATCTGTTAGTGTGACTACCTGACCTATTATAAATTTATTGTCTATACTCTGCCACTGAATAGAAGCTCCATGAAGGCAGGGACTTCATATGTTTTGTTCACTACAGTATTCCCCATGCCTGGAGTAATGACTGGAACATAGGAGACTCACAATAAAAACCTGTTGAACAAATGGATTGTTTTTTATCATCTTTTAACTCTTATTTTATAAAATCCATGTTCTTAGTATGAAACACTTATTAAAAAGAAAAAATATTCTGATACTTGTTAAAATGTAAAGGAAGACTATATTCCAGACTGTTGCTGCAAGGATATTGCAGTTGAAGAGAGAGAGCAGGCTCAACTTCAAATCCAAAAGGACAAGTGGAATTTATAGCCAAGGAGCAGAGTGAGGGGTTTATTGGATAGAAAATTATTAAGAGAAGCATCAGAGGCAGGGGGATTCTTGCTAGACTAACTTCACAGAAATAATGAAATGTAATTCTGAAGATATAGTAGATACAGAAAGTCTCCATCAATATATTTTTGTTTCTTGCTTGATGATAATTCTTCATGTTGTGGTAAAGTTTTATTTTTTATTTCAGTGTCTGCCTGTAACAGATGTTTATTGAGCATCTACTGTGTGCCAGGCCCTCTGCAGAGGTACTGGTATACACAGGTGGAAAAGCCTCAAGCTCTGCACTCAGGGAGTCCACAAATCAGTGTGGTAGAGTTATTTTAAAATTGATAATGGCAGGCCAGTGTGGCTCAGTTGATTGAGCTTCATGCTGTGCACCAAAAAGTTGCCAGTTCAATTTCCACTCAGCGCACATACCTGGGTTGCCAGTTTGATCCCCAGTTAGGACACATATGGAAGGCAACTGATCAATATTTCTCTCTCACATTGATGTTTCCCTTCCTCTCTAAGTATGTTCTCGGGTGATGACTAAAGCCATTGATAATGTAATATCAAAAATGATACAGGAAGGAATATCTAAATTAGTTCCTAGGATTTAGGGATTATCAAAAGAAGGATGAAATCATCAGGAATTTACTGTATGAATAAGGCAGCATTCTCTACAATGAAACAAACATAATAGAAATAAGACTATACCTGGCCAATTTGGAAGCAAAGAGCAGCTTGGTGGACTGACTGTATAGTGAGTAGAGCATGAGTCTGGGAAAGGGTGAGATGAGAGGACACATGGTAATGATAGGAGACATCCAGGCCATGGAGGGCTGTGAGTGTCACGTGAGAGAATCTGGACTTTATTCTGCAAGGAAAACAGCTAGATGATCTGCTTATATCTGTGGTGCCAGATTGTTGTTTTAAAATAGTTCTTATTATTCATGAGCTATCCTATCTAATAATAGACAAACATGGTAATTAACCATACCTCTGACACGCTTCCCATTGGCTAATCAGGGCGATATGCAAATTAACTGCCAACCAAGACGGCGGCCAGAAGCCAGGCAGCTGAAGTGAACAGGAGGCTTGCTTGCTCTTTCAGCAGCGGTCTCAGAGCTGGAGCCGAGCCTCAGAGCTAAAGCCGGCTCTCAGCTCCAGTGACAGCCATAGAAGGTAAATAAATCCCCCCATAAAAAAA
>NW_005361391.1:1076643-1077244 GCF_000412655.1 Myotis brandtii
GGGGCAGCGCCCCAACTCCCCAATCGGCCCTGCTCTGAGCCTGACCAAGGGCTGCACCTAGGAATTGGGCCTGCCCTCTGCCACCCGGGAGCGGGCCTAAGCCAGCAGGTCGTTATCTCCCGAGGGGTCCCATACTGTGAGAGGGCACAAGTGGGGCTGAGGGACCCCCCGCCCCCCGCCAGTGCATTTTTGTGCACTGGGCCTCTAGTTTCAAATAAAGATCTATTGAAAAGTCTCTAACTTTTTGTGGGCAGTGTGTGGGATCTGTTGGGAGGGACAGAAGCTGGGGACTGGATACCTTTAAGAAGCCTGTTCATCGTCTGTAAATTAATTCATTTAGGAAATAGTTATTGAGTACCTTCTCTGCACCAGGTGCTGTTCTAGGTATTTGGGACCCAACAGAGAAAGATATAAGCTATAGCGAGGTGGACACTCATGAGGGAAGACAGAGAGTAATCTGTACTAATAAAAGGGTAATATGCTAATTAGACCGGGAGACCTTCCGGGAGACCTTCTGGACAGAGCCAAGGTGGTGGGGCTGAGGCAGAGGTGGTTAGGGGCGATCAGGCCAGCAGGGGAGAGCAGGTGGGGGCGAGCAGGC
>NW_005361391.1:1077674-1077964 GCF_000412655.1 Myotis brandtii
TGTGCACTGGCACTAGTCCAGAGAGAGAGAGATAATATGCAAATTAGGCTGGGGCGCTATAATGGTCATGACCAGCTCAGGAGGAAGGGCTTGGCGTGGGCCCAGAGCCTGAGAGGACAACAGACAGGGGGGGCCAGGTTCGATTCTGATCAAGGGCATGTACCTAGGTTGCAGGCTCTTCCCTGGCCGGGGCCCAAGTCAGGGCTCATGCAGGAGGCAACCAATCAAAGTGTGCCTCACACATTGATGTTTCTCTCTGTCTTTCCCTCTCTCTTCCACACTCTCTAAAA
>NW_005361391.1:1078254-1122943 GCF_000412655.1 Myotis brandtii
GGGGGGGGCAGGATGGGCTGAGGGCCCCCCCCCCCAGTGCTTGAATTTTATGCACCGGGCCTCTAGCCCTATATAATATAGTGGTAATATGCAAATTGACTGTCATGCCATCGCACAAGATGGCCGCCCCCCTGTGGTCACAAGAGGGCCGCCACAAGATGGCCAGCAGGGGATGGCAGTTAGGGGCAACCAGGCTGGCAGGAGAGAGCAGTTGGGGTGACCAGGCTGGCAGGGGAGGGCAGTTGGGGGCAATTGGTCTGGCAGGGGAGCAGTTAGGCATCAATCAGCCTGGCAGGGGAGTGGTTAGGGGGTGATCAGGCTGGCAGGCAGAAGTGGTTAGGGGCAATCAGGCAGGCAGGTGAGTGGTTGGGTGCCAGCAGTCCCGGATTGTGAGAGGGATGTCCGACTGCCGGCAGTCGAACATCCCCCAAGGGGTCCCAGATTGGAGAGGGTGCAGGCTGGGCTGGGGGACACCCCCCCCCAGTGCACAAATTTTGTGCCCCAGGCCTCTAGTTCTATATAATAAAAGGCTAATGTGCAAATTGACCAAACAGTGGACCGACTGGTTGCTATGATGTGAACTGACCACCAGGTGCAGACGTTCAATGCAGGAGCTGCCCCCTGGTGGTAAGTGCACTCCCATCTCCAAGGCAGCGCTCAGGAGGAGCAGGTCTAAGCCATCAGTTGAATATCCCCTGAGGGTTCCTGGACTGCAAAAGGGCACAGGCTGGGCTGAGGGACCCCCTCTTCGAGTGTACAAATTCCGTGCACCAGGCCTCTAGTACTAAATAAGTAAGCAGGCTGTAAGGCAAGTGGATTAAATGTTCTTTTAGAAAGTGTTAATACCATAGGCCCATGGTCGGCAAACTGCGGCTTGCGAGCCACATGCAGCTCTTTGGCCCCTTGAGTGTGGCTCTTCCTAAGCCTTAGGAGTACCCTAATTAAGTTAATAACAATGTACCTACTTATATAGTTTAAGTTTAAAAAATTTGGCTCTCAAAAGAAATTTCAATCGTTCTACTGTTGATATTTGGCTCTGTTGACTGATGAATTTGCCGACCACTGCCATAGGCCAATGGGATCAGGAGTGATAGGGTCATGGGTGATTGGGGCCTCGTTTAAAAGGTAACATTTGAGCAAAAACTTGAATAAAGTTGAGGGATTTAGCCATGTAGGTTTCTAGAGGAAAATACTTCAGGCAGAAGGAGTAACCAGTACAGAGCCCCTGGATGAGGAACCTTTGTGACAAGTTCAAGGAGCAGCATTGGAGGCTAGTGTGGTTGAACAGTTGTGGGCCCGCCCTGGAAATAATGGCAGTGGGGACAGAAAAGAGAGGCCGTTTTAGGCTTCAGGATGGGGGAGCAGTGTCTGTGATGCTCTTCAAGTGAGATGGAAATCATGGATAGTGAAGGCAAGAGGGGAAGTTGGACAGTTCGGTGAATACAGTTGTAGACAGATTGAGATTGAGATGCTTATAGTACATCCAGGTGAGGTCCAGGAGACAGCTCAGTGTGAATCTGGGGCTCAGGTGGGAGTGCTGGGTAGAATACATTTTGTGGAATACTCTGAAACTAGGGGATAGATGAAGTTATCCTAGTGGTGGGAGTAGAGGAGAAAAGACCCCAAGCACATGTGTGGGTACATCTGTTTCTTAGGACTACTCTAACAAAATATCACAAAGTAGATGGCTTAAACAGACAAAAAATGTATTGTCTCACAGTTCCCAAGTTTAGTAGTCTGAAAAAAAAGTGTCAGCAGGGCCATGATTCCTCTAAAACCTATAGGGAAATCCTTCTGTGTCTTCTCCTAGCTCTGGGGGTAGCCAGCAGTTTCTGGTGTCTCTTGGCTTACAGCCTAATCTCTGCCTCCTTTGTCACATGGCATTCTCCCTGAGTGCCCCTATCTTTAATGGCCATCTTCTTATAAGGACACCAATCATATTGGATCAGGGCCCACTCTGCTTTAGTGTGACTAATTACATCTGCAATGACCTTATACACATAAGGTCACATTCTGAGGTACTGGGGTTAGGACTTCAGCATATCTTTCTGGAAGGACATAATTCAACCCATGAGACTAAGCATTGCATTTGGAAGACCATGAAGAGTAAGGAAAACCAGTCAAGAAAATGGAGAACAGCAATCCTAGAAATCACAGAAGAATTTGGCAATATAAAGTCATAGAAATGAGAGCCAAGTCACAGGAGATCAAGAATAACAAGAGGAATGTCAATCAAGACTGTTCTTTTAAGATGTTTGAGGATAGATTTCCTGTCAATATAGCATTGTAGGTAAACATGGTACTCATCTCCTCCCACAACCACATCAAAATTACAACCAAACTATAGAACAACCATCATTCAAAAGCACCTGAAATCTGGCTGAATGGAAATCCTACAACTAGGGAATCAAAAAGGAAGCCACATCAAGACTGATAGGAGGGGTGGCCTGGTCCCACATTCACGTGTGGTGGATAAAAATCAGGAGGGATATCTAGGGTACATAGGTCTTCCCTCCCCACGTTCCCCCGCCCCCCTTGAGGAGCAAGGTGTCCCAGTCGCACACCAGGTCCCACACAGGGTTCCAGTGTCAGGAAGAGAAGTCTCCATAACTACTGGCTGTAAAAACCAGCATGGATTGAGGCTGAGGCTGAGGCTGCAGCTGCTGAAAGCCCAGGCAGTTCCACTTAAAGGGCCCATGCATGCACTTCCTGGAACTCGCTCCCTCTGAACTTTGGTGCTGGGGCAGCAGTCTGAAAGGCATCAGAGACATACAGGGAAGAACTGAATTGTTTGACATTAGGGCAAGAGCTGGAGGGGCAGGTTTCTCCCAGATGGAAGTGCTGGCCGAGGTCATTGTTCCTTTGATGAGCTTGATTGTTTTTATTTTGGGGGAGTGGAGTAAATTCCACATACCAGTGAAATTATGTGATATTTTTCATTTTTTACCTACCTGACTTATTTAACTTAGCAAAATGCCCTTAAGGTCCATTAATGGTGTTGCAAATGGCAAGATTTCATTTTTTATGGCTAAATAATACTTCTGTGTTTGTGTGTGTATACCACAATTTCTTTATCATTCATCCAGCAATGGACACTTAGGTTGTTTTCATATCTTGGCTAGTGTAAATAATGTTGCAATGATCATGGGAGTGCAGATATCTTTTCAAATTGATGTTTTTATTTTCTTCTGGTAAATACACAGAAGTGGAATTGCTGGATCATATGGTAGTTCTCTTTATAATTTACACCAATTTACATTCCCAGCAGGAATGTAAGTGTAGAAGAGTTCCCTTTTGTTCACATTCTTGCCAACACTTGTTATTTTTTGTCTTTTCATAATTGCCATTCTAGAAGGTGCGAGATGATCTCTCATTGTGGTTTTGACTTGCATTTCTCTGATGATTAATACTTTGAGCATCTTTGCATGTACCTGTTTGTCATCTGTATGTCTTTGGGAAAAAAAATGTCTATTCACATCTTCTGCCCATTTTTTAAATTGGATATTTAGGGGTTTTGTTGTTGTTGTTGTTACTGAGTTGTATGAGTTCTTTATGTATTTTAGATATTAGCCCCTTATCAAGTATATTATTTGCAATTATTTTCTCCCATTCAGTAGGCCACCTTTCATTTGTTGATGGTTTCCTTTTCTGTGCAGAAACTTCTTATTTGATACAGTCTCACTTGTTTATTTTTGCTTTTGTTGCTTTTGCTTTTGGTTTCAGATTCAAAAATAATCAGCAAGACCTATGTCAAGTAGCTTACTGCCATGTTTCAGGTCTTTATGGTTTCAGGTCTTACATTCAAGTCTTTAATCTGTTCAGAGTTAATTTTTGCATATGGAGTAAGAAATCGGCCCAGTTTCATTCTTTTGTATGTAGCTATTCATTTTTTTCAACATCATTATTGAAGAAACTGTCCTTTCCCTATTGTAAATTCTTGGCTGCACTGCCATAAATTATTTCACCATATATGTGTTGGTTTATTTCTGGATTCTCTATTCTGTTCCATTTATGTGTGTGCCTGTTTTGTATGCCTATACCATACTGTTTTGATTACTATAGCTTTGTATTATAATTAGAAATTAGGGAGTGTGATGACTCCAGATTTGTTCTTTTTCAAGATTTCTTTGGATAGTAGGCGTTGTGTGTGTGTGTGTGTGTGTGTGTGTGTGTGTGAACATGTGTGGTTCCATACAAATTCTAGGATTGTTTGTTCTACTTCTGTGAAAAATACCTTTGGAATTTTGATAGACATGGCATTGAATCTATATATTGCTCTAGGTAGTATGGGCAGTTTAACAATATTAATTCAATCTATGAGCACGGAATAGCTTTCCATTTATTTAATGTCTTGTGTTTTTGTTGTTTTCATTTAATGTCTTATTGTTTTCAATATACAGGTCTTTCACCACCTTGCTTAAATTTATTTCTTTGTATTTTATTCCCTTTGACTCAATTGTGAGTGGGATTGTTTTCCTAATTTTTCTTTCTGAGAGTTTCTTATTAGAGTAAAGAAAAGCAACAGACTTTCGTATTCATTTTTGTATCCTGCAACTTAACTGAATTTGCTTACTAATTATAACAGTTTTTTGTTAAAGTCTTTGGGGTTTTTGATATCTACACTAATAATAGACAAATATGTAAATTGACCATACCTTCGAGATATCCCACATCCAATCATGAGTGAGTATGCAAATTAACCCGACAAAGATGGCGGGCCTGTGGGCAGCGCACACGTGTGCAGTCGCTGAGCGGCCAGGTGGTGGGGCAGGACGCTTGCGTCATCGCCATGATGACGACTCAGGCGTTCCGCACCGCCCCAGCCTCTCTGGGCCTCTGGGCAGCGTGGGAAGGTGGAAAAGCAGCTCTGGGCCGGAGTGAAGGCGAATAGGCGGCTCCAGCCGGAGTGAAGGTGGTGCCGGCAGCCAGGGAAAAGAAGGCCCATTCTTGCATGAATCTTCGTGCATCGGGCCTCTAGTATAATATAATGTCATCTTCAAATAGTGAAAACTTTACATCTTCCTTTTCACTATGGATTCCTTTGCATGGACTCGCTCCTTTTCACCCTCCCTCCCTCATTAATCTGGCTAGGGTATCCAATGGTATGTTGAATAAAAGTGGTGAGAGTGGACATTTTTGTCTTGTCCCTGATCTTAGAGGAAAGCTTTCAGATTTTCACCTTTGAGTATGATGTTAGCTGTGGGCTTGTCATATATAGCCTTTATTTTTTTGAGCAACTTTCCTTCACCCATTTTATTTATTGTTTTAATTTTTATCATAAATGGATGTTGAATTTGTCAGATGCTTTTTCTGCATCTATTGAGATGATCATATGATTTGTATCCTTTATTTTCTTAATGTGGTGTATCACATTAACTGACTTACAGATGTTGAATCATCTTTGCATCCCTGGAATAAATCCCACCTGATGATGGCATATGATCCTTTTAATCATCATTAAAATAATTCAGTTTGTTCATTCAGTTTGCTAATATTTTGTTGAGGATTTCTGCATTTATGTTCATTTGTGATATTGGCTTGTAATGTGTGTGTGTGTGTGTGTGTGTGTGTGTGTGTGATCATTGTCTGGTTTTTTATCAGGGTAATGCTTGCCTCTTAAATTTGTTTAGAAGAGTTACCTTCTCTTTTATTTATGGAAGAGTTTGAAAAGGCTTAGTATTGATTCTTTGAATGTTTGGTAGAATTCCCAGTGATACTGTCTGGTTCTGGATTTTTTTTGTTGGGGGGTTTTGGTTATTGATTCAATCTCCTTGCTAGTAATAATTCTGTTAGATTTATTTCATCACTAGAGGCCCGGTGCATGAAATTCGTGCATGGGAGAGGGGAGGTGTCCCTCAGCCTGGCCTGCACTCTCTCCAATCTGGGACCTCTTGGGGGATGTCTGACTGCTGGTTTAACCCGATCATTGTGGGATCAGGCCTAAACCAGCAGTTAGACATACCTCTCACAATCCAGGACCACTGGCTTCTAACCACTCAACTGCCTGCCTAACTAATGCCCCTAACTGCCCTCTCCTGCCAGCCTGGTCGCCCCCAACTGCCCTCCCCTGCTGGCCCTATCACCCCCAACTGCCCTCCCCTTCTGGCCTGTTTGCCCCCCAACTGCCCTCCCCTGCCGGCTTGATTGCCCACAACTGCCCTTCCCTGCCGGCCATCTTGTGGTGGTCATCTTGTGGTGGCCATCCTGTGGCGGCCATCTTATGATGACGTGAGGGCGGCCATCTTGTGATGACGTGAGGGCGTCGCGCAAGGGCGCGAGGACCAGTTAAGCTTTTATTAGTATAGACGTTCAGCATACTAATTAAACAAATAGGGAGATAAAATGCACTCTTGTCTGACACTTCGCCTATAGCAGTGATGGCGAACCTATGACACCCGTGTCAGAGGTGACACGCGAACTCATTTTTTGGTTGATTTTTCTTTGTTAAATGGCATTTAAATATATAAAATAAATATCAAAAATATAAGTCTTTGTTTTACTATGGTTGCAAATATCAAAAAATTTCTATATGTGACACGGCACCAGAGTTAAGTTAGGGTTTTTCAAAATGCTGACACGCCAAGCTCAAAAGGTTTGCCATCACTGGCCTATAGGAACCCATCTGTCTTTCAGTATTCTGTCCTCACAGTAGCTTTCTGTCCACAACACAGGGTCTGGATCAGAACAATCAAGTGCTGAGGTGTGCCCATTTCTTTCAGAGCAACCCACAGCTCTTCATGCTCCATTCAGTCCAGGCTTGACTGGAGTCTATCTTTTTTGGAAAATTTCTGGAGCACACGGATATTTGCAATTAGATCTCAAGTATCTTTTTCTTTTCAGAATCTGGCTTAACCATTGGCATTTCTTGCTCCACAAAACACAGCATCACTTACTTGTGTGAGAAATAGACTATCGATCCTGTAGTGACTGCATCTCCTTTCTTGGCATCTCCTTTCTTGAAGATTGTGTTGTATGTTGAACATTTCCAGTCTGTAGGCCATTGTTTTGTTTTTCCATATTTGTTGACAATTTCTTGTTAGGATTTTGACAGATTCAGTCTTCATGGCTTGAAATAATTTTATTAATCTGCTGTCTACCCCTGGTGATTTGTTTCTTCCCAATACTTTCAGGGCAGCTTTTACCTCACTTTCTAGAATACAGGTTATTCCTCATAGGAGTCTTCTTCAAAGGTATGTGTCATCCTTTTGGCTCTTCTGTATAGATTTTTAGTATACTGTTTCCACCTTCCCTTTGTTTGCTCCTAGTCAGATAATATGCTTACTTATTGGTCATTCAGCATTGCCACTCTAGGTTTAAATTTTCCTTTTATTTCTTGAGTCTTTTGATAGAGATTTCTGGTTTTTCCTTTTTTATTGTTCTCTTCTATCTCCTTACAGTGACTGTTGTAATAGCTTTCTTTATCCCTATTGAAAAACTGTTTTCAGAGTTCTCGGTGGGCTCAGCCCACCCAATCCTTTTCCAGTGGTGTTTTCTTATAAATGGCCTGTCTTGTCTCACCTACAGACTTTCCTAAAAATCTATTAAAGGTTCAAAAACCTCAACTAAGCATAATCCAGCCTCAGTGTGCCCCGTACCTCTTGCTAACTGACCACAGGCCCTGCACTAGCAGCAGCTGGCCTTGCTTCATGGATTGGCCTCTCCTGAGCACCTCCAAGCCCAGCACAAGTAGCAGCCATCTACAGATCACTTTGTAGCTTATACCATGTGGCCCCAGGCAGGGCATAGGTGGAGGCTAACCTTGGCATGCCCCTCCCAGAAGGCTGCAGAGTCAGCAGACCCAGTGGACAATTTCAGACCACACAAAAGCACCACCCATCCACCTTAATGAATGATGTACTCAAGGGCTGGACTCTTCAGGCTCCAGAGACTCACTGAAGTTAGTCCTGTTCCATCAGGTCAGCCCCTGCACAATAGATCTTTCACTGTGGCCACGATCAGTCCTCAGAGCCAATTGGTCTGGGGGTAAATACCTCTCATTGAAGTGCCAACCTCAGTCAAGGCTCAACTATACCAGGAGGTTGTGTGCAGCCCACATGGGGTTGGGGGGAGTGGAAGGGTCCACCTGAAGTACTCAGCTCAGGTGACTGTGGAGGCTGCACCGCTGGGCCCTACACAATACCTGCTTTATAAGGCCACTCTATCAAAACCTTGAGACATAGCAGAAACAAACACAGGGAGGCAAAGTGAGGCAATGAAGAAACATGCCCCAAATGAAAGAACTGAACAAACTCCAGAAAAAGAACTAAACAAAATGGAGATAAACAATCTACCAGATACAAATTTCAAAACACTGTTTATAATGATGCGTAATGAACTAAGGGTTAGAGTAGATCAACTTGCTGAGAAATTCAACAAAGAGATAGGAAACCTAAAAATAGAGATAGAACACATAAAAAATAACCAGTCATAAATGAAGAATACAATAACTGAAATGAGGAATACATTAAAGGAATCAACAGTAGAGTCGATGAAGCAGAGGATTAAATCAGAGATTTGGAAGAGAAGGAAGCAGAAAACACCCAATCAGAAGAGCAAAAAGAAAAAAATAATCCACATAAATGAGGGTATTTTAAGGAGACTAGGGCAACTTCAAGTGTACCAACATTCATACCACAGAGGTGCCAGGTGTAGAAAAGAGAGAAAGAAATTGAAAACATATTTGAAAAAACAGTGACAAAATACTTGCCTAACTTGGTGAAGGAAGTAGACATACAAGTCCAGGAAGTGCAGAGAGTCCCAAACAAGATGAACTCAAGGAGGCCCACACCAAAACACATCATAATTAAAATGCAAAAGGTTAAAGACAGAATCTTAAAAGCAGCAAGAAAAAGGCAAAGTTATCTACAAAGGTGCTCCCATAAGACTGTTAGCTGGTTTCTCAACAGTAACTTTGCAGGCCAGACTATTCAAAATAATAAAAAGCAAGGGCTTACAACCAAGATTACTCTATCCAGCAAGGCTGCCATATAGAATAGAAGGATAGGTAAAGAGCTTCCCAAACAAGAAAAAGCTAAAGAAGTTCATCACCACCAAACCAGTAATACAAGAAATGTGAAAGGGTCTTCTTTGAAAAGACGAAAGGGGGATGCCAGGCCACAGTAGCTCAGTGGTTGACCATTGACCTATAAACCAGGAGGTCATGGTTCTATTCCTGGTTGGGGTGCATGCCCAGCTTGTAAGCTCGATCCCCAGTAGGAGGCATTCAGGAGGCATCCGGTTGATGGTTCTCTCTCATCATTGATGTTTCTATCTCTCCCTCTCCCTTCCTCTCTGAAATCAATAAAAAAAATATTTTTAAAAGAAAGAAGAGAGGGGGGAAATATAAAAAATATGAAAAGTAAAATGGCAATAAGTACATGTTTGTCAACAATTAGCTTAAATGCAAATGGATTAAATATACCAATCAAAAGACATAAGGTGGCTGAAAGAATCCTATATAATAAAAGCCTAATACGCAAAGAGACTGAATGGTGGAATGACTGGTCGGTATGACGTGCGAATGACTGGTCGCTATGATGTGCTCTGACCACCAGGGGGCAGATGCTCAATTCAGGAGCTGCCTCCAGCCCGCAGGCCCCAACCGGCAGCAGCAGTCGGGGTTGGCAAGCAGGCAGCACCAGGCCAGCCAACAAGGGTGCCAGCAGGGTCCCTCGATCGCCCCACTGGTTGCCCCACAGAGGGAGGCGACTGGCAGCGGGGGGTGGGGCTGGGGTGGTGCCAGGACAGCCAAGGCGGGTGCGAGCGGGGACCCTGTTCACCCTACCGATCGCCCCACAGATCGGCCCTGATTGCCGGCCAGGCCTAGGGACCTGTGCACCGAGCCTCTAGTAACAAAATAAAACCCTCACATATGCTGTCTACAAGAGACTCACTTCAGATCATAAGACACACAGAGACTGAAAGTAAAGTGGTGGCAAAAGTTATTTTATGGAAATGGAAAAAAATGCAATACTGGAGTAGCAATACTCATATGGACAAAATAGACTTTAAAACAAAGGCTATAATAAGAGACAAAGAAGGACCCAGCAATTCTACTTCTGAGTGTTTATCCAAAGAAACCCCAAATCACTAATTCAAAAAGACATATAACTTCATATGTTCATTGCAGTGTTATTTACAATAGCCAAAATATGGAAGCAACCTAAGTGCCTATCCCATGATGAATAGATAAAGAAGTGGTACATATATACAACTGAACATGACTCAGCCTTAAAAAAGAATGAAATCTTACCATTTATGACAACAAGGATGGAACTTGAGGACATTGTGCTGAGTGAAATGTCATAGAAAGACAAATACCATGTGATTTCACTTGTAAGTGGAATTTAAAAAACAAACGAAATAACAGAATAGAAAAAGACTCATAGATACAGAGCACATTTTGATAGTTGCCAAATGGGAGGGATGTGGGGGGATGGGTGAAAAAGGTGAAGGGATTCAGAAATATAAATTGGTAGTTACAGAATAGTCATGGGGATATAAAGTACAGCATAGGGAATATAGTCAACAATATTGTAATAACTATATGGTGTTAGATGGGTACTAATTTATCAGGGTAATCACTTTCTAAGTTATATAATGTCTAATCACTGATTTGTGCACTTGAAACTATATTGCACATCAAATGTAATTGAAAAATAAAAAATTATATAAAATAAAAAGAAAGAAAATTAACAACCTGATTAAAAATAGGCCAAAGACCTAAACAGACAACACCAACAAAGATTTACAAATGGTAAATAAGTACATAAAAAGATGTTCAACATCATGTCATTAGGGAATTGCAAAGAAGAACAATAAAACAAGCTGTGTTTAGTGTTCTGTCACATTTAACTTTTGATTCTTACCTATCTTAAACAATATTTAATGTTTCTACTGTCATCAATCTTTTATTTTCAATTGCAAAAGGGTTTAATGATGACAGTAATTGGGATAACAGAATAAAGTGCTTTGAGTGGATGTTGGCAGTACTTTAGATGTTTTAAGAAAAGAATTAAAAAATAATCATTTAAATGAGATAAAAATCCCAGGAGTAACTATAGTTCTGTCAAAAGTGAACTGGAAAAGGACCAATGCTTCTGGGTGATTTTATATATATATATATATATTATTGATTTTTTACAGAGAGGAAGGGAGGGGGATAGAGAGTTAGAAACATCAATGAGAGAGAAACATCGATCAGCTGCCTCCTGCACACTCCCTACTGGGGATGTGTCTGCAACCAAGGTACATGCCCTTGACCGGAATCTAACCTGGGACCCTTGAGTCCGCAGGCTGACACTCTATCCACTGAGCCAAACCGGTTAGGGCTATATTTATGTTTCTTTTTTAAAATTGAATTTATTGGGGTGACATTGGTTCACAACACCATGCAGGTTTCAAGTGTACAACTCAGTAAATCGTCATCTGCCCACTGCATCATGAGCCCATCACCCCATGTAAAATCTCTTTCTGTCCCCATTTTCCCACTTCACCTAACCCATTCACTTCCCCTCTGGCTGTTACCACATTATTGTCTGGGTCTATGTGTTATGTTTATACTAGAGGCCCGATGCATGAAAATTCATGCAAGAGTAGGCCTTCCTTCCCCCAGCACCCGGGACCCAGGCTGGCTTCCCTCTGGCCACTCCCAGACACCTGGGACCCAGGCTGGCTTCCCTCCAGCCACCCGGAGACACCCGGGACCTGGGCTTCCCTCTGGCCTCGGATTTGTCCAAAAGGATGTCCAGAATGACGTCTGGAATGACCTCCGGAAGGACGTCCAGTCTAATTAGCATATTATCCTTTTCTTATTATAGTTGTTTCTTTTTACGTAATCCTTTTACCTTCTTTCATCTAGTCCCCTAACCCCATTCCCCTCCGATAGCTGTCAGTCTGCTCCATGTATTCATGCCCCCGTCTCTCTCTCTGTCTCTCTCCATCAGTTTATTTTGTTCTTCAGTTTATTTTGTTCGTTAGATTCCACATATAAGTGACATCATATGGTATTTGTCTTTCTCTGACTGGCTTATTTCACTTAGTATAATAATGTCCAGGTCAGTCCCATGCTTTCACAAAAGATGGGATTTCCATTTTTTTAATGGCCACGTAACATTCCGTCATGTAAATGTATCACAGCTTTTTAATCCACTCATCTACTGATGGTCACTTTAGTTGTTTCCAAATCTTGGCTATTGTAAATAATGCTGCAATGAACATGGAGGTGCATATATTCTTTCTAATTAGTGTTATGGGTTTCTTTGGATACATTCCCTGAAATGGGATCATTGGGTCCAAGGGCAATTCCATTTTTAATTTTCTGAGGAGACACTATACTGTTTTCCACAGTGGCTGCACCAGTCTGCATTCCCACCCACAGTACATGAGGATTCCCTATTCTCAACATCCTCACCAGCACTTGTTTATTGATTTATTGATAATAGTCATCCATCTTTATTTTTCTTTTGTTTTTACTTCTGGCATTGTCTTTTACATTCTGCTCTAATATTTCTAGTTTCAGTTCACTGTTCTTCTGGTTCTCAGTCAATTAAACTTATATACAAGTCAGTTTTTCACCTAGATTTTCAAATTCGTCCGTAGTGCATTGCCATGACATTTGAGCACTGATTCCTTGAGTGCTCTTCCACAGCTTTCCTCTCATACCACAGAGGTATGATGTGAACAGTTCATGCCTTTTTCTGATGTGAACAGTTGGTGGTCAGCACCACCATTAGCTCCTGGTCTATTTTAGAAGAGAGTGCAGTTTCTCCATCTCCTGCTTCCAAGTACATAGTTTGTTTGATGTCTCTCTTGGCCTTCTGTTGATGTCCATGTGTACAGTCATCTGTTCAGTGCTGTGAAGTACATGTTATGTGACTAACTAGTTGTTGGTTTCATAGAAATCCGCAAGCCAATCTCTTGCCTCATTTCAACATTATTTTTACTTTTGTGTTCTAATCATCTATAATTATCAGCATTTCTTGTTTTGATGTATCATCAATTTCTTCTTGGATACTTGCATGAAAGCTTCCGGGTCCATTTTCTTCAGCCTCTAGTGGGAGTATAGACTTCAATGGTGGTTATGTTCATAGGTTTTCCTGGAAGTCTGATGTATTATTTGGTCAGATCTTGCATTGCAGTTCCTAACTGCTGTGCTACATCTTGCCATTTCATTTCTTTTGACATAATTTTGTCTTTCTTTAAATTCATCCATGAATTTTTCTTTTTTGTTTCAACTGAAAAGCCTGAAAGAAGTTAGGCTTTATTCATCAATTTCTTATGAAATGTTTTTTCTGCTGTGTTTGAATTATTCTTTACTCAAATTTTTCTTCAAATACTTTTTTCAATTTATTTATGCTTTAGAAGATAATAGTTCTATTAACAGTTGTAGGATAGTTAAATATATGTTTTATTTAATTCATAATAAATAGATATAAATAGAACTTTTCTTCAAATGAATTTTCATTTTTAAATTCCAGGTACATTTGACTGTTATGTCATTCTAGGGAATTTAATGGTGAGCAGAAATAGTCAAGGCTCCGGCCCTTATGAAGCTTACACCCTAGTATTAATTGGGGGTGGGGGGGGCGGGTATTTTTGTGTCTTTTCTTGTTTATTTAACATTTGGCTTATAGGTTTCAGATTTTTTAAAATGTGCATTTTTTTAAATCTGTATTTTGAGGTTAAGAGTACAGTAGGTAAAGAGGAAGTAGGAGGGAGAATTGGTGGGATAGTCCTGATAAATTGCTTGCACTATTGGTGAGAAAGTGAACTGGTGAGCCACTATGGAAAACATCGTGGAGGTTTCTAAAATAATTAAAATAGAACTACAAAATCATTCAGCAATTCCACATTGGGGATTTATCCAAAGGAAATGAAAATACTCAGATATCTGTACCCCTATGTTCTTGCAACATTATTGATAGTAGCCAAGATATGGAAACAACCTAAGTCCATCAATGGAAAAAGAAAAAATCCTGCCATTTGCAATAGCATGGATGGATCTTGAGGACATTATGCTAAGTGAAATAAGTCAGAGAAAGACAAATACTTTAAGAACTCACCTATTTGTGGAATTAAAAAAAGGAAAAATTGACTCATAGATACAGAGAACACTTCGGTGGCTGCCAGAGGCAGGGTAGGAGTGGTGGGCAGTGTGCAAAATGGGCAAAAGTGATCAAAAGATACAAACTTTCAGTTATAAAATAAATAAGTCATAAAAATGTAATGTATAGCATGATGACTATCAGTAATAATACTCTACTGTATATTTGAAAGTTACTAAGAGAGTATATCTTAAAAGTTCTCATCACAAGAAAAATATTTATAACTATGTGTGGTGATGATTGTTAACTAGACTTATCATGGTGAGCATTTCATAATATATATGGTTCACTTATCAAATCTTTATATTGTATATCTGAAACTAATATAATGTTATAGATCAATTATATCTTGATTAAAACAACAACAACAACAACAAGATACCACACAATGTATGATGTCTATAACCAAAGAGACAGACTACTGGGTAAGGTGTGGAGCAATTAGAGCCCTCATTAACTGCTAGTGAGAATGTGAAATGGTGCAGCCACATTGAAAAACAATCTGGCAGTTTCTCAAAATGTCAAACATAGTGTTACCAAATGACCCTACTCCTAAGTGCACATTCAAGAGAAATGAAAATATGGTATGTGAAAGAAGCCAGTCACAAAAGGACAAATAGTGTATGATTCTGTCTATATTAAATGTCCGGATTAGGTAAATGCATATTGACAGAAAGTTTTTAGTGGTTGTCAGGGTGGGAATGGGAAGATGAAAAGTGATTGCTGATAGGTACAGAGTTTCTTTTGGGGATGACGAGATGTTCTGGATTAGATGGTAATGATTACATAAAGCTGCAAATATACTAAAAATCACTGAGTTGTAAACTACAAAAGGGTAAGTTTTATGGTATGTAAATTTTATCACAATAAATTATTTTTATAAAAGAATAAAATAGTCCCAAATTGTGCTTCCTTGGCTTTGAAAGTTTATGGGTGAAACGTTTCTGTTTTATCTCATGGCTACTCTGTGAGCTTTATTACAGGCCTACATAACATGAGTCTAGTGGTCTGAGTTAGGGCCCTGATTAACCATTGCTTACATTCCCTAAGTACTCCATGCATAGAGTACTGCTTGGGGGACGCCAGGACTGGGCAGTAATGAAGGCCAGTAACCTCTAACCCAGAGAAGGCTTCTTCCAGGTGAGCACCATAGGTTGTTCACCAAGCAGCAGGAAGCAGGTCTGCATAGTGCCTGGCTGTGTTTGGCAGTAAATAAACCAGTGACAAGGATTTTCAGCCTTATTATTTTACACGATTTGAATATTAGGTAAATTTGTTTATTGTGCTTACAAGAAAAAAGCATATGTCATTTATTTTTAAAGATTATGTTAAAACTGTTGAATATTGAATTATCCCTTTACACCCTGTGGTTAGAAATCATTTAGTTCAATATACGTTAACGACTTGCAGTATTCAGTATGCCTCATAAGAAAAAGATTATATATCCCAAAAGTCATTGTTGTATCTTAAATAAAAAATAAAACAATCATTTTTAATCAGCTGTTCTTAAGCTCATTTTCTCACACTTCTCTGTGGATACAATCAACTGGGACTCATTACAGATATGCATTCCTCAGCTCTCCCCCCAAACACTGGGCCTGTCTTTATTTTCCAGGAACACCCCAGGTGATGTCAAGGAGCTGGTCTCTGCACTTTGAGAAACACTGCCCTGGGGACTGCAGCCTAGAATTAGGACGTGAAGGGTGTGATTCTAGTGTTTTTCATTTTACCACATATATTTATTTCTTAAGGTATTTCCATCCACTTGGTGTTAGAAATAGATGATATCCACACTTTTATTCTATTAGGAAATATTTTCTCACAAGCATAGCTTTTCTATGTGTGTGATATTGTAAAAAATTTTTGTTAGCCATCAGCATCTTTGTTGCTGTTTCCCTTACTGTATCCCCTGCCTTCTGCTGTCTCCAGATTTCTTTTGACCTGGCTGAATACACTGCGGATGTTGACGGAGTTGGCACTTTACGGCTCTTGGATGCAATTAAGACCTGTGGCCTTATCAACTCTGTGAAGTTCTATCAAGCCTCAACAAGTGAACTTTATGGGAAAGTGCAAGAAATACCCCAGAAGGAGACCACTCCCTTTTACCCTCGGTCACCATACGGTAAGAATAACTACACACCATCTGCGCATGCGCCGTGCTCTCTATGGGTGTCGGCATGTGTGTTTCTGCTTTAATTCTGTTCATGTCTCATGGCTGAAGTCATTTGGGTGTGAGATTCACATTAAGATAGACTAAAGTGACTAGACTTGTTGAGAAGCATACCTTTATACATTGCTAACTACAGTGTTTGCTGCCATTGCCTCCAGGGTGAAATTATCACCTCACCTCACCAATTCATGTTCATTCAACCCTTTCATACAGATCACTCAAAGGAAAATTGGACCAAACATGATTCCTTTTTCTGAACTGTTGTGCTGAAGTGATAAGGTTTCGTGTTTTTTAATCTCCTGATGAAAGTCTCCCTGAGTTCGAACCCTTAAAAAGCAAAAACAAAACAAAAAAATAGAATTCAGCAATGAAATTTCTAAGCAGATAGAATATTAAGATCCCATATTTTTCACTTTCTAATTCCTTAGTACTAAGAAAAAGGGAATAAAATCTAAGAAGGTCCACTTGATAGATGGCACACACTGTAGTTGAAATCAGATTGTGAAAGAAAGAACCATGGATATTACAGAATTAAGCAATTCTTAAATATTTCCTTGTACACTTGATTAACTGGCAAAGGAACCTTTATTTTGTCTTTGGCATTTGACCCATTTTTTTTCTATCTCGATACATTATAGATTGTAATTCTTGAAAGTTGTTACTTGTTTAAGATGAGTAAAAATCACTGCTTTTTAATAATAAGACACTGTCTTTTGTAATTATCACTGTCTTTTATTTGCTTTTTAAAAAATATTCCAACAGGGGCAGCAAAACTATATGCCTACTGGATTGTGGTGAACTTCCGTGAGGCATATAATCTCTTCGCTGTGAATGGTATTCTCTTCAATCATGAGAGTCCTCGAAGAGGTTAGTAAATATATCATTGGAAAAGAGAACTTAAGATTTTAACGAAACAACAAAAAATTGCATGCATATTTTGCCTTTG
Source organism: Myotis brandtii (assembly GCF_000412655.1). Taxonomy (NCBI): domain Eukaryota; kingdom Metazoa; phylum Chordata; class Mammalia; order Chiroptera; family Vespertilionidae; genus Myotis; species Myotis brandtii. Next base: position 1,095,476 of record NW_005361391.1, read on the forward strand.
TAGTATATCAACTGTGGAAAATGTCTCATTTGAACTATTATGGGTGTCAAAAGTGATAAATGAAGAAAATCCAGCCTTAATTACTTATTACATTTTTTAGGTGGTGTTTTATTCTGACAAGAAAAACTGAATATTGTTCCAATTTTACCATGTTCATTGATAAGTCTTATCAAGCATATTTTCAGCCTAAATATTAGGAAGTTTTTGTGTGAATGAAAAGGAATAAGTAGTAAATGAGTACTTGTGTCTGGAAGTCACTGTTATTTATATACTCAACTTGTGGAATCTACATATATTTTTACTTTGAATCAGTTGGATATTCAATAGGTTTTGTAAATATTCCATTTAGACAGGCATCCAGAAATTACTATGTTTCTAGAGTATATTTTAAAATATACTTTAAATCACTTCTTTAGAAAGAATGCATTCTAAAATATTGATAAAATGTACATAGTAAATACATACATAAAGAGCACAGTTATTTTCATTATCAAGTACTATGTACTGTACGTATTGTATGTGGTATAGTTTTATATGACTGTCTGCGCACTGGGCTTGCTTACCCTAGTCTCACCCACCACAAACACTTGAGTAATGTCTTGTGCTACAACACCAGTAGGTGATAGGAAATTTTTGGCTCCATTACAGTCCTATGGGACCACTGTATATGTGGTCGGTCCATCATTGACTGAAATGTCTACAGTATCTTGTGTAAAAGTCACTTTGATGATTTAGTGCCATGATTGTAAAGACATCTTTGATTAGTTCTAAGAACATTATATCATCAGCCCATTTCAGTGAGAGAGGAAAGAGCTCTGGAGAATAGGAAAACCTGGATGCTCCAATGGGCACTGTCATTAGCTGTGTTATCTGGACTGGGTCCACAACCACACTGGATCCACAACCTCCCTCACAGTTGTATTACCTCAAACTCTGCTTCTCATCTATTACCACAGTTTAGATGAGAAGTGTTGGAGCATTTTGGTTGACTCATTATCAACCATCACAGCAAGAAACTACTAGTAAATTTATATTAATGCACAAGATTTATATTTTCCCAGGATAACAGGAGAGGGCTATAGTCTTCTTCTCTGGTCAGTCTAGATCTAGACTCCTGGCTTAATTATGAATGCCACATTTCATAGACTGTTTTGAAAAATTGGAATATATTCAGAGGAAGTCAATCAGAAAGGTGACTTGTCTTATGAAGAATGCTAGCCAGACCCGGAAGAGTTTAGCTTAGAAAAGAAAAGACTACATGAGTGTTCCCAAAGCAGATAGTTCTGGCAGCTGCTCCAGGAAAGAGACAACAACAGGGTGGGAGGCAGATGTCTGCTCACCTCTGAGTTTCGAACAGTAGAACAACTGCCTTCTGAGGGGTGAGGGGACTAAAAGTTTCCAGAATGACTGGGTACCACAACATTGAAAATAATAAAAAAAGAATTCCTGTCGTAAAAGATTTGACCACAAAGTCCTTCCAATTTCATGTCAGGAAACTTAGACATTCTGTGCATTTCATGAACACATACTCTGTGAAATAAAATAAGGGGCTCTACAAATATAAGTAAAATGAACAGAATTGTAGAAGTAACAATCTCACATAAATGGGAAGAGTTATCTCTGCTTTGGATTGCTGATGAACTCTAATTATGGCAGGTCAATTGGGCAAAGACATATGGAATAAAACTTTAGTGGCCCAGTGACCCAGTGGGAAAGCAGAACATACTGAAGTGAGGGTACAGGGTAGGGAAAAAGTAGGCCCATAACTATGAGTACATGAAACACAGTTCATTCTTGTATTATTATTTATTTATTGTATTATTTTTCATATAGACAACTGTAAATTCACTTCGCCCCACCCTGCATATTGTTCCTCAGTATGCCCAATGAAGATTGGTAGTACATAGTTAAACTAAATTCAGCCAGACTCTAAGTAGTTCATACAGTTATATTAATATGTTCTCAGTAACCTCTGAGCAAACATGGTTAGAGGCACAGCTATTCTTAGCTCATAAGGATTACTAATCAGAGAAGTTTCTGGGTGCTAGGATTTCCCCCTGCTCTCTCCCTCTCTGCTACTAGGTATAAGGCATTCTCTAAAAAGATATCCCATAATCCTAAGTACTCTTGGTATTGCTTTGCTACAGAAGGTTAATTCCCTTTTTAACTACAAAGGGCATAGTTTTTAAGGCTAGGTCATCGATCATGAAGCATATTATTCTCTAGTTCTGGGGAAATGGGACTAAATTAATTTCCATCATCTTTGGCCATATGTACCCCTCCTCTGGCTTCCAATATCTTATACTTAGAATCATTATCAGTTTCTTTCAAAAAGACATATTTGTTAGTATTGTCTTGTTGTCTTTTCATAGTTTTCTTTGAGACTGTTAGCAATATGGTAGATCTGCTGTTTCAAATATTGGGTTTTAAATAAGAAATTGTTTGTTCCTATACTAATTTCTGATTTACTAAATCATGAGAAATCTTTACAAAACACGTGCATTCTTTACCATTTAAAATTATCTGTACAATCTAAGAATTTTTGTTAAATTTTACTATCACTTTGCCTTTTAGCTTGAGAATAAATGAGAAGTCCATGTTATAAGTTGTGTCATGCCCAACAACTAGTAATGCTTATAACTTTTTCAATGACATTTTATGTGATTATATAGCCACATAATTAAACACTGACACAAAAAAAGGTGAAAGTGACAGGTTTGTAAGGCATCTTTAGTGTCAGTACATTTTTATTTTATAATTGTGTAGGTAAAAAATTCCCAGGATGGGCCTTGATAGCATAAAGGCCCAGTCTGTCATCTCTTCCTCAAAAGGAAAACAATGAACAAGCAGCTAGAATCATTTTAAATTTAATTTTGTGGTTTTGGATGTCCTTAGAGGAAAAAGGAAGAGGAAGGATGTGGTGATTCTTGCTTATAGCATGTGGTATGGGGGATGCTCAAGAAATCTGTTCAGATGGCCCTTGCCTTGTTAGCCACAAACATGTCTATACACATAGTTTGGGTTTCCATGTTTTTCTCCCTTTAACCTTTCTACCTGCAAAAAATAACTAAAATTCAGTTGTTTTTAGGGTAGGGAAAAGTATTCTTAGTTGTAGAATGAAAAGTTAAATATAAAAATACCCCCCAAAATCCTCTACTTGCATATCTGATAACAAATATTTGTTGTCTTTGTTTATGGTAATCACTTTGTTTTTTAAAAAATTCATTTTAAAATTAAAATGCCCAATTAGAAGAGCCCAAATTAATGCAGCTCTTTTGGGACATATACTTTTTTTCTAATGAAAAATAATTGGCAATGCCCCCTTTGACTGCATGAATAACATTCCATGAGAATTTCTGATTTTAAAAAAGAATGGAAGAAGTATTTTTTAATATAAAGCTATTTTAAATCAGAAGTTGGGAAACTGTGGTTCATGGGCCAAATCCCGCCCAACAGCCTATTTTTGTAAATAAAGTTTTATTAGAGCACAGCCATACCCAGTTGTTTACAAAGTATCTGCAGATGCTCTCACAGTGGAATCCTGGGCCTGCAAAGCCTAACATCCACTGTCTGGCCCTTTAAGAAAACATTTTCTGGCCCCAGCTTTAGAATAGTTAGATCCTGAAAAAACAAAAACAAAAAAACAACAACAACAACAACAAAAAACTTTCAATTGGGCTTAACATGGGTTTCTCACAAGCTAGCAAGATAGTCTTAAAGAAAGATTTTCAATAAATGTTAAAGTAAAAAAGAGTCAATAGTTAACCCATCCATAAACAGAATTCCTGAGCATTTTGGTCAGTCTGTTGTGCTTATTGAAGTATGAGATGTGGAAACAGATAAACTAGGAACTGACCAACGACCTGTAGCAGAGTTCAGCACAAGCCGCTCTCGCTCCTCGGTTTGACTTCTCCCCATTCCAGTCCTTTGTGGTTTTCTTTTTAAGGTACTTGTTTTGTTAAAAGAAGTTTATAATACTGCTAAAGATAGTCTGGATCACCTGCGGTTGGCACAAAATTGACGTTCGGATATCATTGACCTGGGGAAAGAAAAAATCCATTGATCTAGGGACTTGGTCTCTGTTCCCCTCAGTCATCCATCCATCTGGCCATTCTTTCAAACAAGACAGGAAGATGCTTATGCTTTAGGTTTGCTTTTTATAAAACGAAGGCACTTCAGTAATATTGACAATGAATTAATAACAAATGATAGGTAAAATTAGCATATTAGCCTTTTATATGTATAGATTCTTATATCAATAGACTACTTCGACTTGTCCCAAATACAAGTTTGCTAACCTTTAAAAAACTATAAGTAACATCAATTTATTGTAAATAAAATAATATTGCAATTAAAAAACATTTTGTATGATCATGAAGAGTGAACAAAAAAAGAGAGACCCCCATCTTCAAGTTTCAGCTGATAGAAAAATAAAAAAATAAACTTGACTTGATTTCCTCACTTTGATGACAATAGCACATAACAGTAAACTTTTTTTATTTAGAATGTGACTTTGTCATTTTCAAAATGAGTTCAGAATGAGTCTTAGGTTCCTACAGATAGAGAGTGGTGAGATTTCTCAGTGTCTGTGTCTTGAGAAGAACGCCCATACCAGGGGTCTACTTGGTGAAAGTTCTCCGCTACCTGGTGTTGCAGGTGGGGTGCCAGTGTCTGCTGGTTCACAGTAGTGGGGCCGGTTTACTTTGACTCTCACATGGATCCCGCTGGTTTTGGAGAAGAAGGCCAATTTAAGAGTTCCAGTCTTTTTGTGAGGATATTTTTCTTTTGTTGACTTACCTTAATGTGTAAGTCATTAGGTAAGTCTGGACAATATAGTAACTACTACTTCTAGAATCAACTGAAGAAGTAAAGTTGGGCTAAGTGAGCCTACTCATTGTCCTTAGTGTACTAGCAGTGAGTCACATGCCATGATTGGCTTCATCCCTTGGATATCTTTAGTCTGAGTAAGAAATCACACTTATGCTAGCAGTATTTTTTCTTCTAGTCTACTCCCCCTGTTTCCCTCCTGCTCTCTCTCCCTGTAATCATTGTCCTCCTCCTGATCCCCATCCTCCTGTACCTCTTGCTCCTCCACCTCCTTCTTCTTCCTCCTCCTCTTCTCCTTCTTCTTCCTCCTCCTCTTCTCCTTCTCCTTCCTCCTCCTCCTTCTCCTTCCTCCTCCTCCTTCTCCTCCTTCTTCTACTTCTTCTTCATCCTCACCTGAGGATATTTTTCCATTGATCTTTTAGGGAGTTCTTCTTCTTCAGTGTTTAAGAATGGAACATTTACACAGCTCTGGACAAAGTATTATCTCTGTAGTAGGTTTTTTTCTTTTTTATTCTTCTTCCATCTTTGACTCCTAATTGATGTTTCTTCCATATGTAATATGTAACTATGCTACCTTCTCTGTGACCATGGAGCCTTATAAAGAGACTTCATCACTGCCTTCTTCCTTCAGGAGCTCTTCCGTCGCTGTGCTCCCTGTTTATTTTGAAATCCAAGAAAGCCTAATGAATACCACTAAGAGGCTGATGCATGTATGTGTTTATTTTATTTTGTATTTCTTCCTTAGTCAAGAGAAACTTTTTATCATTTCCTAGCTGAGGGAATAATAGCAGTACATGCTCTTGCCCGGAATTGAACCTGGGATCCTTTGATCCACAGGCCAACACTCTATCCTCTCAAATAAACCAGCTAGGGCTCTAAAGGTACTTTTGGAGGCATTTTGACTAACTTGTTTCACTTATACACTTCTTTATGTGTAGGGATGTATCTAATTTTTAAAAAGACATATTTTAAAAAATGTGTAGTTTATATTCTTTATTTGAAAGAGCTTTGAGGGAATAGACAGCATCTACCTGTATGTTTTTTCCCTAAGTAAACTCAGAATTTATAAGATAGAAAGGAATTTAAAGATCATTCTATCCCACTTATTTTATCAATGAAGAAATGATGCACTTGAGTTGTCCCAGGTCACAAAACTAACAGTTGTCCACTCTGAGACTAAAATGTAACGGTGCAGTTCTGGGGAAGGAAAGAATGACTTTAATATTCATATTTGTAGAAATAGCAACTGGAACAACTAAACCCCCATGAGGCAGCGCAGGTTACTCATAACATGTAATGAAGCAAGTGGAAAAGTTGGAAATACATCTGAATTGCTCTTATCTTTTCTAAAAGACATTACTTAGTTTAATTAAAGGCGATATTTTCAGATGCTTAACAGAAATAATGAAAATAAACAGTTTTATAATATTAAAATGTAAATAAGGTATGAAACAACTTCTCTTATTTATGACCAAGAAGTTGAAAATGAAGAGAAGTAGAACTAATAAAAAATACATTGAAAATCATGTGACAATAAGAAGTTATAAAGTACTTTACATGTGCCCATAATTAACAGTTTGACTACCACAAATTGTTGGGTACTGATGTTGTTTATATATTGAACTATTTTTAGATGACACAGCACATTCCTCTAAATATGGGCTTCATACAAAATCATACATATCAGTCTAAACACAGTATTCACCTAGCTGAGAGAATCTGACATCTTAAAGTTCATGAACTTGTGGTTTTGAGTTTTAGACTTGAAGTTTTTTTTCTAGCGACCAATTGTTTTACTTCTTAAAATGTTTAACTATATTTACTTACTTACTTACTTACTTACTTATTTATTTATTTATTTATTTATTTATTGACTAGAGGCCCAATGCATGAAAATTTGTGCAAAAGTAGGCCTTCCTTCCCCCAGCTGCTGGCACCGGCTTCCCTCCAGCACCTGAGATCCGGGCTTCCCTCCTCCGGCCGTCCGCAGGCACCCGAGACTCAGGCTGCTTCCCTCCTCTGGCCGCCCACAGGCACCCGGGACCTGGGCTACTTTCTCTTGGGCCGCTCGCAGGCACCCGGGACCCGGGCTGGCTTCCATCTGGCCTCGGCTTGGTCAGGAAGGACATCCGGAAGACGTCTGGTATAATTAGCATATTACCCTTTTATTATTATAGATTTATTTATTTATTATTTTTGATCCTCACCCAAATAGTGAGAATATTTTTTCCATTGATTTTTAGAGAGTGAGTGGAGAGAGAGTGGAAGTGGGGGTGGAGGCGGAGAGACACATCAATTGATTGCGTCCACACAAACCCTGACCTGGACCAGGGATTGAGCCTGAAACCCAAGTACGTGTCCTTGAATGTCAGTGGAATCCACAGCCCGCTGGTGCACAGGCTGATGCTCTAACCATTGAGAAACACTGTCCAGGGATATTTATTTATTTTGTAAACATCTATGGCCACCTAATTTCCCTTTTTTTAAAAAGAAATATTTTTATTGATTTTAAAGAGAGAGGAGGGAAGAGGGAGAGAGAGAAACATCGCTATGAGAGACAAACATCAATGGGTTGTCTTGCATATGCCCTGACTGGGAATTTAACCCATGACCTTTTGGTGCAGGGACGACACTCAATCAACTTAGCCACACTGGCCAGGGCTAACTATATTTATTATCATAAATTAATCTTCACAATTTAAAAAACATTATTTATGTAAAAATTAATTACTTACGTCAGTAAAATTTTGAATAATTTTCTTCATTTTTAATACAGATTGTTCTTTATTCATTGCTTTAAACATAAGATTAATATTGAAGGATAGTGGCTCTCAATGGGGGGTTGAGAAATGAGGATGGGAGAGTGATTTTTGCTCCCCCGAGGACATGTGAGAATATCAGGAGATATTTTTAGTTATCACAACTGGAGATGAGGGATGGTAGCAGCCTGGGTTGCTGCTAAACATCCTATCATGTACAGGACAGCCCCAACAGCAAAGAATTACCCAGCCCCAAATGTCAGTAATGCTGAGGATGAGAAATATTGCTCTGATGTTACCACCAATTAGACAAATGTCATCAGTGAGACCAGGATCTTCTCTTTCTTTACATATTCCTTTACTTTGCAATGAATCCTTCCTAGAGCTTTAGCAAACATTCACTGAAATAGGGAGGAAAACATCCTAATTTAAATACCTCCATGTGAGACTCTTCAGGCCTTAAGTATTCTGGTCAACGGCAGGTATTGCTCATGTTGGGGAGCGTAGGTAACAGAGTCATCACCTCGGGGCTCTCCTCATCATTTGGACAAGTCTCACTTCAGTACTCACTGGTCTACAGAATGTCCAGGTGGGCCCATGATTCTCCCTTCACCCCCAGAATAAATGAGCGTGATCAGCTTTGGTTATAAATTATAACAAGAACAAAGCTTTCCTTTGGGAATAAGTTGTAGCGCCCATGTTCTGGCTTTGCTATAAGACAACCATTAAAATGGATTCAAGATCACCTTTCATATGCATAGCATTACAGTATTATTAATGTTAGAAGGTCACTTTATTGGATGATTTTTCTTTAAAATTATTCATCCCTAGCCGGTTTGGCTCAGTGGATAGAGCATCAGCCTGTGGACCAAAGGGTCCCAGGTTAGATTCTGGTCAAGGACACATACCTTGGTTGCAGGCTCCTCCCCAGCCCTGGCCCTGGTCGAAAACACATCAGTGTTTCTCTCTGTCTTTCCCTCTCTCTCCCAAACTACAATAACAACCCAAAATACTCAAACACTTGGAAGCTGAATAGCATGTTATTAAATATTGATTGGGTTACCAATGAGATCAAAGAAGAAGTTAAAAACATCCTGGAAACTAATGACAATGAAAACACAACAATCCAAAACCTATGGGACACAATGAAAGCAGTCCTGAGAGGGAAGTTTATAGCTCTACAGGCCTACCTCAAAAAACAAGAAAAAATGGTAGTAAATCATCTAAATCTACAGCTCAAAGAATTAGAAAGAGAGCAACAAGAAAACCCCAGAGTGAGCAGAAGGAAGGAGATAATAAAGATTAGAGCAGAAATAAATGACATAGAGACCAAAAAAACAATACAGAAAATCAATGAAACCAAGAGCTGGTTCTTTGAAAGGATAAACAAGATCGACAAACCTCTAGCCAGGCTCACCAAAAAGCAAAGAGAGAGGACCCAAATAAACCAAATCAGAAATGATAGAGGCGAAATAACAACAGACCCCACAGAAATACAAATGATTGTTAAAAAATACTATGAACAACTCTACTCCAACAAACTAGACAACCTGGAGGAAATGGACATATTTCTAGAAAAATACAACATTCCAAAACTTAATCAGGAAGAATCTAAAAATCTCAACAGGCCAATAACTATGGAAGAAATTGAAGCAGTCATCAGAAAGCTTCCAGCAAACAAAAGCCCAGGACCAGACGGCTTCACAGGGGAGTTTTACCAAACATTCAAGGAAGAACTAAAACCTATCCTCCTCAGACTACTACAAAAAATCCAAGAGGAAGGAACACTTCCAAGCTCATTCTATGAAGCCAGCATCACCCTAATACCAAAACCAGGTAAAGACAACACAATGAAAGAGAATTACAGGCCAATATCCCTCATGAACATAGATGCCAAAATCCTCAACAAAATCTTAGCAAATCGGATCCAACAGTACATCAGAAAGATCATACACCATGACCAAGTAGGATTTATCCCAGGGATGCAAGGATGGTACAACATCCGTAAATCAATAAACGTAATACATCACATAAACAAATTGAAAGAAAAAAACCACATGGTCATATCAATTGATGCAGAAAAAGCATTCGACAAAATCCAACACCCATTTTTGATAAAAACTCTCAGCAAGGTGGGAATAGAAGGATCATACCTCAACATAATAAAAGCCATATATGACAAACCCACAGCCAACATCATACTCAATGGACAAAAACTAACACCATTTCCCCTAAAAACAGGAACAAGACAGGGATGCCCACTCTCACCACTCCTGTTCGACATAGTACTGGAAGTATTAGCCATTGCAATTAGACAAGAAGAAGAAATAAAAGGCATCCAAATTGGAAAAGAGGAAGTAAAACTGTCCTTATTTGCAGATGACATGATATTATACTTAAAAAACCCTAAAGACTCCATCAAAAAACTATTAGACTTAATAAAAGAATTCGGCAATGTAGCAGGATACAGAATTAACGCCAAGAAATCTATGGCATTTCTATACACCAATAGTGAACTTGCAGAAAGAGAGACTAAAAAAGCAATCCCATTTACCATCGCACCAAAAAAATTAAGCTACCTAGGAATAAACTTAACTAAAGAGGTAAAAGACCTCTACTCAGAAAACTACAGGACGTTGAAAAAAGAGATAGAGGAAGACATAAAGAGATGGAAGAACATACCATGTTCTTGGATTGGTAGAATCAACATCATTAAAATGTCCATACTACCCAAAGCAATCTATAAATTCAACGCACTTCCCATTAAAATACCAACGGCATATTTCACAGACCTAGAACGAACTCTCCAAAAATTCATCTGGAACAAAAAACGACCCCGAATAGCTGCAGCGATCCTGAGAAAGAACAAAGTAGGTGGGATCTCAATACCAGATATCAAGCTGTATTACAAAGCCACTGTTCTCAAAACTGCCTGGTACTGGCACAAGAACAGACATATAGATCAATGGAATAGAATAGAGAGCCCAGAAATCAGCCCCAACCAATACGCTCAATTAATATTTGACAAAGGAGGCAAGAACATACAATGGAGTCAAGACAGTCTCTTCAATAAATGGTGCTGGGAAAATTGGACAGATACATGCAAGAAAATGAAACTAGACCACCAACTTACACCATACACAAAAATAAACTCAAAATGGATAAAGGACTTAAATATACGACCGGAAACCATAAAAATACTAGAAGAATCCAAAGGCAACAAAATCTCAGACCTATGCCGAAGCAATTTCTTCACCGATACAGATCCTAGGGCATTGGAAACTAAAGAGAAAATAAACAAATGGGACTACATCAAAATAAAAAGTTTCTGCACAGCAAAAGAAACCATCAACAAAACAACAAGAAAGCCCACTACATGGGAGAACATATTTGCCAACATTATATCTGATAAGGGCCTAATCTCCAACATTTATAGGGAACTCATACAACTTAACAAAAGGAAGATAAACAATCCAATCAAAAAATGGGCAAAGGACCTAAATAGACACCTTTCAAAAGAGGACATTCAGAAAGCCAAGAGACATATGAAAACATGCTCAAAGTCGCTAATCATCCGAGAGATGCAAATCAAAACAACAATGAGGTACCATCTCACACCTGTCAGAATGGCTATCATCAACAAATCAACAAACGACAAGTGCTGGAGAGGATGTGGAGAAAAAGGAACACTTGTGCACTGCTGGTGGGAATGCAGACTGGTGCAGCCACTATGGAAGACAGTATGGAGTTTCCTCAAAAAACTGGAAATGGAACTCCCATTTGACCCTGTGATCCCACTTCTAGGAATATATCCCAAGAAACCAAAAACACCAATCAGAAAGGATATATGCACCCCTATGTTCATAGCAGCACAATTCACCATAGCTAAGATTTGGAAACAGCCTAAGTGCCCATCAGTAGATGAATGGATTAGAAAACTGTGGTACATCTACACGATGGAATACTATGCTGCTGTAAAAAAGAAGGAACTCTTACCATTTGCAACAGCATGGATGGAACTGGAGAGCATTATGCTAAGTGAAATAAGCCAGTCAATGAAGGAAAAATACCACATGATCTCACTCATTCATGGATAATAGAGACCATTATAAACTTTTGAACAATAATAGATACAGAGACAGAGCTGCCTCAAACAGAGTGTCAAACTGCAGTGGGAAGGCTAGGGAGGGTTGGGGGGCAGGAGGGAGGGGGGTATAAGATCAACCGAAGGACTTGTATGCATGCATATAAGCATAACCAATGGACATAAGACACTGGGGGGTAGGGGAGGCCAGGGGATTGTCAAGGGCGGAGATACAATGGAAAAATATCCTTGGGTGAGGATTAACAAAAAAAATTAAAAATAAATAAAATTATTCTGATTCATAGATATTTTAGTCCTTTAGAAGATAATAGAATTCATGACATAAATAACTATAACTTGTTTTTATTTAATAACAGTAGGCAGAAAGTACTCTTATTCCCACAACTCTCCCTGCCTCCCTCTCTCTCCATCTCTTTCTCTATGTATGGGTATGTAAATAATCTTTTTACAAATTACTAAGTTAGTATTTGCTAGTCTGAGTAGCAAAGTCAAATCATGTTGCTATACTAATACGAAGAAACAAGAAAACCAGTATCTAACAGCCCAAGATTTTATTTGTATTTCTAGCTATTAAAGGTATTTTGTGGTTTTTTAAGTGAGCATCATAGCCTTAATTTGAAAAAATAATTTAGCTGCCATTGTGAAATCAGGGAATAAAGTAATTTCATGTCTAAGTTCAGCAGAACATTGTAGGTTGTACATAACACCATTTGGTCTGTGTATCAATGGTTAAGTTATTGGCCACTCACCTGGGACCCGCCGGGTTCTAGGTGGCCTTTCTGGTTGGGTACAAAATGACATCATCTGGTGTGTAGACTGTGTACTTCATGGATGACATTCACACTTAGAGAGCACAGAACTGCAGGCCTGTATTATTCTTTGCCCAGAGATGAGGTGTAATTGCTCAAACATTGGTCTCATTGAGGTGGTTATTACCACTAAACTAAGTTTTTTACCACCTACTAAGGTGAGGCTTCTGGGATTGTTAAATTGATTTTTTTAATGTTTTGTAATTTCTGTGATATTAACATTTGAAACCAAACTGATGACTGTCCGGTCTCACAGAATACAGCTCCCACAGTGGTGTATGAGCAGGCAGGGCACACAGTGGTTAAGAATATGTTAAGCCACTCAGATCCAGGCCTGAATGGATTCAGTTTGGACATGTTACTTAGGCCTCAGTTTCCTCTTTTGCATTGATAATAATGCCTACCTGCCAGGTGCATGGTTAGGATCAGAGGCAGTACACTTACCTGTGGGTTCATTGTGAAGGGAATCAAGAGAGCATATGTGACAAAGATGAAAATAGTACCTGGTAGATTTTGATCATTTGTTTGTTTCCTTTTCCCTCCTCTTGTCTTCCCTGTTCCTATATTTTCAGTGCTGAGTCTTAGAGCATTAATTTCCTTACTTCTCCCCTTCGTGAAAGACTCTTTTGGAATCCTATTTGTGGGATTCTGGTGGCCATTGGCATGAGATTAGGACGGTGAGAAATGTGGATCCAGACGGGCCTGCCAAGTACTGATGGCTCTAAACCAAAAATTGAGAATATATTAATGATGTTTACAGATGAATTAGAGTAGTCACTGAGACATCCATGAGCTGCAAAAAGAAAAACTGTAAGTAGTATTGGAGAATTGCTGGACTCACAGGAAGAACCGTTTATTAACAAGGGTTCTGGCAATTAAACCAGGGAACATGTTTAAATTAGGGAAGTCCACAAGGTTGATAATGAATATGGAAGGATATGGGTAAACACCAGAGGTCTTTGAAACACCTAGGGAAAATTAATGAAACCTTCAAGTATTTTTAAAAATGATTCAGATATTTTTATTAATGCTCTTATAAAAATCTTATGTGAATTACAAAATCTTGTCTTATCAAAATAATTACAAATCACAAAAAAACACTTTTTTGATATACTAAGAAAAAAAAGTACAATTATACTTTAAATTTTTTAAATTATAAGATAAATTACGAATTTTTTTCAAAATGGCATTTTCCTCCCAAAATTTAGTTTGAGTCAAAGCTTTCTTTTTACCATTTATTATGGAATTTTGTTTCCCCATTTATTATTTTTTAAATTTATTTTTATTATTATTATATTTAATCTTTATTGTTCAGATTATTACAGATGTCCCTCTTTTTTCCCACCCATAGCTCCCCTCCACCCTACCCCATGCCCTCGTCCCCCCACTGTCCTCATTCATAGGTGTAAGATTTTATTGATTAAAGTATCACATATGTGTCCATATACCCCCATTGCCACCCCACCCCAAATAGGTGTAGGATTTTTGTCCAATCTCTTCTCGCACCCTCCACACTCCCTTCCCCCCAGAATTGTCAGTCTGCACCCTTTCCATGCCCCTGATTTTATTCCATTCACCAGTTTATTCTGTTCATCAAATTTTTTCATTCATTTGATTTTTAGATTCATTGTTGATAGATATGTATTTGTTGTCACTTTGTTGTTCATAATTTTTTATCTTTACCTTTTTCTTCTTCTTCCTCTTCTTAAAGAATATCCTTCAGCATTTCATATAATACTGGTTTGGTGGTGATGAACTCCTTTAGCTTTTTCTTGTCTATGAAGCTCTTTATCTGACCTTCAATTCTAAATGATAGTTTTGCTGGGTAGAATAATCTTGGTTGTAGGTTCTTGCTATTCATCACTTTGAATATTTCTTGCCACTCCCTTCTGGCCTGCATAGTTTCTGTTGAGAAATCAGCAAGCAGTCATATGGGCACTCCCTTGTAGGTAACTATTTTTCTCTTGCTGCTTTTAAGATTCTCTCTTTGTCTTTTGCCCTTGGCATTTTAATTATGATGTGTCTTGGTGTGGTCCTCTTTGGATTCCTCTTGTTTGGGGTTCTCTGTGCTTCCTGGACTTGTAAGTCTATTTCTTTCACCAGGTAGGGGAAGTTTTCTGTCATTACTTCTTCAAATAGGTTTTCAATATCTTGCTCTCTCTCTTCCTCTGGCACCCCCATAATTTGGATGTTGGTACACTTGAAGTTGTCCCAGAGGCTCCTTACACTATCTTCATATTTTTGGATTCTTTTTTCTTTTTGCTCTTCCGAATGGGTGTTTTTTGCTTCCTTGTACTTCAAATCTTTGACTTGATTCTTGGGATCCTCTAGTCTACTGTTGAATCTCTGTATATTATTCTTTATTTCAGTCAGTGTATGCTTAATTTCTGACTGGTCCTTTTCCATTTTTTGGCATTCTCACTAAGATCCTTGAAGGTCTCACTAAGTTCCTTAGAGGTTTCTAGAAGATTATTAAGTAACCTTATAACTGTGTTTTTGAACTCTATATCCAGTATTTTGCTTTCTTCCATTTCTTTTATTCGTGAAATGTTTGTCTCCACATTTTGGCTGCTTCCCTGTGTTGATAGAGTGGCCTTGTGTGGTAGGTGTCCTATAGGGCCCCGTGGCTCAGCCTCCCCAATCACCTGAGGTGGACACTCTTGGTGCACCCCTTTGTGGGCTGTGTGCACAGTCTTGTAGTTAAGTCTTGATTGCTGTTGGTATCACTGGGAGGAACTGGCCTCCAGGCCAAATGGCTGTGCGGACTAGCTGTATCTACAATGGAAGGACTGCTGTGCAGGAGACACCCTTATGGGGCAGGTCTTGGCTTCAGTGGGGCTTTGGTGCTCACTGAGTCTACCCCTTGAGCGTGTCACTTATGGATGTGAAGAGTTGTAATCTGGTATGGTCTCACACTGACCACTGGGTACACTGGCTCTTGGGTCTCCAAGGAGGTGCAAAGTCAGCTACTGCATGGGACCACCCAGCAGGAGCTACAGAGAGATCTGCAGATTCCTCCTCTTTGTATCGGGTTTGGAAGTGCCCAGACGAGGCCTAGCTCTGAAGCAAGGCAGGCTGCTGCTGCCAAGCCTTCGGCCTTCTTTTGGTAGCTTTGGGGTTCCCTGACCCAGCTGCTGCCTGTTTGACAGGTTTTAGGCTGAGAAAGGACAGGCCATTCATGTGCAAAAGCCACTGTGCACAGTTTGGGTGGGGTTGTAAATTGGGTGGGGTGGAGTCTCAGGGAATCACCAGGGCAGAGCAAACAGCAATGGCTGTCAGTCAGCCCTGCACCAGAGAGGTCCAGGCACAGGAACAATGACCACTGCCAGCCCCTCCGTCTGAAAGAAACCCACCCTCGCATTCTGGCCTGATGCCAGACAGTCCAGTTTCCCCCCATATGTGTCTGGGTCCCCAGAGTCTCACCAGAACTGGAGTTCAGAGCCATCGGGAGCTTGTATTGCCCTCCTGATTAAAAAAGCAGCGCTCTCGGTTGCCAGCCTGTTCTGTGTGTGCGCGCACACCCCTCTCCATTTTCTACCAGTCTCTCTGTGCTTTCTTCTTTACTTCTAGTTGTAGAACTTCCATTCAGCCAGCTTTCCCGTGGTTCTGGATGATAGTTTTTCTGTCTTTTGGTTGTGAGAGGCAGCAAGTACAGGTGTTTATCTATGCCATCATCTTGGTTCTCTCATTATTTTTTTTCTTGTTTCCCCTTTTAATTGGTCTGGTTCAGGTAAGGACACAGAAGTAGTCAACAGCTTGGGTTCAGTCCAGGTTCCATACTTACTAAATGAATGGCTTTTGCCAAGTTTCTCAGTCTCTCTGAGCCTCAGTTTTCTCATCTGTAAAAGCGGATAATAGTCTTCACTTAGGGTTGTTTGCACATTAATGGAAATAATGTAAGGGAGGTCTTTAGCACATTGTTGTTATTGTAGCCACTGCTACTACTAATGTATCTGGAGGAGGAGCATTAATTTGTGCCACCTCACAATTTAAAATGTAATAATTATAAAAAGGACAAATAAAAGAAAAAAATAATAAATGGTAAAGTTGACACATATTACCTTTCTTGAACAAGTTAAGAAGTTGAGCTTTCAGAGCTTGGAAACTGGTAATGAAGGTAGATAAGATGTCCTAAAGAAATTCACACTATACTGAACACAGAGTATCTACAGAAATAATGCTCTTCATTTCTATTGTTTATGGGATATTTAATTTCCAGAGTTAATTTAAAGACTAAGCTCTGAGCAGAAAAGTTGTTCTAGATCAGAGGTGGGGAACCTTTTTTCTGCCAAGGGCCATTGGATATTTATAACATCACTAGAGGCCCAGTGTATGAATTCGTGCACAGGTGGGGTCCCTTGGCCTGGCCGGCGATCTGGGCCGATTGGGCTGGCCAGCCGGTGGGGGGAGGAACTGTGGGAGGTTGGCTGGCTGGGGGAGGTTGGCTGCAGGAGCACACTGACCACCAGGGGGCAGCTCCTGAGTTGAGCATCTGCCCCTGGTGGTCAGTGCGTGTCATAGCTACCGGCTGGTCATCTGGTCATAATAGTCGCTTAGGCTTTTATATAGAGAGATTTGCTTAATATAATTCACTTAATAAAAATTTATGTTGCTATGAAAAAAAGCTCCGAGATTTATTGAACTTCTAGTATTGCCTGCAGTTGCCTTGGCAGGGCCAGACCAAATGATTTCTCATATGGCCTGAGGGCTGGATGTTTCCTATCCCTGTTCTAGATGGAAGATTTAAAACTCATAATAATCTGTTATGCTCACCCTTTGTAGAAAAAAAACACACCTTATTTTGTAAGAAAATACTGGTTATGAAGAAAGAAAAAGAAGCTCACAAACGAGCCACAGCACTCCAGACCCACAGGCGACAGCTTTCTGGAAGCTCAGGAAGGAACAAAAGCCATGCATAAAACCAGCTAACAATGGCTTAGTGCTTGAGGAATGGGTTTGGCCAGTGCGTAAGCCTAGACTAAAATGTAATGGTGCGATTCTGGGAGCAAAACCATGGGGCAGAACAACCTGTAAGGGTCACAATGAAGAGAATAGGCTAAGATTATTGTGGGTTTTTTTGTGTTTGTTTGTTGTTGTTGTTTTTTGCGGGGGAGGGTAGGCGGTAAGAGGGCATTGGACATTTTTACCAGAATCCCAAAACACACTTAACAGCAAGTACAGACTAAGTGTAGCCTAAAGAGCACGATTGGCCACCTTTTGATGTTGAGTCACATAACCAGGTATGAGAAAAGAGAGATGGTGCAAAGTGAGAATAGTATAGGTGTATAGACTTTTTTAAAAAAAGAAATTTGTGAGATTAGGGACCCAGGAATGCAAGAGATAATCCTTTGAGGATCACATTACAAATGAGACCCTAAGTTAAGAAGGGGCATTTCCCCCACTTTTGTTTGTGAAACACAATTCATTGAGAGAAGTGCATTGCCCCTTAGACCCCCTGGACCTGTGCAGCTCTGAGCAGCTGCTGTGGGCATTAGAGTTCCCATGGAGAATGCTGTTGACTGTGTTCCTCCCTGAAGTAGTTTAATGCTAGGAGGGTGAGAATTTGAGACCACTGTTCTTAAGAATATTTAACATTTCCCATGAACTCCAACTTTGCTTGGAAATCAGCAGGTAGGGGTCCAAAGTTGGACCCCAATGCTGCTTCTGGTCTCCTTTATAGTTTCAGGCTGCTGGATCCTGGGGCATCAAGTTACCTAAATACATTTGATGAGTTGTACTTGGATCTTGTTAGAATTGGGGCTCAATCACTCTCAACAGTTTCTTTGCCATCTTCATACTATTCTGGTTTAATGAACACTTTCAGGTACTATTATACAGACATTCTTGGTCTGGACAGAACCTAATGATGGGTAGAGTACAAATCCCCAGAGTGAGCAAAAATTTATGTTAAAGCTGGCTCATTACTGCCAGAATCGCAGATCATTACAGTAAAACTTCTTAAATGTTGAGTAAGTTTTAGATTTCTTATAAAGGCACTGAAGCAGGATGTGCATGAGGATAAGTAGCCTGTAATGGGATGCAATTAAGGAAGTGAAACTACAATCTGATCACAAAAAAACACTTCCTGGCCATGAGAAAGGTGGGTATGCAGGAGAGTTTTATCAATGAAATAGGGGAAGCCCCAATGCCCACAAGATATTAAAGAAGGCTGTGTTGAAGTACACAGGAAACAGCTCAGCCCTGGCCCAGGTGCCTCTTAAAATCTTAACAATGAATTTGCACAAAGGAGCAAAACCTTTTATTAAGGAAGAGGAAGGAGTTTCTCAGAGGAGCATTGATGAATTTTATTGAAGAAAGACAAAATGAATATTGTTGAGAACCTTATTACTGGTATATGTTCTTGGAGATAGCCGTTGAACTGTATGCTCTTAAGTTTGTGAGAGTCATTAAATCTGAAGTGCTATACATTTGGGAATGTTTCCTAAACCTTCAAAGGGAATGATTTCTTATAGGAGGCAAATATAAGGCAGAGCAATGGAAGATATAAAAAATGAATGTAAGTTACGCTTCTATACTCAGCACTACAATGAGCTAATATACCATATACGAAAAAAACTGACATGTATACCTCTCTGAAGGATAAACAGGAGGACTTGTAGACACAGCTGAATACTGCTCTGTGAATTAAGATGGATGGTTATAGAAATTGAAATCCCTTTTCCAGAATGGATTTGGGGGTGGGATTCCAGGAGTTGAATGCTCTCAGTGAGATGTGCTTCAGGATCTGAAGGCAGGACTGCTGAGGGTGGCTCCTCTGAAGACTTACCTACTTGGTATCCAAGGTGCTGCCCTACTACAAGGCCCTTTCCTCCAGCTGATGAGTGAGCATGCCCTGTGGCCACTAGCCCCAAGGCCTCTGACACTAGCATTATGTTTTAGCACATTCCCTTTTTCCTGAGCCAAATCTTAAGCTTCTAAGACTGGAATCTTGAGGCACAAATTATTCTTGAGAAGTATGAAGGGCTCCATAGAGAATAGCTTCATTTTTGAAAACCTATTAACATGTTAGTGATAATAACGATAAGTGACAGAGCAGCTAACGCTTGCTTAGCTCTTGCCTTGTGCAAGGGTACTCTGTAATTCACCCATTTCTTTTAATCCCCCCCCCCAATAAAACTATTACAAAACTATGGTTACATCCATTCTATAGGTGAGGAGACAGACATTGAGAGCGATTAAATTACTTTTGGGGCACAGGATGGGAACCCAAAAGCCCTAGGTTTATCCACTATATTATGCCAGCTCCTCTCTCACCAATCACACTGTATTTCTCAGAATGAGCTGCTCTAGTCACATCAGCCCCCTTTTTCGACTCTCAGCTTTTTCCTGAGGACCTTTATTCCTGCTTGACATTTTACTGTTTCTTCTTTACTTTCCTGGTTTTTCTTTTTAGTCTCACTAAATTTAATTAGTGAAAAATGAATGATGAAGCAAAATATGGAAGCAAATTCTTTCACCTGAGTTTTGTTATGTAGTTGACATAGAAACTGGGGTATCATTTGACTATATTGTAATTCACTCTTAACTTTCAGAGACTATGTTTCATGGTTTCGAGTTTATAGAGACTGTCCCGGGAATGCTATATCAGTTCTACTGCTGAGTGATAGCTACCCTTATTTTTTAGAACCCTTTATATTGTTTATATATTTATATGATTGTTAAAACTGTCTTTTGGTTGATAGCAACAATATTTGTTCTTATAAACCGATTTGAAGAATATTGGGTTTTGCAGCTCACAGACATTGCTTTCATGCAAATCACATAAGGGCCTTAAGAGCTATATATGCAGACTCTAAAATTCAAGATGAAACTTTCTAAACAACAGCAACAAAATTGTGTAATAGTTTATCTCCTTGCATATTTGGTCTAATATCAGTATGTCTTAAAACATCTTATCTAGCACTGATTATTAGGATTTTCAGAGAAACAGAATCATTTAGAAGATATTTATACATAAATGAGATTCTTTATAAGGGTTGGCTCATGGCTATGGAGGCTGAGAAGTCCCATGCTCTGATGTCAGAAAGCTGGATATCCAGGTGTAGTTCTAGTCTGAGTCTAAAGGCCCGGGAACCAGGTGAGCTCATGGTATAAGTCTCAGCCCCAGGGAAGGAGAAGACCAGTCCCAGCTCAACACTCAGGCAGAGAGAGAGAGAAGGAATTCTTTCATCCACCTGTTGTTCTATTCAGACCTCCAAGGGATTAAATGAGGCCCACCCACTTTAGAGAGGGCAACTGTGCTTTGCTCAGTCTACAGATTTAATCAAATTGTAACTCACTGAAAACAATCCTCACAGACACACCCAGAAATAACCATTTAGCCAAATATCTGTGCACCCCATGGACTGATCAAGTTGACACATATCATCATAGTGACCAAATGCTTTTTAAAAAATAATTCCCTAGTCCAGCCAGTTTGGCTCAGTGGTTGAGTGTCTACCTATGAACCAAGAAGTTACCAGTTTGATTCCCAGTCAGGGCACATGCCCAGATTGCAGGCTCCATCCCTAGTAGGGGGCATGCAGGAGGCAGCCAATTGATGTGTTTATCTCTCATCAATGTTTCTATCTCTCTATCCTCTCTTCCTCTCTCTCTAAAATCAATAGAAACATATTTTTTTAAAAAATCATTTCCTAAATTTCCTGAAAATGAGCTTGTGCTTTGCTTCCTATTGTAATACAGACACATTCTCTGTCCCTGCTCTAGTGTGCCTCAGAGATGGCTCTTACCATGCTGTGTGCTTATCAGGTTCCCTGGGCTGCTCCAATAAGGGGTCCCAAGAAGGTATAGATAGTGGTAGAGGAGAGAAACTGTAATAAATAAGAAAGTAATATTTTACCTTCCTTGTGTTTTTCCATTCCTTAACATTATGCATATATTCCACATCAACAATTAAGGTGGTATTTACTGACTGGCAACCAATACTTAGAAGTCATCCTTTATTTCTAGTTGTTCTTGCCCTTGGATTCTGACCCTTCTTGAAAAATGTTACATAAACTGAAGTCAAAGTCAAGTATTAGCAACAGTTATTACAGAAGAGGCAAGTTGCTTTCCTTGGGTGAAAGAAATATTATTTGTTCTCTCTCTCTCTCTTTTTTAGGATATTGTGTATATTTGCTTTTCTGTAATAGGAGAGAATAAGAAAAAATCTATTGTGAGAGCAAAGTAAGATTTTTAGGGAAGTAATACAGTTGCCTCATTTTATAGACATATGCCGTGTTCCCATTTTCTATCAGGTGAAGAATATGAATCAAAGGCCTTTTAAAGATGTTCTTCCTTTGGTCTTTACACTGGGATGGCAATAAGCCAATATTGTTGTTTTCGTTAAGTCACTATGACAATGAAATTTATATGAAGTGGCCCTGCTTTACTTCTCAAATGTTGATACGCTTCTGAGTCAAGTGGGAGCTAAAGAAGAAACATAATTTAAGAGGTTTAAGTGTGAGCATTGGCAAATAGAAGTACAGATGTTGTCATTCTGCTAAATCTCTCTATATAAATTCTGAAATAGAGCCCAAGCATAATATAGAATGATGTGGGATAAGTCCTTTTTAATATTACTTAGTAATTTCTATTAAAAAAAGAGTTGGGCCCTAACCGGTTTGGCTCAGTGGATAGAGCATTGGCCTGCAGACTCAAGGGTCCCAGGTTCAATTCCGGTCAAGGGCATGTACCTTGGTTGTGGACACAACCCCGGTGGGGAGTGTGCAGGAGGCAGCTGATCAATGTTTCTCTCTCATTGTTGTTTCTAACTCTCTATCCCTCTCCCTTCCTCTCTGTAAAACATCAATAAATTATATTTTTTTAAAAGAGTTGATTTCAGAAGATGATATACTTATATCTTTATTATTCCCATGTGGTTTTCATTCTTATATAAATTGAATATATTTTCTCATGTCAGAAAGTTTGATCCTTCTGCATTATATTTCTTTTCTTTCCATTTCCTCTCCTCACCCCCACCTCTTACTATAGAGGTAAAACTAGTTTACAGAGGTCCTGACAAACACAGAGACCATGGAGAAATTCTGACTAAGATGTGTCAGAAGAGAGACAAACTGCCAAGTATGATCAGATAATCTTTTTGTCATTTACTAATATCTGTGATGGTCTTGTTATGCCTACTGGTGGGTATGTGCTTGTAAAAAAACATACCAGTTTAAGAGTTTAATCATTACTAAGAATCTGGTATTCTGGCAAAAGAATGAAAGAACTAAGTTTATTATGTACTAAATTACCAATGAAAAGATATCTTACTATTTAAATTGTTGGATATACCTACCTTCTTTTTTCCCTATTAGAAAATGTGAATTGAAATTCTATCATATGATAGGCACTATACTAGACACTGGTGAACGAGATGAAGAACATAATGCTTGGCTTTAAAATTTTCACAGTTGAGATAAGTAAACAAAATTACAATGGAATATAATAAAAACATGTACACATATGCAAAAGGTGATGGAGGAGCATAGAGGAGAGATAGCTTACCCCTTTGTAAGGGGAAGTTTTGAGGAAATCCTTTCATTGAGGTGAAACTTGAAGTGGAACAGTCGGTAGCAACATGTGGATTACAGATGTTTCTCAGAGAGGAGAGACTGTACCAAGAAGAAAGGACTCAGCCTTGATGAGGGACCTTCATACATTGGATGGGGCTGGAGAGAATGCTGAGGTGTGAAAGAAGCAGGAGGGAAAGCTAGAAGGTGGCAGATGACAGATAACACAGAAATATTGTTATCACTGAAGAAAGAGGGTTGTGATGAGGTTTGCATTTGGGAACCGTAAGGTTTAGAACAGATTGGAGGGAAAAGATACTCAAGATTGGAAGAGCATCTGATAGGGATGGCAGTGATCCCAACAAGAAGGTAAGGGTTGGACCAGAAGGAGTTGTCCACTGAGTTTGGGCTTATATATATGAGGAATCTGGGTTTACAAATGACCAAGCTTACATTAGGCTTAAGTAGAATAATTAAAGATAGAGGATTAGGTGGATATTACCCACATGTGGAAGTAGGAGGGATATATCTAGCCTGACCTCAGGGGCAACGAGTCAGAAACTCAAATATCTTCAGAATGTTCTCTCTTTGTCTCTTTTCTCCACTTTTCTTCCTGTCTTGGTTTCATCTTTTCATTCCACTCTTTTCCATACAGCTAGAACTAGGGGCACTGTCAGCTCAGTCTCACTACTGTGAAGGAAATAGGTTTTCTCCCTCAACTCTGTTTGGAAAAGTTCTGAGGAAAGGCTCTAAGGTCTGCCTTGATCCAGTGTCCATCCCTCAACCAGTCGCTATAGCGAGGAGAGCGTGGATCTTGGGGATCAGCTTGGGTTAGGCTCATGGTCCTGAATAAATCAGTGCAGTCAGAGAGACGAGCTGGGCTGTTGCCATTAGGATCATGCAAAGAAGAAAAGCACAAGAATGCCCTTGGAGGAATCTGTAAATTGGGCAGTCACCAATCATAGTCTGCTAGAGGATGGATTGGGGACTTTAGGAGGAATGTCTGAGTAGAATCAGTAGGACCTGAGGAGTTGACTGGAGGATGTGAATGAGAAAAGAATCATAGGGAACATAAAGGCAGCTGGATAGATGATGAGCCTATTCACCAAGTAGTGATATCCAAAAAATAATGTCACCTGAGGTAAAGGAGACTTGAATGAGGTGAAGGTTCTATCCCCTGAGGTATAGGAGGGAAACCTGACTGGCAGGTCACATAAAATAGTTACCAGGCAGCAAGAGCTTAGCTGGAGTTGGAGAGCATCACAGGTATGTCGTTTTCCTTCCATAGTCAGAGGCCACCTCAAAGAAGGAAAGACCATGAGAAAAGTTGATTTGAGGTTTTGCAGACTACGTAAAATGGAACAACAAGGATAGCAAAGGGCTTATGGGCATTAGCAACCAAATGGCTGAAGTGATGGATCATAATATGAAAAGGAAGGGACTAAAGACTGCAGACGGAATGATAGACACTTGGAGTTAGTGTGCTTGGCTGACTGGTGTAGTGCAGCTGTGAGGATGGACATGATGGACCTGGAGGATAAGTTGTGGAATGGAGTGTTTAAGATTTGAGGGGAGAAGGGAACTCTCAGATGGAACATCTGCATTTTTTATTTACATCTGTGCTCTCTTATGCCTATGGATGAGCTGTCTATGGAGCCCACCATGTGTCCACTAGCTCCTGTCTAATTACTTTCTCAAAGATGCAACACCAGCAGTTCTCACCTCTGCTGGGTCAGTTTCTCTCAATCACTAGGTCTTTCCTTTAGCATGCAAAGGTGCTGCTTTTTCTCTTGTTTTAAAATAAATCCACTCAACCTCTCCTCCTTCTTCACCATGTAGCAAAAGTCCTAAAAAGAGTTGTATAGGCTCCTCTCTACATTCTCTCTTGAACCCTCTCACCCATCAGACTTTTTATTCACATTTCTCTGAAGTGCTCTGAACAAAGTCACTAATCACTTCAGTGCTGCCAGAACCAGTGGTCATTTTTCCATCTTCTTCTGTCTTCCTCCCTGACTTGAGGGTGTGGTGGTAAACAACCTCCATCACACAGGTCCCAGACATTCAGGATTCCTCCGTGCTCTTGTGTCCCTTCAGCCTCACTGCTTTCTCCTTTGTGGTCTTCATTGCTATGCTTCCTCATCTGTTTGACCTCTAAAGTTGTAGTGTCAGTGGGTTAGTTGTTAGACCATTTGTGTTTTCTTGCTCACTTCCCTCTCTTGGTGGTCTCAGCCAGTCTCAGGACTTGAATTACCATCTACACATCAGTGTTTCCTAAATGTGTGCTTTTCAACTTGGATCCTCCTGGGGAAGCCAGGCTCATACATTCCCCTTGACTATTATAATAGGAACACTCACCTTGTTTCAACCTGACTTTAATATTTCATGTTTGTTAGTTCCCTGGTATTTGATCACTATATCAAATGAATAGAAAGACTTAAAATAGCACAGTGCATCTGTAGGTAAGGTTAGCACTTATTATATATTTGCTTTAATTTGATGGGGTTTTATCTCTGTCAGGGCTGATTGGTGTGACTGAGGCAGTAGTTCTCAAGGAGGGCAGCGTTTCTCCCCAGTAAAGTTTAGCAATGTCTGGTTGTCATGATGGAGTGGGGGATGCTCTTAGCATTTAGTGGGTAAAACCGAGGATGCTGCTAAACACTACAATGCACAGGATATTCCCCAGCAAATAGGGAATTATCCAGCCCTAAATGTCAACAATGACAGAGTTGAGAAACCCTGGAATGAGGATTTATTAATTTGAATGATCTCTCAGTGGAAAAGGAATTGAGCATTTGATGCAAATAACAACGTAGTTTGAACCTTTATCTTTAAAACACATATTTATGAATAGTTGCCAAAAGGTGGTAGCTATTCCAACAAATGCACATTGTGAGTGGTGCTCTATAAGCCTGAGGTTCCTTGCAGCATGCCTGCTGGATTTTGAGTACCTGCAGTTAAGGCGTGTTGCTCTTGGCAGGACTTGGTGAGCAAATGAGGTATGAGCTCTCTGATCTTGGTCATCTGCTCAGTCAGCTGTGACCTTTCCAGTGTCTATTCTTTCTACACCCTGTCCACACTAAGCCATGGCCCAGGCAGTTCTCAGTGGGGTGTCCAGAGATCACCACAGGGGGAAAATATAGGACTCCAAGGCAGAGGTTCATGTGGGGTTCAGGATAAATTGGAAAGATTTCTGTTTTCCAGTGAATATTGTCCAAACTGTCTTTGTACTTTAACTCTAAAAAACCTTTAAATCAAAAGCTTTTGGATGAAGTACTGTGCAAGGGAATAGAATTTTTATTTGATAAATTGTGGTTACTTCACTACTATTTGGGTGCTGACAGGGATACATTTTACCTGTATGTATGTGCTCATACACAATTGTGTGTCCATGTATACACATTCACACAATACAATTTGTCATATGTCAGAGCTTCTGATAGGGCCATAATGAAATAAATATATGTTTGAAAAAGAAGTCCTTTTGTTCAATATGATAAGTAGGAGAATTGTCCCTAGTTTGTCTTACTCTATCTCCCTCAGTGTTTCTTCCTTTATTTCCACTTTATCATCATAAGATGTCCAGTGGTGCATTTTGTATTTAAACAGTAAAACTCTGCAGAAGTATAATGCATTGTGGTAAAGGTTGTGATTTAACGGATGAGCTAATTCTTTAATTTCCATAAGTTTACTACTTACTATTCCTGTCCTCAAGTTCAATGCTGATCATTTACAGTATGAGTTTTATAAGATTTGTCAGTTCTCCTTTTCCTTCAGTTTTTGGTTTAGAAGAAATATGACTTTGGGAATATT
Source organism: Myotis brandtii (assembly GCF_000412655.1). Classification (NCBI taxonomy): domain Eukaryota; kingdom Metazoa; phylum Chordata; class Mammalia; order Chiroptera; family Vespertilionidae; genus Myotis; species Myotis brandtii. Next base: position 1,122,300 of record NW_005361391.1, read on the forward strand.
ATGTTAGTATATTTCATGATATTACAGTAGAAAGTTTAAATAACAAGGAATATGTGTGTGTGAGTGTGTGTGCACATACACACACACACACACACACACACACACAAACATATTGATGTAAGGATTTGACACAAGAAAAAAGCCAGGAAATTAGAAATATGGCTTTGGTTTTGTATCTGAGCCACCTCCTGGGTTTTGGTGCTGGGATGGTCTCACAGCAGGACTTCATCATCTGTCCTTATAGGTAGTGAGGCCCTAGGAAGAACCAGAGACAAGGTGATCTTGTGTTCCATAATTTCATAAGGAAGAGTATAGTTTCTCTCATATGCAAAAAAAAATTATTACAAATAATTGTACTTAAGCCAGAGAAATAGTGTGAGCAAAACAGTGAGACAAATTTCAGGTTTATTCATACACTTTTATAAATACACTATAGGCCCGGTGCACAAAAATTTGTGCACTCGGGGCGGGGGGTCCCTCAGCCGGGCCTGTGCCCTCTCACAGTCTGGGACCCCTCGGATATCGGGCCTAAGCTGGCAGTCAGACATCCCTCTGGCAGCCCGGGAGCCCTCGGGGGATGTCCACTTGCCAGCGGGGAGCAGGCCTAAGCTGCAGTCAGACATCCTTAGCGCTGCTGAGGAGGC
>NW_005361391.1:1123279-1127216 GCF_000412655.1 Myotis brandtii
GGGGGCAGCTCCTGCATTGAGCGTCTGCCCCCCTGGTGGTCAGTGTGTGTCATAGTGACCAGTGATTCCCAGTGGTTCTGCTGTTAGGGTCAATTTGCATATTACCCTTTTATTATATAAGATAGAGGCCTGGTGTACGGGTGGGAGCCGGTGGGTTTGCCCTGAAGGGTGTCCCGGTTCAGGGTGGGGGTCCTGCTGGGGTGCCTGGCCAGCCTGGGTGAGGGGCCGATGGCCGTTTTCAGGCTGGCCACGGCCACGGGCTGGAAGCAGGTATCTGGGATTTATTTAACTTTTGTAATTGAAACTTTGTAGCCTTGAGCGGAGCCCAGAGCCAGCCAGGGCAGGCGGGAAGCTTGGTTTCCTCCATCGCTGGCGGCAACCCAAGCCTCCTGCTCACTCCAGCTCCGTGGCCGCCGCCATCTTTGTGATGGAGTGACAGAGTGAGGGAGTGATGGTTAATTTGCATATTACTCTTTTATTAGATAGGATATTCATTATACAGATATACTGCATAGAAAAGAAAACATGTTAAACATGAAAATGAAAATAAATATATGAAGTGTATCATAGTTGTTCACATTATATCCAGATGTGTAGAGAAAAACATTTATTTTTCTAAATCTGTCTTCATCTTCCTATCCCTTAAATTAGAAGGCTTAAGTTTGGCCATAGACAGAAACAGCATAGAAGAACATAACTGTATTCACCTGGAAACTGTGGAAGGGGTGAAATGTCACCGGGGTTAGTGTCTCCTGTCTGTCATCATTACCAATGCAGACCCTTTCAGGAGGAAAGCACTCTCAGAGCTGTCCTCTGGTCTCCAGCAGATTCAGATTAGTAAACATGAACTCTTAGTGTCACCAATGCATAGGGAACAAGCATCAAAATCAGCAGCATAAGAAAAAATTAGTCCCTCAAGAACTTTAAGTATTGGAATTGTCAAATTCAGAATATAAAATTAGTAAGACATGTTTAAATTTAAAAAATGATACATCATAATAAATAAGCAACAACAAGATGTAAAAATGTCTAGGCAGATTTGAAAAAGAAAGAATTTCAGATATAAAAAATAGTTATTAAAAGAAAGAATTAAATAGCTACCTTAAATATTAGACTACTGAGAAACAATTAGATGGACCTAAGTAAGTTACCGAGAATATTGGGAGGCAACCAATCAATGTTTCTCACATCAATGTTTCTCTCTCTCTCCCTCTTCCTTCCTCTTTCTCTAAGATCAATAAAATAAGAAATAAAACATATTCCAGGGTGAGGATTAAAAAAAAAAAAAAGACCCCCAGGGATTTTTTTTGTGTTTGTTTTTACCTTTTTATTTTATATATGCATTTTTTTCTTTCAGGGACGTTCTTTTATTTATTTTTCATCACTATTTTATCCACCCTATACCATCTTCTACCTCCACCTTCCTCCTCCTCCCTGCAATCCAGAGAGCTATTTTTGTTAACTGAGTCAAAATTGCAGAGTTTAAATAGAGAGGAAACTTATTTTATCACCTTAAATTAATCTTTTACAATTGGCAACTGTATTTGCCTATTGTGCTCATAAAGGATAAAGTATCCTTAAGATGATCTTATATAATAAAAGCCCAGCGACTGAACAGTGGAACAACCAGAATGACCAGCTGACCAGTCACTGTAATGCACACTGACCACCAGTGGGCAGATGCTCAAAGCAGGAGCTGCCCCCTGGTGGTTAGTGCGCTACCACAATGGGGGCGCCGCTCAGCTGACCAGGATGAGTGGCTGCTCCTGCTGCGAACCCAGGGCCAATGGGCAGGAACCCAGGCTGCTATCATTGCCTTCTCACCCAAGACTCCTCCTTCTTACTCCCTGCTGCCTCTTCTGGACGCCCATAGGCCGCACAGTGCCGCCTCCAAGCTCACAGAGCTGACCCCAGAGACTGGGGGGCGGGTTCGTGGCCGCCGCAGGACTGAGACCTACTCCGCCTCCTCTCAGTGCTATTGTACCTGGGCCCAGCCCCAACCGGGTCCCCTGGAGAGGCGAGTGCTCCAGCTCCATGAAGGATGCTGGACCAGGGAGCAGCCGCTCAGCTGACCGGGATGAGTGGTGCTCCCACAGCGGCCGATCCCTGCAGGCCATGCCCCACACCAGTGCACAAATCCCGTGCACTGAGCCTCTAGTATAACAATGCTTGATTCATGTTTTATCATATTTTCTCAACTATTCTTATCTTTGATCCTCATAGTGGCTTGTATGGTAGCTCCAGAACAATATGTCCACATCCTTTTCCCCAGAATTTGTGAATGTGACCTTATTTGGAAAAAGGGTCTTTGCAGATATAATTAAGTTAAGGATCTGGGGACAGAGAATTTGGAAAAAGGGTATTTGCAGATGTAATTAAGTTAAGGATCTGGGGACAGAGAGATCATCCTGAATTACCAGGGCGTATTCTAAATCCAGTGACAACTGTTCTTATAAGAAATACAAGAGGTCAAAACACAGACACAGAGAGAACCAAGGTGGCGGCATAGGTAAACACCTGTACTTGCTGCCTCTCACAACCACATCAAAACTACAACTAAAAGACAAAACAACTATCATCCAGAACCATGGGAAAGCTGGCTGAGTGGAGGTTCTACAACTAGAAGGAAAGAAAAAAGTGCATTGGGACGGGTAGGAGGTGTGGAGGTGCGGAGGCGCACACGGAACAGGCTGGCAACCGGGTGCGCTGTTGTTGTTTTTTTCAGTCGGGAGGGAGATACAAGCTCCTGATGGCTCTGAACTTCAGTTCTGGGCAAGACTCTGGGGACCCAGACTCATACGGGGAGAAACTGGACTGTCTGGCAGAATGTGAGGACGGCTTTCTCTCAGAGGTGCTTGCAGCAATCATTGTTTCTGCGTGGGGGCGCCTGATGCAGTGACGCGGGGACACAGGGACCTCTCAGGTGCAGGGCTGATTGGCAGCCATTGCTGTTTGCTCTACCCTGGTGATTCCCTGAGACTCCACCCCACCCAATTTACAACCCCACCCAAGCTGTGCGCAGTGGCTTTTGCATATGAATGGCCTGTTCTTTCTCAGCTTAAACCTGTCAAACTGCAGCTGGATCAGAGAGCCCCAAAGCTTCCCAAAAAAGGCCCAAGGCCCAGCAGCAGCAGCCTGCCTTGCTTCACAGCTGGGCCTAATCTGGGCACTTCCAAACCCCAAACAAAGAGGAGGAATCTCTGGATCACTCTGTAGCTCCTGCTGGGTGGCCTCAGGTACTGGCTGACTTTGCACCTCCTTGGAGATCCAAGAGTCAGTGTGCCCAGTGGTCAGTGTGAGACCATACCAGATTACAACTCTTCACATCCATAAGCGACACACTCAAGGGGCAGACTCAGTGAGCACCAAAGCCCCACTGAAGCAAGCCCGGCCCCATAAGGGTGTCTCTTGCACAGCAGTCCTTCCATTGTAGACACAGCTGGTCCTCATAGCCAATTGGCCTGGAGGTCAATTCCTCCCAGTGATACCAACAGCAATCAAGACTTAACTACAAGACTGTGCACACAGCCCACAAAGGGGTGCACCAAGAGTGTCCACCTCAGGTGATTGGGGAGGCTGAGCCACGGGGCCCTATAGGACACCTATCACACAAGGCCACTCTATCAACACAGGGAAACAGCCAAAATGTGGAGACAAAGAAACATTTCACGAATGAAACAAATGGAGGATAGCAAAATACTGGATATAGAGTTTAAAACCACAGTTATAAGGTTGCTCAAGAATCTTCTAAAAACCTCTGAGGAACTTAGTAAGACCTCTGAGGAACTTAGTGAGACCTTCAAGGATCTTAGTGAGAATGCCAAATAATGGAAAAGGACCAGTCAGAAATTAAGCATACACTGACTGAAATAAAGAATAATATACAGAGATTCAACAGTAGACTAGAGGATCCCAAGAATCAAGTCAAAGATTTGAA
>NW_005361391.1:1127594-1161939 GCF_000412655.1 Myotis brandtii
AGGAGGAGGAGGAGGAGGAGGAGGAGGAGGAGGAGGAGGAGGAGGAGGAGGAGGAGGAGGAGGAGGAGGAGGAGGAGGAGGAGGAGGAGGAGGAGGAGGAGGAGGAGGAGGAGGAGGAGGAGGAGGAGGAGGAGGAGGAGGAGGAGGAGGAGGAGGAGGAGGAGGAGGAGGAGGAGGAGGAGGAGGAGGAGGAGGAGGAGGAGGAGGAGGAGGAGGAGGAGGAGGAGGAGGAGGAGGAGGAGGAGGAGGTAAAGATAAAAAAATTGTGATCAACAAAGTGACAACAAATACATATCTATCAACAAGTTAATCTAAAAATCAAATGAATAAAAAATCTGATGAACGGAATAAACTGGTGAATGGAATAGAATCAGGGGCATGGAAAGGGTGCAGACTGACAATTCTCATTGGGAAGATGGTGTGGAGGGTGCGGGAAGAGATTGGACAAAAATCTTACACCTATGGATGAAGACAGTGTGGGGGAGGTGAGGGCATAGGGTGGGGTAGGAACTGGGTGGAGGGGAGCTATGGGGTGAAAAAAGAGGAACAGCTGTAATAAACTGAACAATAAAGATTAAAAAATAAAAAATAAAAAATGTTGGTACATCTACACCATGGAATACTATGCCGCTATAAAAAAGAAGGAACTTTTACCATTTGCAACAGCATGGATGGAACTGGAGAGCATTATGGTAAGCAAAATAAGCCAGTCAGAGAAAGATAAATATCACATGATCTCACTCATATGTGGGATATAATGATCTACATAATTTGATGAACAAGAATAGATCCAGAGACAAATGGTGGTGGTGGATGCGGGGGAGAGGTAGAGAGCAACCAAAGGACTTGCATGCATGCATATTTGCATAACCAATGGACACAGACACTGGGGTGGTGGGGGCTTGCCTGGGGTAGGAATGGCTGAGGCAGGGGGTTCAATTGGGGACAAAGGAGACATATGTAAAACTTTAGACAATAAAAATAAAATAAAATAAAATAAAACTAAACACACACACACAAAAAAACACAGACGCACAGGAGAGGGTGATGTGAAGATGGAGGCCGAGGTTGGAGTGATGCCAACATAAGCCAAAATTGCATGAAACTGTGCTACCCAGTGAAAGGCAAGGAGAGGGCTCTTCCCTGGAGCTCCCAGAGGAACGTGGTGCTGCTGATTCAGACCTGCAGCCTCCAGACTACAGAGTAAATTTCAGTTGTTTCAGGTTGTCCAGTTGTAGTAATTTGTTATGGCAGCCACAGGAGATTAATGTTGTCCAAAAAATTAAATTTATACTTTCCTCAAAAAGAACAAGTTCTATTTAAAAATGTAATCTGGTGTCTACTATAATATAATGTTGAAGTCAATTTATTTTTAACTGCAGTTTATATTCAATATTATTTTGTTTCAGTTTCAGGAATACAGCATAGTGGTTAGAAAATCATATACTTTACAAAGCGATCCCCCTGGCACCATATGTAGTTATTAGAATATTATTGACTCTGTAAGCTGTGCTGTACTTTACATCCTTGTAACTATCCCTTAACTTCTAATCTACTTCTCAGTCCCTTCACCTTTCTCCCTCAGGTCCCAACACTGCTTCCTATGTCAACCATCAGTATGCTCTGTGTCTAAGAGTCTGTTTCTGTTTTGTTTGTTCATTTATTTTGTTCTTTAGATTCCACATATAAGTGAAATCATGGTATTTGTCTTTCTCTATCTGAAGTCAGTTTTTCTAGTTTTGTCGTCTTCCCTTATTTCTCTTCAAGATGATATCTGGGTGTTTGGGACATAGATGTTGATAAAGGGGCAGTTGGCATCCTCAGGCCCATGGTACACTCTATGGGCCTGCTGCTCTCCGCTGCAGATTTGCAGGTAAGCTACTCCCTTGCCCTGTGGCCAAGAAGGTGGCACTAGCCCCAGGTCTGGCTCTTCCTGATGTCTGCTACTGATAAAACTCAGGGGCTTCTCTTTCCATAGGACCCTGGGAAGAGTCAGCCTCACTCCATCCCTTACTGGTATATGGACTGTATGCCCACCCACTGCCTCATCTCACATGTGGTCCCTGGCCTAGGTGGTCTTACCTCTAAACCTTAACTACAAGGCCCCCCTCTCCTTTCCATCTCAGGCCTCCTCAGTTTCCGGTGGGCCTACTGGCTCTCATGCCACTGCTCACACCTTTAGGAGAGCCTGGCATCACTGCTCAACATGTGCTGAGGCAACTACTCCAGATCCGCCTGGCTGGCATCCTCAGAAGATCTCTCCAGATTCCCAACATGAAATAGCACAAAGCTCCTTCTCTCAATGATACCATCAGTCTACTTTACTTGTTATCTCATCCCCAAGAGGCTAGATTAAAATACTGAAGATTCACTTCTGCCTCTCCTCATGTCTTTCTCCACTGGTTCAGAAGGGCTGGAGACTTAGAACCTCTGCTTCTACTCCTTCTTGTCCTTTTGAAAGGACCCCAGTCAGCATGCCTGCCATCAGAACCTGCACGGGCATCGCTGTGGGAGAACCTTGGGGCTGGGACTACATTTGGTGTTTGCTACACTACAATTATTTAGAAAATTACTTTTTCATGAAGCCTTGCTTTTATATTTACCATCTTTTTACAGAATCCTATTTTGAATGATAGGATGAATATTCTAATCTTTTTCCAGCCTTGGGCTAACTATGGAGATGATCATGTAGAGAAATGCAAAAGAAAAAAGCCTTCCTATTTTAAAAGATTTATCACAGTGAAAATGTCCAAGCCCATTTATAACTAATAGAGGTACTTGGCATCGATACAGTACTCTGCAGCCTTTGAATTATATCCTCAGTATGGATTATTATCCTATCTTATAGACAAGGCAACTACAAAATTAAAACACTTGTTTAAGATAATAGCACTGATAACAGTAACAGAATGATCAGTAACTTACATGGTGTGTAACCATTTCCATTGTTCTATCTGGAAGACCTCATCTTCGAGGCCTCGGATTGGATATCAAAAACTGAAGCCTGTGTTCAGGTCCTGAAAGGCGCTTTCGGTTCTGCTCCCAGCACAGACCCCTCGGTGTTACCCATGACGGGTGCTCTGGAGCTCCCCTTCACCTGAGCACTTAGTAGGGACTCAGCTCTGAGTTTAAATACATTATCATTACATTTTATCCAGCACATCTTGGTGTTTTTATAATGTGGCAGTTTTTCCTATTTATTATATTGCTAAAGTTCTGTTCTTTTCATTCTGTCAATGATACTAAAACACAATCATAATCTTAGAACTAATATTCGAGCCAAAACTATTAAAAAAATTTTTTTTGATTTTTAGATAGAGAGGAAGGGAGAGAGAGATAGAAATATCAAAGATGAGAGAGAATCATTGATCGGCTGCCTCCTGCATGTCCCCCATTGGGCATCAAGCATGAAACCTGGGCGTGTGCTCTGATAGGGAATCGAATCCAGGATCACTTGCTTCATGGGACGATGCTCAATCCCCTGAGCCACATCAGCAGGGCTAAACTTCTTAATTGATCTCTTTCTTGTGTATGTACATTTATGTGGGTACTTTATTTTTCCTAGGTTAATGAGTTTACATAGAAAAAGTAACCTACAGTATATGCATCTGCATGCCTGCCTTTGGCTGTTTACTAGTATTTAAATCTGTTCTCAATCTCAGAAATTTAAAATCAGAGAATTAACAGACTTAGTCATAAAAGAACTAAGAAATCTGAACTTTTTATTGAGGCTTAATTATAGAGACCATTAACATTGTAACATAATAATTATTATAATAGCTAACATTTATTGAAGACTTTCTAATCACATTACCCACATATTCTCACTTAAATATCAAACGTGCATGGTAAGTACTGTTATTATTTTACAAACGAGGACATGTTGGTATTAATTCTTTACATGTCAGTAGTGATTTATGTTCTACAATGTGGTTTCATCTACATTAGTGTGCCTTTGAATTCAGTGTGGTGAATATGACTGTAATGGTAGTTTATAGAGGAAACTATAACTCCAGAGTTATTAAATGATTGATGCTGATAACTGACTGCTGGCCTTCGGTCAGCTCATTGGCTAGTTTTTCATTTCTTGGTCTTCTTCCTAATGGGGTCTTCTAGTTTAAGGCTCTTAGAAACCAAACACGTATTTAAAGTAATTATGGGAGTTCCATTGCCCACATGTGTTACAGTCCACAGGCACTTGAGTTATCTAATCTAGGAAGGATGCCTCCTGCATTGCACTGTGGGTTAGTGGAAACAGCTCCAGGTGCACAGGCCAAAGCCAGGCTTGGGTACTTGTCCTGACTGTTACTCAGCTTCTCTTTCCCTCTCTTTCTTCCCCTGCACATTTGCGATAGTTGAACAAGGTGACTTCTAAGATGTTAGCCCTCGTGTATAATAATTTTATATAGTTCTCTCCCAAATCAGCAGTCTTATATGATAAAGAGTAAAAATAAAGAGACTACATTTTTAAAATTCCATTTTAAGCCTCTCCTAAGAATTAACTAGCAAAACATATGGTAGCAATAATATTTTTTAAAATTAATCTGAAAATGAAATTAAGAAAAGTTACATTATGAGATTAAAGAGAATATTACTCAGGAACAAATTTAACAAAAGGAGTGCAAAACTTACTCTCTGGAAACTACTGAATGATGCTGAAAGAAAAAAAAATTAATTGATTTCAGAGAGGAAGGGAGGGAGAAAGAGATAAAAACATCAGTGATGAGAGATAATCATTGATTGGCTGCCTCCTGCACACCCCTAACGAGATCAAGCCTGCAACCTGGGCTTGTGTCCCAGCCGGAATCAAATTGTGACCTCCTGGTTCATAGGTCAATACTCAAACACTGAGCCACACCAGCCTGAAAGACATTTTAAAAGAATTAAATGAATGGAAATATGTCCTGTGTTCATTAATTGGAAGATATAATATTGTTAAAACAGCAGTATTCCCCACATTGATCTACAGATTTAACACAATCCCTATCAAAAAAATCCCAGTTGGCTTTTTTGCAGAAGTTAACAAGCTGATCATAAACTTCATATGGAAATTCAAGGGACTGAAAATAGTTAAAGCAGTCTTAAAGAAGGACAAAGTCAGAAGATTCACATTTCTTGATTTTAAAACTTACGTGAAGCTATAGTACTCAAGAATTTGTGGCTCTGTCATAAGGATATAGATATACATAGATCAACAGAATAGAATTAAAGTAAGAAATAAACCCACACATTTACAGTTGATTGAATTTTGACAAAAGATGTCAAGACAGTCAAAGGGAGAAAGAATAACCTTTATAGCAGTGTTAGGACAGCTATGTGCACACATGCAAATGAAGTAGGGCCCTTTCATCATACCATACATTAACGAAAAATGGGTGAAAGACCTAAATGTAAGAACAAAATCAATAAAATATATTTTAAAATATAGGAGAAAATCTTAATGATCTTGGGCTAGGCAAAACCCTTTGGCTATGACACCAAAAGTTCATACTACTAAAAACAAAAATTAGATAAATCCAACTTCATTATAATATAAAAAATCTCCCACACTTTTGTACATCAGAGACGCCATCAAGAAAATGAAAATATAACCAATACAATGAGAAGTTATTTGTAAATTATATATCTGATAAAGGAATTGGGTCCAGAATATATAAATAACTCATACAACTCAAATAATAAAAAGACAGGTAACATAATTTTAAAATGGGCAAAGGATCTGAATAGACATTTCTCCAAAGAAGATAAACCAATGGCCAATAAGCACATGAACATATAGATAATCAATATCATTAGCCATCAGAGAAATAAAATTAAAATCACAATGAGATAGCACTCAGTATCCCCTAGGATGAGTATCATCAGTAAGAGAAACCAGCCCTGCCTGTGTCATCCAGAAGGTCAAGGTTCTATTCCTGGTCAGGGCACATGCCTGGGTTGTGGGCTCAATTCCCAGTAGGGGGACTGCAGGAGACAGCCAATTGATTATTCTCTCTCATCATTGGTGTTTCTATCTCTCCCTCTCCTTTCCTCTCTCTGAAATCAATAAACACATTAAAAAAGAAAAAGATAAACCATGCCTGGTCGAAAATCAATAAAAACATATTTAAAAAGAAAAGATAAACCATAACAAGTGTTAGGGAGGATGTGGAGAGATGAGAACCTCAGTTCACTGCTGGTGGAAGTGTAAAAAGGTGTAGTTGCTTTGGAGAACAGTGTGGCAGTTCCTCAATAATCCTAGATTTCCCCTGTGACCCAGTAATTCCACCTGGAGATATGTACCCAAGAGAAATTAAAACATAATATCCAAACTAAAACTTGTGCATGGATGTTTATTGTAGCATTATTCACAATAGCCAAAAGATGGAAACAACCCATATGTCCATCTACTGATGAACAATAAATGAAATGTGTCATATCCACATGTTCAGCCATAAAGAAGGAATGATATATGCACCCCTATGTTCATAGCAGCACAATCCACCATAGCTAAGATTTGGAAACAGCCTAAGTGCCCATCAGCAGATGAGTGGATTAAAAAACTGTGGTACATCTACACAATGGAATACTACACAAACAATATGTGAGTTTTCCCTATTTCTCCACAGCTTCATCAACACTTAATTTCTTTTTTATTTTTCATTACAGCCATCCTCGTGAATGTAAAGTGATACCTAACTGTGGTTTTGATTTGCATTTACCAATGATCTTAGACACCTTTTCTTGTACTTGATGGCTTCATTAAGAAATCTGGACTTACTCCTAAAAGCAAAGGAGAACATCTAAATGTTTCAAAAAACAAACAAAAAACAAACTCAATTTCATTGAAGTAAAATTTATGTAGCATAGGGGGGTTGGGAGTTAATGGGGGGATGAGGACACACATGTAATACCTTAATCAATATAAAGAAATTGAAGATTGAAAAAAAGAAGGAATGAAGTAGTGATTTATATTGTAATATAGCTGAACCATGAAAATATTAAGCTAAGAGAGAGAAGCCAGTTACAAAAGACCACATATATGATTCCATTCATATGAAGTGTTCAGAATAGGCAAATTTATAGTGACAAAAAGTAGATTAGTGCTTGCCTAAGGCCAGGAGGGTTGGGGGGAAATGAGGAGAGACTGCTAAATGATTTGGGGTTTCTTTTTAGAGTGACAAAAATGGTCTAAAATTGATTGTAGTGATGGCTACCCAATTTCTGAGTACACTAAAACCATTGACTTAGATACTTTAAGTGGATGAAATGCATGGTATGTGAGCTCTATCTCAATACAGCTGTTAAAAATGAAATTTAAAAACCTAGAAATTTTAAATAAGTTTGACTAGTTATGCAAGATAGAGTTTATATCCAGGTAAGAAAGGCTCCCTGACTCCTAGTATGCCATTCTGAGTCCAGGTAAGATGAGAGCCTGGGCTTGATGGTCACACAGACACTGATCTGAATTCTCTTCTAGAATGGCCAATTCGCATAGCTTCTCTGAATCTCAGCTTCTTTATCTAAAAATGGGGGTAATAATAATTCTTAGCTGTGCGTTGCTCTGAAAATTACATGAGTTTCTGCATCTACATAGGTTAGTACTGTGCTAATAGCAACAGCCATCACCAGAGGTGTCATGGTTGTGGTCATTGCCAGGCTATGGCAAGAGCTTAACAAGCAAGGTGCCTCGCTGTGTTTGCATGTGCTATTCCTTCTGCCTGGATCACTGTCCTTGTAGCACAACTTCTTTAGTCCCTTCATGACCTCACCAGGAGCCTCATTTCAGGCTTCTTTTCTGGTAGGTATCTCCTGACCATAGCAGCAGCAGGGTCACAGGCCCTGACCTTGAAAAGCTGCTATTTAATTTTTGGCAGTATGGATTTATTGGTCTCTCTTACACTGTCTGTGCTATTTGAGAGCAGGGGCTTCTGCTTCACTCCTGGACCCCCTAGCCTGGCACTTTAGTGTTTGGTAGGTGCCCCATTAAAACATGTTGAAAGAATGGACATGAGGTTAGGGCCTAAGTAGATTATTTGAACTTCTCATGCTTCCGTTGGACTCCTAAACAGTAGTTTATTGGCAGATAGAATAATCTGAACTACTTTGGGAACTTCCTCTAATGGTTGGGCATCACAAGTTTATCTAGTATAGTCCTGCCATTAAAATAGAAATACATAAAGAAACCTGCATTTAGTTATCAATGTAATTGTTACTGTCAATAGAAAATAAATAGTGTTAATCAGTGATAGATTTTGAAGGATTGTACCTAATAAATATTTCTTCATTTTGAAACAGGTCTGGGTGTTTTATAAATTGCTGTGGGAAGGTGAAACTTTGGATTTCTTAAGGTGCTCTGTAAACTGCTAAGAGAAACTGAAAATGTGGATTTCCATTGTCATTTTTTTTCATTGTTGACTCTATTACTGATGTCTCTCTTTTTCTCCCCCTTTGCCTTTCTCCAGCCTGCCCCTGCCCCCAGGCCTTCATCACACTAGTGTCTGTGTCCATGGGCTATGCATATATGCATATAAGTTCTTTGGTTGATCTCTTCCCGTCATTTTTAAGGACATGGCATTGGTTTAAATATATACACCGAGTTTGCGTAGTAAATGAATCCAGTATAGGTTTGAACTTGCACTGGGCCATATTCTTGCCAAAATTTAGAAAACCTATTTAGAAAAATTCCCCTTATTCCTGTGCCAATTTCTCTAGAAGCCAAAAGTTTTCATCATAACATTCACCTTCCTGCTTCATCTGCAAAGAACAAAGCTGAAGTTATTGAAATGTGATAAATTATGATAGTAATCTATCTAAACTGTGGGAAGCCATTATTGACTAGCTCATATGTGTGTTAGTACCTGGAGAACTTGGCATTACTTGGTGTTTTGTGATAACTTCACCTAGATACAGGGGCATTGATAAAATTGTCTCAGCAGTGTCTTTTAATTGTATCCCTTTTGTGATCTTTTAAAAGTAGATAGAGACTTTCATTAAAGACTCTAGAACATTAAAACAATTTCATTGCTTTCTTAAATTTATGACCGCTTTTACTCATTCATTTCAAAATATTTATAAAGAATTCAGGAGCTCATTCATACATATAACACTTAAGTGAAACTGGAAGGTAGCATTGCAGTAAGTGTAGTACAGAGAAACTTTGATTTAGAATTGGAGCATAATTTATAATTGGATAGCTATGCAAGTTTCTAAATAAAAGTGATCACCATTTATTGACAACCTAAATGCATTCCTTGTTTGTTTCTTTTAACCAGATATACATCCTGTGAGCTAAGTTATACTCTTCCCCCTCTCCCCATGAGCCCAAAATAGTTTTATTAATAGGAGTATATGATGTTTATGTTCTTAAAAAATCAGGGTGGTCTTAGATGTCTGTCTTCCATTCTGGCATTTCCCTTTATACAACCCTTTTGAATTTTCTGTTTAAAAACTGGCATTGGGATAGCTTTTCTTTGGCCTAATGCCTGGGTCGCATATTGCAGCAATGTATTAGGAATGTTAAGACATAAGTCCCCCAAAGAAAAATGTTTGTTATGAAAATAGAGCTGAGGTGACACTTAGAATTAGAGCTTCTTAACTTGTCTAAATGACAGTTAATGATCTTTTTCTCTCTTTTTATTATTTTAAGAGGGGGAAGAGGGGAGGAATGAAAGGAATGCCCAGAGGCTGAGGTTGCATTTGGTTCACCAAACTGTTAGATGTCAAATGCACTCTACTGATAATACATCTTTTGTCTCTTTTTAGGAGCTAATTTTGTTACTCGAAAAATTAGCCGGTCAGTAGCTAAGATTTACCTTGGACAGCTGGAACGTTTCAGTTTGGGAAATCTGGATGCCAAACGAGACTGGGGCCACGCCAAGGACTACGTAGAGGTAGGAATTAACTCATGTTCTTAAAAATACCTGTATCAGTTGGTGCTTTAATGCCAGGCCTCCAGTGGTAGAGGTAGTAGTACATAAAATTTTGCTAATGAGATATGTTTAAGCTCATACTACTTTCAATTTAAGACTCTTTCATTCAGAGTACATATAGATTATACTGAATTTTGCTTGAATGAGGAAGTTTTTTTTTAAAAAATGTGTTGGTCATTGTTTTAGATGATAGATGAAAAAATCTTTCATTGGTGTTCTTCACTTACAAAGATTTTTTACAAGTCCCCACTTTTTGCACCTTCTCCCTTCTCTCTTCCCAATACACATACAAGTGTGAAATAAATTTTTGGTATAAAGGTACTGTTATCAGAGAATTAAACTCCCCTGTCGCTCATGGGAGCAAGGTGTAGGTTCTGGGGGCACCACTGCAATAAGCATTTTCAGAAGCCCCCATGGGAGGATGGGATATGGATGAAAACTTTATTTGGGTGGAGTTAAATTTTTCTGGTTCCTAAGTCCCCCACCCCTAAGCCAGTCCTGGAAAAGGTGCAGCTGGGGTTCCAGCAGAGCCAAAAAAGGCCAGTGTCCAGAGCTTCTATTCCATGTTTCAGCCAGGTGTGGCTCAGTATCCAAGCTAATTAAAGTCTATTAGCCCATGTGTGGAGTCCAACAAGGCCATGCACTGTGTGGGCACAGGGGAAAGCATCCCCCTGCCACAGGAGAGCCAGGAATCAGGTGTGCCTAAGGGAGAAGAAAGAAAGGGAACTTCTTTTGGTTGGAAGCTTTAAATATTCAAGTTTCCTGTGCTTGCAGTGGCCTCACACATCTTGGCCACTGACTTGCTTTCAGGTGTGATTGACAGACAAGCACCTTCCCACATTACTCAGACCTTACTGGGCATTCATCTAAACCAGCGGTTCTCAACCTGTGGGTCGCGACACCTTTGGGGGTCGAATGACCCTTTCACAGGGGTCGCCTAAATACATCCTGCATATCAGATATTTACATTACGATTCATAACAGTAGCAAAATTACAGTTATGAAGTAGCAACGAAAATAACTTTATGGTTGGGGGTCACCACAACATGAGGAACTGTATTAAAGGGTCTCGGCATTAGGAAGGTTGAGAACCACTGAAACTGTCTTTGTCCATCCCCTTCCCCCATCCATCATCAGGGAACTGACTTGGATAATGTTAAATGCATCTTTTTGGCAAAGCTGTATAAATGGCACACCTATATCCAGTCTTCCCTTTCATCCTTTCTTGTTAAATAATAACCAGGTTATTACAATGGCATTATTACTAGTTCTCAGATGTTCAAGAAATACTCCTAATTTCAATTTGTATAATCTAAGACATTCAGATTAACATTGTTCTACTAAATTACTCTAAGAGTAATATTCTTACAGAGCTTTTGGTTTCTGCTGCTTAGGAGTCTTGTTTATTGCTCTATACACTTCTTAAAGTGTATAGAGCAATAAACTAACTTTGCTTGCCAGTGTACTTTGTCCATTACATAAAGAGAGACACAGAGAGATGTTGAAGATGCTACTGCAGAATAATGGATATAGTTAAAGGGAAATTTAAATATTCGCTCCTAAGATTTATATACTGCACATTAAATTTTGGGTTGAGTTACATATGTAAGGAGTGTGATTTTTCTTGGAACAAACGTTTTATCTTTCCCTTACTAGTATGCTTTTAGATATCACTGGTGGTTCTGTGGCCAGACCTGAATGAGCATGGTAGTGACATTTTTATTTCCCCTGGAGCCCAGTTGTCCTTGTTCAGGTGCATACAGATTTCCTGTGCTCAGGAGACTATTTCTGTCCTTAATGATTTGTCTCTGGGAAACGGAATCTGACTTCTTTGTTCATTGATGCAATTCAGAGAGAAACTGAACATATAAAAGAAAGCAAACAAGTAGTTCACTGGCTAACACAGAGGTTAGCTTCACATTTGTGACTATCTTTGTTTATAACAATTAAAAATGTGTATTTGAACACCTATTACTGATTTATATTGTGGACCAAAAAAACTAGTTCTGATTTTAAATTTTGAATAGCACAACATTAAATATGTTTAATATTTAATATTTACATTAAAAGATGTTTTTTCTGAGCTGTAATTACAAAGAAGCATTTCATGACATTAGTCAGATATATTTTAAGAGCATTACATTAAAAAATATATAAGACCACACTTTCAGAAAGTATAAGAAAGTGGAGAAAGGAGATGTTAGCAGGAGAAGTTGAAAATCTCTTTTGTTTAACCTATATGGCCTTACCTATGTATAAATATGGGTAGATTTTGTAAAAATAAATACATATTTCTTTAATAATAGCATTTGGATGTATAGCCTTCTAGCTACCTTACTATACTTAGGGTTACATAGAAGACTGTATTGGCATCCCTCTTTATTTAAACTCTGATTCTCTAAATTCAGGAACCAAATAGGTCAAGTTTCATTCTATTTTATTTTATACTTTTGCACTGGGGTAAAGAAAAAGGTTGTATGGAACTCGGAAATATATTTTGATAGAGAAACATCAAAATGTTAAGAACATACTCACACCCAGTTATGTTTATTGTTTTCCTTATACTTCTATATTTTCCATATATGTGAAATGAATATGTATAAAATTTCTAAATCAGGAAACAAAAGAAGTGACATTTTTAAAATAGGCTAAACTATCTACAAAAAAATGCCTGAGACTGTTAAATAAATACATAAGTAATGAGAAAATCTGTTGTGAGCTTAGTGGATCTGGAAGAAGGATTCTGCTCTTATTTGACTCCCAAAATGCAGAGGCTACCACTGCTCCTAGGTGTAGCTCAAACTTGGGTACAAAGGGCACACATCTATATTCATTTGAAATAAAAGTATTTTATAAATATTTAAGCTCAAAGACTTCAAAGAGGTCTTCCCAAATGATGTCATTTGAAGATTCCTTGACAAGATCGTGTCAATACAGAATACCCAGAAGCAAAATTTAAGAGCAAGATGTTCTGGTCTTTTGGTAAAGTAAAACATTGTCAAATTTTACAGAGAGACATATACAAAATTAAGTTGCTCTCATTGGCATTCAAGAGCTGATTTGTTCCACAATTCAAGTGGGTTTTTTGTATTAATGATCTCCTTGGGGTTCTGACAGTGACACATGTTAATGATGTCAGAGCATTTTTATGGTTCTCATTGATGGATTCTTGATTTCTAAAAGCTATCATTAAGTAAGAATTCATAGTTTGCTATCTCCATTTTAAGAAATAATACCATCCCTTGCATTTTTAAATGTAGTAAAATGTTGCTAAAATTAAAATGAAAAAGCATAAGAATAAAAAAAGAGAAGCATTGTTTGCTTACCACATATCTGCATTCTGGCACTGTAATCAGCTTTGAACGGGCCACCTTGGCGAGCACAAGTCCAGCAGCTCTTATGGCGTCTCCCTCTCTTTACACACAGGCAGATTGTACTGGTGTCTTTAGATTAAGCACCTTATACTTTGTTACTTATGAGTGAATTTCCATGATGAAGAGTAGAGCATTTGACACAGGGGGTGGAGGTGACCTAGCTGTCAGCAATTTGCTCCTTCGCCTTAGCCAGGTTTTATATCTAAATTTGCACATCTGTGGAAAGGACATAATAACAGCCCTGTAAAAAATTAGCATTAATGTGCTGTACATTACATGATTAGAATCTACCTTCACCTTGTAAACATTTTTGCAACAATTTATACAAAATCACTTCCTGTTGCTGAGTCAGAATCATCAACATTCATTTATACTCTTGTTCCCTAGATCAAAATGATTTTTAAAATATTTGAATAAGAGGTATTTTAATTTGAAATGAAGAATATAAAAACTATATTAAATTATATTGTATTTAATAATCAAGTGATATGCAGTTACATCTTTTCCAATATTTTAATATAAACATTTTAAACAGAGTAGTTGAATGCCTTTTACCATAAACATCCAGTTTCTATGATGAACATTTTTGTTGCATTTTGAGAAACAAATATTAGTATTTAAAAATTGCTGTGGTAGACCTATAAATACTCAATTTACACAAACATAGGTTATAAAAATTTTGCATTTTTATGGGATATAGTCAGTTGGCAATTCAAACTTTCAAAATATTTTTATCTTTTTAAATCATTGTGATAGCACACAACCTGTTTTTATGCCTGCCTCCCTCATTCCGCATGTTCAGGAAAACACAGTGGGGGCTGTATACCAGATCCACGCCCATTCATGTGGTCAGTATTGCATGAGCAACACCCAAAAACTGCAAACCAGAGAACCTCTAACTTCCCTGAGTGACACTGTTCCTTCAGGGAATCTTCTATTGAGTACTAATCATGGTCATTGTTCTAGTGGCTGCAAATGGCAGTCTTCTAAACTTTGTCCAACGCCAAGCAATCCTGCAAAATGCTATATTGCACAAAGGTAAGCATGTGTCTTTATTACAAGACTGACTTCTCAAAACTTAAGATATGTGAATCTGCACTACCACCTGCTCTGGTTAATAGAAGTTTTCTCAAACTTATCTAACCTTTCTACCATTTTAATTAAAAATAAATATTAACATTTAGCAGGACAGAGCTGGGAAATGACACCATGTGTTTAAATAAATCAACAGTAGCAGTTTGATTAGCAAGGCCCCACCATGATCCCACCTTGATAAAACTAGGTAGAACACAACTGGAGCCAGAAAATACTTATAAGAACTGGACTGGAAGTGCCTTTAAGCTTTTACCCACTAATAAGATGGTCCCTTGCACTTGGAATATGCAGGTAATCAAGTGACCTAAGTCTGAGCTCTTTCCAGCACTCAGTAAAAAGCCATACTGCCAACAGCTGACCATGCAGGTGCTCCTGAAGAGATGTGATGGTCCAGGGGCTGTCAGGGGACACTCAGATCATTGGGTGAGGATGGAGAATCATCTGAATTTTAATATTGCTTTCCCCCAGACACCTTTTTCTTTCTTTCTCTCTTTTTTCTTTATTTCTTTTTATGGGGGACAGAAGGGCAGGAAACACAGATTAATTTTTAAAAAGCTACTATTAGAAATAATAATTGTCAAATGTTGAATATTGGGCATTTATTATATGCCAGAAACTTTACTAAGGACTTTATATACATTATAAGTACGTATAATAATACGTACAACAATCCTGAAAGGTAGAGAGCATGTCCTCATCTTATGGAAGAAGGAACTGAGGGTTAGAGTGTTCAGATAACATATTCACCCAAAACCATGGCCAATAGAGGTGAATGTGGCCCTAACTCCAGCCCTCGCCTGATACCTGAGCCACACTCATAACTAATTTATAGTGAAGTGAGGGGAATAAGGATATTAGCAGTGGGATCTGGGTAACTTTCCATTTTGCACAGAGACAGAAAATTAAGCTTCTCTCACTTTTCATTTTCTACCATATATGGTCCAAGGGGAAGACAAGTATCTGTAAGACAGCTATCAGATCTCTCTGAAGCTGTTACATTGGCTGTATGAAGCAGCAACACAAAGGGTGTGTGAGGAAAATGGGTGGTTAGGTGTCTGTCTCTCTGTCTGTTGGCTTGTAAATGAGTTAACCTTTATTACAGCTCTCAGTTCTCAGCTGATAACAGAGACAGGGAAAGGTGGGAGCCTCTGGCAACAGGGAAGGAGACTGTTGACAGATCTGGGAAGAATTGACCAGTGTTTCCCAATCCTTTCTTTCTCATCAAGTTTCATTTGGTTTGCTGCTAACATCTTATATCTTTTGTTAATTCACACTGATCTGGAGGTAAAGAATGCCATTTAAACAGTTTGAGATATTATTTAAGGAAAAGCTTGCTTAATGCAACATCAACAAACCTCTTTTTCATATTCAGGAGAACAGCTTGATTTCTTAATGTGCTTGAGTTCTCTCAAGTATTAATGGTACCAGAATCCAATCTTCAGTAAGGCCTCACTTAACAGAAATGCAGAATGTCATGGTGCCTGACTTACTCTAGCCAGGGCAGGTTCACAGGAGTACTCAGGCCCCCAGGAGTGCTCACCCCCTGAAGAGTGCTCACCCCTCTAGGAGTGCTCACTCCCTAGGAGTGCTCACACCCAGGAACACTCACATTCAGGAGTGCTCACCTCCCCCAGGAGTGCTCACCCCTCCCCCAGGAGTGCTCACACCCAGGAGTGCTCACACATCCAGAAATGCTCATATCCAGGAGTACTCACACCCAGGAGTGTTCACACACCCAGAAATGCTCATATCCAGGAGTACTCACACCCAGGAGTGTTCACACACCCAGAAATGCTCATATCCAGGAGTACTCACACCCAGGAGTGTTCACATATCCAGGAGTGCTCACACCCAGGAGTGCTCACACATCTAGAAATGCTCATATCCAGGAGTACTCACACATCCCCAGGAGTGTTCACACACCCAGAAATGCTCATATCCAGGAGTACTCACACCCAGGAGTGTTCACACACCCAGAAATGCTCATATCCAGGAGTACTCACACCCAGGAGTGTTCACATATCCAGGAGTGCTCACACCCTCAGTTCCCAGAAACCATAGGGACCTGTTTAAAATGTTGTTTTAATAAATGAAGCCAGCATCATCCATATTTCTAGTATGGACTATTCATCAAATTTCCATCCACTGATAATTTAGAAACATGGACGTGGGTGCATTTTTAGATCATATTTTCAGTTGAATTTTAAAAATACAAAACTGAGCATCTGAGATTAAGTTGGAAAAGTGGTCTAGACAAAGGTATGAAGTGCATGTATGTGGAGAGACAATGAAAATGAACAGAGTGGAGTTGCACGTTCAGTAGATATAATGCCTATGGAAGCGGACTAAGAAATTTTGTGTAAATGGCATTTATTTTCTAATGGGTGGCGATTAACCACATTAAGGTAGAAGTGTGTACTCCACCCTATACTCACTCCCTTTGATGCCAAATGTCATCACACTGTTGTGGATCAGTAAATGACTGCTTGTACTTAAGAAAACATGGTTCCATTCCTGAAAATAAAAGTCCTTGGAAACAGTGTAAGAAACTTCTTTTTCCTCTTAGTTGCTGGTACTCGTTCATATACATTTGGAGGGTACCATGCAATTCCACCTCCAACTAAACTGGCTATTTAACTTTAATAACAACACTCTATATGTGATATAGATGTAATTGCCTCTTGTAAAATATGACATCACCTAAATTTATGATGATTTTGCCTATAGAAGTTATATATCCTTAATATTAAATTCTTCATCTTTACACTAATGCACTCTAAAAAGGACACACAAAAAAGTATTTGCATTCAAGGTGGTCTTTCTCTTACTTTCATTTAACCCATGCCTATGAACACCCAGAAAATAGTATCTATCTCTCGTCAAAATCCTCGTTTTTAAGTTCATTCTAAAGTACCTTTTGGTTTATCCTATTTCTCAGTGCTTTGTTGCAATAAACCATTTACTAAAATTCTGTGTTTTTGTCCTCACAGGGCCCTGGCCCTGGGGCCCGGTTCTGTAACTTTCTCAGACCACTCCAGTGCTCCTTGCTGCTGTCTCAGGAGCCCAGGCTCCAGGTCCCAGGCATGGCTCCAGGGCCCTTTAATACAAACATGTGTTAATTTTGCCTTTGCATCCAAAGCAACAAAGAAAAAACCTTTTCCAAATAGAATGCTCTGTAAGCCCAATAAACACTTACATTGAATGGAGTCTCCCTATCTGAGCATTTCCTTATACAATTTTTAAAAATGAATATGTATATATTAAATGTGTTTTGTTGCTCTTGCCATCAAAAGATTGTTTTCTTACCTAAGACATTTCCCACTGAATATGATCTTACTGATTTTGGTATTAGTTGTGATGGATTGACTTGATTGCAGCAACATGTTTTCAAGCATTGTTCTCTCTTGTTGCATGCAGCCCACAAAGGAAAACTGAAAAGTGCCATTATATTTTCATGCTGTGGTAAGTTACCCATATCCTAGATTCTACTGTGAGTAGACTTTATTCCTATTTTTTACAGGAAGCTAACCAAGCACATGGAAAAAAAATAGAAAGAATGATACACTTGCCCTGATATATAAAATAAACATTTTAAAATCACGAAAGTAACATTAGTTTCCAAGATCAAATGTCCCTCAGTGTGACTTATACTGGTAATATTGCCATCTTGACATTCAGAAACCTCTTATTTGTGTGATCATCACTTCTTCTCAGTCTTCCAGAGTCTTCTTTGATAGAGGATTCTTCTAGATAGAGATTTCCATCACAGATTTATCATTCTGGAAAACTTTCACTCAGCCATGTCTTCCCACTTCTCCATCCTCCTCCCAGTCCATATCTCCCTGCTGCCACACACACACACACACACACACACACACTCACATTAGGAGCTGGTCATTTTCTAATAGTAATGGTGTGTTTTTCTTAATTATGTGTAAAAGTGAACTTAAAGATTCCTAGAGCTATTTGGTAGTAGCTGTAGAAAATCTATGCAAACTGCACAGTGAGAATGAAAAAGAAACACTCTGCAGGATCATTGGGTTCTGAGTGTGCCATTTCATTCCTTCCTTGCTGCACAGTACCCACAGGTCCCCAGCACAGATCCCTGTTCCTAGGCTGCCCCCGCTCTGACTCTGAAGTGGAGTGCTGTGCATCAGCCCCAGGGTGGTGTGTGGTTACCTGGGTGGAGCCTAGGGGAGGCAGATTGCATTCCTAGAAGGTGACAGTGGCCCTTGCCTCTTAGTCATTTCGTAACTACATCCACACAATACAAATACTCATCTGGATGTGGCCACTGCACCTCCTTCCTTTTCATCAGTGCAAAGGCAAAAGATCAGAATAGAGGGCTTCATAGTTTCCTGTGTTTTTTCTCATAGTGCCTCTTTTAGGTTCAGAACTACTTGCTGATTTTCATTGGATCTTAAATGTGCAGTTTGAAAACAAAATACAAAGCTTTGATCAGACCTCCTTTTAAAGCATTAAAGGTTATCCTCTTGTATTTGTGTTTGCTTTGTCATTTACATCTTTGGATTTGATTCTCCCAACCAATTTCGGACTCTGGCTAGGAGAGCAGAAATTAGTATTTGCATTTCCCATATGAAAAAGCTAGCTTTGAAAAGAGAAGCCCAAAGTCCTGGCCTCATAGTGAACAGTGGTTCCAGCCCTGCCTACTTACTCTTCCATGCAGCCCCTCCTGGGATACAGCACAAAGCACCTGGATTGATTGTTGGTATATTTAGTCATTCCTATAAGATTTTAAAGCCTTTTTTTTACCCCTCACTAGGAATTACAAATAAACTAGCATTTTTACTAATGACCTTCTAGAACAGTGATGGCGAACCTTTTGAGCTCGGTGTGTCAGCATTTTGAAAAACCCTAACTTAACTCTGGTGCCGTGTCACATATAGAAATTTTTTGATATTTGCAACCATAGTAAAACAAAGATTTATATTTTTGATATTTATTTTATATATTTAAATACCATTTAACAAAGAAAAATCAACCAAAAAAATGAGTTTGCGTGTCACCTCTGACACGCGTGTCATAGGTTCGCCATCACTGTTCTAGAATCTCTACTCATCTGGTGAAACAAAGAACATAAGTATGAGAAATTGAATTAGAAAGAAGCTGTAAAACATTTGAAGAGCCAGAAGTTAAAAGGCCAGGTCTACATCCTAAGTAGAAAACTTCCTCTGAAGTTTAATAGCTGTACAATCATATAATTTGAGAAAGATACCAACTCTGTACAGGAAGTACAGCTTTAATACACACATAATCTCATTTGATCCTTATCTTCATAAAAACTGAAGAAGCTTGAAGAAGTGGTGCAGGTGATTTGAATTCCACTGCCTTTGTCAGTGGCAGCTGAGTTTCATGTAGTTAACTATCTGCCTTTGGGAACCAAAGCATCATTGTCCAGGCCAATGAGTCATCTATTAAATTAGCCCTAATGAATTACCGGTTTGCTTGTTTAATTACGCATGATATAGGGCTCTGGATGTTAGAAGTCTAGTGAAGCTCAAAGGAATTGGATTGGCTTAGTTAAGCATTTCAGTAGGATCTTTCCTAACTCACCATACACTGTCCCACCCACGTTTGCACTGTGGACAAACACATTAATTGGATGTACAAGAACTCAGAGTGGCTATAGTTACTTTGGACTCTGTATTTAAAGGTTCATTTTTTTAAAGTTTTTAGGATAACTCATAGGTGCTGTGTTTTACATAAATCATGTGCTATTATTGGTTTCCAAAATGTTGCCTCTGTGACTATTTAAGGATTGCTAATAGCTCTTCTCTCTATCGGGAAAATCGTTCAGATCCAGTAGAAATCTGCTGTTTTGTTTTGCCTTCCTTTTTCCCCTACACCCATTTACTGGTATGGATGCAAACAGTGCAAAATTATGCTTGTCTCATTTATACAACTCTCCCTGTTAGCTTTCCATTTTACGATATCTACATTTTTGTGTTTGACCTATTAGGGCTTTTTTTGGTTTTATAAAAAAAAAAAAAAAAAAAAAAAAGTGCTTCCCTCAGCAGAACCATCTGGCCTGTTGCCTGCTCCTCAGCCAGTCTGTGCTCCAGCAGGGCCAGGCATGCGGTTTTCTGAGTGGTGCTGTTACACTGGTGGTCTCAGAATTCAGCGGGAGTCATGGAAAAGTTACACTGTGGGCTGCTTTCAAGTCTAAGATTTCCAAGGTGAAAAAAATGCATATTATTGTCACTTTTGACATAGAATTTTTTCCTCTAACTGGAATTTAGGCTTTTAAAAAGAATTACAGCATTTAATTCTTTGATAAAGAAAAGTTGCTTTAAAAATATCTGTTAGATCCTGGGCTACCAATTTTGCATGCCAGCAAGCTGAGGTGACTGAGAAAATAATCATAACATATTTACAATACACATTTTCTTAAAGGGTTGATTTGGAATAACTAGTTTTTTTTTTCTTTTTTTAAATTGAGATACAGTTTCATGTGTATGGCATAATACTTGACATTTGTATACTGTATATTGCAGAATGGCCACCACAATAAGTCTAGTTAGCATCCATCACCATAAATAGTCACCAAATGTTTTTCTTGTGATGAGAACTTTTAAGATTTATTCTCTTAGCAACTTTCAAATGTACAATACAATTTTATTTATTATGGCCACCATGCTGTACATCGTATCCCAGAACCTTTTTATTTTATAACAGGAAGTTTGTACCTTTTGATCACTTTCACCTATTTCATCCACCCTTCACTCCCTCCCTCCTTCTGCAACCATCAGTCTGTATTCTGTATCTGGGAGCTAGGGAAGGGGGTTAGTTATTGTTTTAGATTCTACACATGAGAGAACATACAGTGTCTGTCTTTCTGTCTCACTTATTTCTCTTAGCATAATGTCCTCAAGGTCCACCGATGTTGCAAATGGCAAGATTTCCTTCTTTTTATGGCTGAATAATATTCCGTTGTGCATATATAATAATTAATTTTCTTACACAATCAGATAACAATTAACAGTAAAGGATGAAATTGACAATAAATAATCAAGTAAGCAAATTTTATAACCGAAGGCTCTCTGTGCTCAGTTCCTACCTTGTGTGACGAAGGTGAGGTTCGCCTGCTTTGATGTTCTTTTTATTAATCCTCACCTGAGGATATTTTTCCCATTGATTTATAGAGAGAGTGGAAGGGAGGGGGAGATACAGGCAGAGAAAAACATCAATGTGAGAGACACATCAGTTGGTTGCCTCCCACACACACCCTGACCTATGCCAGGGATCTAACCTGCAACCGAAGTACATGCCCTTGATTGGAAATGAACCCACGACTCTTCAGTCTGAGGGCCTACACTCTTACCATTGAGCCAAATTGTCTAAGGCAGTAGGGCATCTGATTTTAACAGGTGGTTTGTGATGCTGCCTTGGCCTTTCCGTGCCCTCAGAGATCACCTGGGCATTGGCTGTTGTTCCACAAAGGAATGTGTATGAAGAGGTGAAATTCTGCATTTTTATAACATTACACAAATTTTGAAAAATTTCCAACCAAATTTGCACTTACATTCTATTTCTAAAATGCTACTTTTTAATGTAACATCATTTTAGAAACAAAAACAAATCAAGGTTTTTTTGGAACATTTGTTCTGTGCCCCCACCTCTTGCCTTCCTTCCACGCACATCATCAATCACATGGCAAATCAGATGCACAGGGAAGCTATGGGGTAGGAAGACTCCATGGCAGTTGTTTTTCTTTTTTTGTAGGTATCCTGTTGATTAATGTGTACTGTAGGCACTACATTTAACAAATGTTACAATAATAAATTTTAAGTGCTTAACCTACTGCCTAAGCACTGTAGGAAGGACTGAAAGAAGAAAGAGCCCTTCCCAAAATCTTCATTAGGTGCTTTTTAGTGGTGAGGAATGATAAGTACTAAAATAACAGGACTGTGAAATCTTTGATTCTTCTCATAAGTTTAAAAGTGTAACCTGACTTACTGGTTTTTATGGAGGGTGTAGAGACATTGAAAGAAACTGCATCAGGCATTCAGTTACGGATGCTGTTTTTCCCCTTTCTAGTCTGTGACCCCTCCAAGACCCTGCTTAGCCTGAATGCTGTTGGAAGGTGTGCAAAGTTGAAGGGAATGCTTATTTTTTAATTTTAAGAGGAAGAGAAAAAGTTAAAAATTTAGACTAATAAAAGTTAATGAGGAACATTTAAATCCTTAATGGTTCAATTTATGTTGCCAGTCATTATGGTCTTTAAGGTCAGCCATTAGTCTGGGACAGATCTGGGACTTTAACCCAGGACCCCTGAGTCTTGAATTTCTGCTCTTACCTTTATTATTTATGAATATGGAGAAGCAGGATACTACACATCATCCCCACACATGTGCACCTGCATGTGAGGAAATGCCCATGGCAAAATGCAAACTTCTCCCCGTCTGTATGGTCACCTTTGAGCCCGGGAGCATACAACACGTGCTTGAGATTACGAGGGTATGTCATAGGATCCAAGTAGTGATCAGAGGAAGAGAGAAATAGGGCTGAACATTCCATGACTTCTTTGTTCCTTTCTGGATATTTCTGTTAGCTGAGAAGATTACATTAAAATGATGAAGTCTTTACTGAGTTTATTTCATAGCCCAAATTGCATGCATCTCAAAGAAAGTTTGTTGTTTTAATACATATTTTTTACCTAAAGAAATTCAGAGCAAAACTGGTCAATACTTGTAAACTACATGGCAAAGAGAAGTCATGGGTAGAACTTTTAAATATAAGAAAAATAAAAGAAAAGGTATAGCTCACTTATTGATCAGCTCTTATGTCTAATATAGGCACACAGCTTGTTATTTACAACCCCATATTCATTTAAAATTTTGTTTATTTGCGAGAGGCCAGCTGGCTTACAGGGAAGAAGTCTGTCCTGTGAGTGCTGACCACCTGGTCTGGCAATGGTGAACAAGTCCCTGACATTCGCTGCATAAAATTATTGGCCTGTTCATTGGGAACATAAATACACTGTGTTCTATAAGAAAAGGGTTTGCCTATTTTAACTAAATGACCCCTTTCAAGGTAGAACATTCCTAGGAAAGTTCATATTACTTCCCTCATTTTATCTCTGTACTGGTCTAGAGCAGGTATCCAATCTTTGATTTCTTAAACAAAATTTCTCTTTAAAATACCTTTAGAAAATGACCTCTATTCATAGGTCACAATATGTTGCTTTGTGCCAGGTTGGTTTTTATTTGTTTGTTTAAATTCCACTTGAAAGTTGGTACACAGGACTGTGTGGACATGGATTTGTGAGAACTCATGTACAAGTTTGTGTGGCAGTTGGTGTTAGTGTAGATGCCCACATGGATGTAGAAGCACATGTACAGGTGCACTAGCCTACACATGGTCATCTTCCCTTAGGAGCCAACAGACAAATGGGAGAGAAACCACATAGGTAAAACAGAAAATAAAGGTAGAGGTGAGCATGCAGGTACAGATGTATGGACATATTACCCTCAACTTCATCTGCATGTTCACAGATTGACAGAGAAAATGATGGCTTCTGGCAGCATGTGACCCAGTGGTTTTGCCATGTGTCTAAGCACTCACACTCTGTGGTCAGGCAGAGGGACACATGCTATCCTGCCTGACTCCCACATTCTCAAGGAATCTGGATCTGCTGTACATGGAGAGAGCCCTGCAGGAGTTCCCCTGCCCCTTCCTGCTGTGTCAGGTTTTATTGGGCTGATGAGTGGCTAATGAAAAGGACTTTGCAACCTGTGCTGTAGGCAGCCTTGGACCCACAGGAAACAGGAAACATTCTTTTCAGACCTCTTCAGCCCTACTGGTTTCCTGTGTGTCCCAAGGACAGAACTCTCCCCCTGCTCCCAGCCCAGGATGCTACAGGGACCCCCTGGTGTACAGGACCAGTATATCTACATCGAACAGGACTTGTATGTGTACAGCATCTCTCACCTGAGCCTCTACCACCTCCCAACAGCTTCAAAATCTCTTGGAGAAACTAGAATACCATAGAGCAGCGGTTCTCAATCTGTGGGTCGCGACCCCTTTGGTGATCGAACGACCCTTTCACAGGGGTCGCCTAAGACCATCCTGCATATCAGATATTTACATGACGATTCATAACAGTAGCAACATTATAGTTATGAAGTAGCAACGAAAATAATTTTATGGTTGGGTCACAACATGAGGAACTGTATTTAAAGGGCCAGAAGGTTGAGAACCACTGCCATAGAGTATAAAAAGTTTGATTTTCAAAATCAATGAATAGATGCATTCAAATAACTTTGACTTTAGGTTTTAAAAAAGACCATACAAATTAAAATATGCTGGCTTCAGTGACCAAAAGGATTTTAACTGTGGTCATTTAATTTATAGAAATTAGTGTTATCCTGTGGCCTAAGTCTTACCTAAGAAACTCAGGGATTCTGTGGATTTCAAAGTGAAAGGCTCACCCCATGCTTGGAAGTTCCTGCTGAATTCTCACACACCACCCCTCAAAGCTGGCCATCCACCATTAGTGGAGACCCATCAGATGGTTTCCCTGCATGGCCTATTGTCATGAAGCCAGCACTGATAGACGGTGTACTTCTGTAAGGTGCTGCTTACCTAGCATTGCTATTTGTCACTTACCTTAAGTCTGACAGTTATACCAATCCTTGTCACAGTGTCATGCAGTCGCTGTAGGTAGAGATTATTGTGTCTTTAGGAACAGCTCTCCATGTGGCTCTGTGAAGAAAGGCAGTGAGTACTGTCCTTTTCCATGTATGATGGGTGGCCCTTGCAGACCCTGGCATGTCCTCTCAGAGCCTCCTGCACACATGCTCACGGGCACCCTTTAGGGCAGGGGTGGGGAGCGTCTGCTCACAGGCCATATAAGGCTGGGGAAATCATTTGGTCTGGCCCTGCCAAGGCATTAGGGGTGAGTTCATTAAATATTTGACCAAGCTAATTTTTAAGTTGATAATTTTAAGTATAGTCTGAGAATGATGTGATGAATATCCAAATAGCCCTTGGCAGAAAAAAGGATTCCCACCCCTACTTTAGGGCCATCGTCACTTACCAATACCTGTAGTGTACATCGGTGCTGTACCACACATGTGAACGTGAAGACCTTCTCTCCTGTGCCCCATCTCCGCATCTGTGTCTTCAGCACCAGGGCCCCCTGTCTGATGTGGTGAGAGCTTTGCCCATGTTTCCTTGGCTCCTGAAACAGCCCTGCAGAAGGAGTGTTTCTCTCCCCATTTTGCCACTGAAAGGAGGCCCGGCTCAGCAGCTCACCCGGAGCACGTGCGCTAGTGTCACCCACTTCCAGGCCCCTCTATCTGCCTCTGATGGCCTTATCCCCTCCTTCTTTTTTCTTGTGGAACCCATTTTTCCTACCATCCTCTCTCTTCAGGAAGCTTACCTTTGCCTCTACTGACTTTTGACAGTTCTCCTTTGTCACCCATGTGCTCCTTCTGACACTGGGCAGAACCCTGCCCTCAAGCTGTCGCCCTCCAGAGGAAGGAGGGCTCTATTCACAGTCGCAGACCCTGTGGCAGAAGCTCCTGCTCGCTGTCTGGGCACTGTGTCGTTCAGGGGACGCTGCGGAGAAGCATCACTGGACTTTCACCTGCGTGCCCTCTGCTGGCACTGGGGTCACTATCTGGATGTGGCTGTGCACAAGGAGGTAACAGCACCATGTCAAAGCCTCAGCCGGGAGAAGGTATTGCTGACAGCCTTCCAATGACAGGGACAGTTAGTTCACTGTCATGTTGACTAATTCTTTTATCTTTCTTTAATCAAATAACTGTCCCTTCTTTTGACTTATTCTGTCTGCCTAAAGAAATAAGCATTGAAAATCTACCTTATTTAATCAGCTGTGGAGGGAAGACATGGGAGATTTCCTCCCAGATAGAAAAGAAGGCAGACTGGACCCCAGCTCCCTGCATGCAAATGAGGCTCCAATTAACACCGATGCCCCCTGGGAACTGCCCCCAGAGTTAAGGCTTCAGCTCCCCACCTTGCTCCGGTCAGCCAAGTAGTTCAGGGACCATTCTCTCTCCAGTATAACGTTTGTTTAGTTTTGTACAATTTTATGTTATTTAAATCTTAGATTTTTTTTTTTTTAAATGGCTTTCTCAGAGCGGCTCTGAAGCGTTTGTCCTGCCGCCCTCAGAAGTCTGGAGGTCCTGTCCTGACATCACGTGCTCTGCATTCAACAGCGCTTTTCTGTTCTGAGCTTGCCCTCCTCCCCAGCGCTGAAATAAATCAATGTTGGTTGAGACTCAGTCGCAATAAATCAAGACCTGTCCAGGACTGGAGCCTACCCAGTCAAAATGTCACAGCTTGGCTTTCACTGAGGATTAATTAAAGGCCTGATATAAAGCCCAGATGTGCTTCAGGAGAGTAGCAGGCTGCCTAGTGGCTGTGTCTCCCAGGTTTCTGCCCACCCAAGAATATGTTGGAGGAGGACAGGAAAGGCATCCAAGGTTGGGAGGACATAGAGGGGGAGGAGGCAGGCTCCCGTCAGTGCATTCGAGGGGCTTTATCTAGTGTGAAGGGAGTAGAGCAAGCTTTGCAACGAGAAAAATTTTTATCTATCAGGCGATGTGTGTACAATGTTTAAATGGACAGAAAACACAATAGCCCAAACGTTTTTATTTAATTGAGGAGACAAAAAAAGAAAATGAACCAAGTAAAGAAGGTTTCATTGTAAAAAATATTGTAATAAAATCAATGCCTGGTTAACACTGAGCTTGTAAACTTTTTAGACCAAAGAAGCTGTGCAGATAAAACATATTCAAGGTGTTTTATTCACAGAAAGCTGCATTAGACAGGATAGCTTTTGGACTAGGATTTACCCTGGACTCTTCCTTTAGTTATGCATGATTCCACATAACCACCCAAAAACAGGCACTTGATTAAAATTACCATTGAGCAGATCATGTGGAAGAGAATATGCGACATGAACTAACTTTCCATATGTACAAACAAAGCACTGCATTTGAAATGGAAAACAAGATATAATATCATTTAAAACCACACATAGTTGCCATGTTTTTGTAGGCCTTTAAACTTAATATTTACCACTGTGGTGATTTGATTCTAAATTTGGGAAAAAGAAAAGGCACCATCAAAGACTAATAATTCATCAACAATCTTTTTCCTGTGGTAATATGTATACTTTCCTTACTGGATATCTGACAATCGGCTATTTAGAAACTTCATAAGCAAAACATAGTGAATCTTTTGATTGCTGTACAATCTATAATAGATAATTGGTGTGAATAATTGGAATACTTTAAAAGGAAAAAAATGAAGTTCTTTCTGAGAGCTTGCTATTTTATATAGCATATCTTTATATTAACATTGAACTTTTATCAATGGAAAGTTTAGCTTTTCCCAGAATGGTAGACTTCCTGACAATGCTATATTGATGTTTACATTCTAGACCTGAAAATTTTGTTTTTTATGAACTTGAGTAATGAAACAGTATATCTATGAAAGAGATTTTTGAGTTTTGGTTTTAACTGAAGTAATCTGATTTTTTTTTTATATCTATTATTCTACCCAGGTATTTAAATATATAACCATATCCAGGTATAAGAATTTTTTAAATCTACTAAACTCTTTTAATATTATAAGTGATCATATATAGCTTCTTAGTTTATTGTTTATTTTTTTAATCCTTACCTGGGGATATGTTTTTTTTATTGATTTTAGAGAGGAAGGGAGAGAGAAAGAGAGAGAAACATCAATGTGAGAGAGATAAACATTTATGTGACAGAGAAACATCGATCGGTTGCCTCCTTTATGGGTACCGACTGGGGATTGAACCTGCAACCCAGGTATGTGCCCTGACTAGGAGTCTAATCTGCAACCTTTTGGTGTACAGGATGACACTCAACTAACTAAGCCATATCGACCAGGGCACTTCTTGGTATTCTTTACCCTATAATTTGAAGCAGTAATTTAAATAGACTTTTTAGCATACCTATGCAATTTCTCAGAAATAACAGCTATTTTCCAGATGATGAAGTTACATATTTCTATTGAGATTACTTAGGACTAGTAGATCAGTTAGAGTTCTTAAGGACCTAGCAATATGATATTGGGTTTTCAAAGGCCTTCCTCAAGGACCCTTTACTTATTTAGTTGGTTATCTGGAAAAAAATAATTTACCTCAAACTTAAATTTTTATTAGTTCAGATAATTGATGTCTCAGAAAGATTGCTATTTCATGCTTTATTGCTTAGTCCATAAATGACCTTTCTATTTATCGATGCTTTTTATTCTGTACTTAAATTTTACTAACACTGTATAAGGGTGGAAGACCCAGGTCCACGTATCATGAAGGCTGGGTTATAAGAATTGAGAGATTTAGAGAAACAAACCTTTCCTAGTGCCTATTTTAAATACTCTTGTAATCAGCTCTCAGTACACAAATTTTAATTATACACTTTGAGCCCATTGGCAATTGTTATATGACATAGCATGTGATATGGTAAAGAAACCTCCTCCCCACCCCACCCAATTTTCCAAACCATTAGGCTATTCTTTTATATTTCTTCAGTTTTCATCATTAAATAAAATTGTACTCTTATCTTTGGACTGTAATCTTCTCAGCACCCACAACAAGCCTCCTCCTCAATTTAGCTTCTCTGTTCATGCAGCCTCCATAGTAATGATTTATTACTTGGTTGTTTATGTGTCTGTCTATCCAGACAGATTACAAATTCCTCAAGGGCAAGTATGTTGTGTTTCATTTAGTTTCTTCAGTGTCTAGCCCAGTAATAAGCACATAAGGTGAGGGAAATGGCCTAGCGAGGAAAAAAGGTTCCAGCATAACCTAACTTTCTTTCTAGTTTAGCAGTGTGTTATTATAGCATATTGGCCTAAATGAGTCGTCTGAAGCACTCTCTAAGTGATATCATCCAGAGGCATTTTCTTGAAGTTAGGCAGCCTACATTTCAGTGGATAACATTTTAGACTGGAAAGTACACTTAGAAATTGTCCACTCCAATTAGACGTGGAAATGAACACCAAAGAAGTCAATAATTTATCCAGTGTTGTACAGCCAGAACTAAAAAGAAAATTTTTAAAAAATTACCTCTTCAGCTACTGTTTTTTTCTTTCTACTGTTGTCTCATTTTGTCACATAATTTTAAAGATTGTTAGAAGTTGACCATAAAACTTCATGATTAGTTTCTGGAAATACATCTAGCCATGTTTATAATATGTGTACTTTTTTAATATGTACTTTTTTATTTGTATATCATACTTCAGTATATGTTATTTTTAAAACACCGTGATTTATGAAATTTGACATTATACTAGCATGGATTCTTTATAAACATATTTTTAATGGTAATACATGCTTAGCATTTAAAGTTGAGGGGGCTATTATAAAGAGATGGATTTGACTGCTGCTCTGTGCTATGTGCTAAAGTGCCAGACAGTTTTTCCCTTTTGCATTGTTGGCAGTGCTCATAGCAGACTCCACATGACAAAAGTATTAGATTGTTAAATTGTAGCAGTTATCTACTGCATCTGCTCAGGAACTGCCTCCACTTGGGTGGTCATCCACCCCATGTTATATACCACAGGGGGAGGTCACCCCCCACCCCCATCACCCAGTGGAAGGCCCTGACTGTTGAGAGGACTCAGGCCACTACTTGGGCACAAATAGGGCCTCATACTCCTCAGAACTGTCTTTCCCAGGGACAGTTCATCTATATATATAAAAGCCCAGCAACCGAACGGTGGAATGACTGGAATGACCAGTCGCTATGATGCGCACTGACCACCCCGATCACCTGATCAGGACCTGCCAGCCAACCTTCCCCCTGGCCAGCAGGTGCCAGTCACCTGATGGGGAACAGAGAACTAGGGGTAGGAGGCGGCGGACGCAGGCAGCACCAGGCCAAGGTGGGTGCGGGCGGGGGGTGGGGCCCTGCTGGCAGCCAGGGAAAAGAAGGCCCTGGCTGGTCAACCTCCTGGTTCTTCCCCCCTGCCGCCATCAGGCCCCAATCGCCCGATGAGGAGTGGGGAACCAGGGGTGGGAGGTGGCGCCCTGATCACCCGATGGGAAACAGGGAACTGGGGGTGGCTGGTGGGCAGTGTCAGGCCAAGGCTGGTTCGAGTGGGGGGCAGGGCCGGCTGCTGGCTGCCGGCAGCCAGGGGAAGGAAGGCCCGGGCCTGCCCTTATTGCCAGCCAGTCCTAGGGACCCTACCCATGCACGGTTTTGTGCACTGGGCCTCTAGTTAATAAATAAAGTGACCTAAACCTTCCACGTTAGCTTAAAATGTGTGGATGGCTGTGTGGACTCTCTGGGGACTAACCATAGGGCATCCTGTCACAGGTGATTATTCTCTTTTCTCAGCTTCCCACCACTGCCAGGTCCCAGCTGATTCTGTTTTCAATAAAGGTTAGGTCATGTTTACACAATAGTCTGTGCTAAGGTTCTACTGAAGCCTTTGGAGATGGCTTTTTGGCTTTGAAATGAATATATTTTATAGTAAACTTACTAAAACTCCTGCTTTTTCCTATCATTTCCTGGAATGGCCCTAGCATTTTCTCTCTCTTGATTTTATACAGCCTTCTTAGTGAAAGTCTTCTCTCTTTAGTGGCGGCTCTTGGAATCTCTTGGATCATCTTTATCCCATGTTGCCACATTGAGAATGTAACCACTCTTTAGAAATCTCTTGGATCATCTTTATCCCATTGCCACATTGAGAATGTAACCACTACTCACTTCACCTGCTCTCCATGAGCCATGAGGCACAGAAACAGTGCTTTAAATTTCCTCCTGGTCAAAAAGTCAGATATTGTTCATTATCCCAGTTCATTAGTATTGGATCAGAGCATTTAGGGAAAAAAATGACATTGGTTACATTGAAATCCAACACTGTGAGTATTGCTCATAATAGATGTCTCTCCAGCTCTGTAGACAGGGAGAGAGAAGGAAGGGAGAGAGAGAGAAAGAAGAAAGGAAGGAAGCTTTCCCTCCAGTTATGTTCTTCCATCACCATTTCTAGTCTTCTTAACAAAAAGGAGCGTTTGCAAAGAATGTGATAGTTCCTAAAGCGCTTTTTATGCATGATCTCAGTTCTTTTCTTTCATGGCACTTGTCACAATTGTAATTCAGTCATTAACTGTGTAATCCCTGGTGATCTTTCTCCTCCACTGCATTGCAAGTTTATCTGGGCAGGGCCCAGTTGTCCTGTTCACTTCTAAATCCCCAGCCACTGACCACTTTCTGGTTCATGATAGGCTAGCGAGTGTTTACTAAATGGATAGATGAAGAGATTTGATTCTCACAGCACTTACACCTTAAGTGTGAATCTCCTTAGGAGGTTATTCTGACCCCAATTTAAGAATCCATTTGCAAGCTCCCATTGCATCTTGTTCTTTATTTTGAAACTCAGAACACTTGCTTTAGTTATCAGAATCATGTTGATGCTTAGTCAATGTTTGTTGAATGAACAGACAAGTAAACACGCTCCAGACATTATTGTTTTGCCCAATTTATAGAAAAGGGAGTCAGAATCTGAGAGAGTGAATGGTTAACTGGGGTCACTTGGTGTGGTGGAGCCATCACTAGCTGTTCTTCTGACTTTTTGTCTTGTGCTTTTCCATTGCATCACCCTGGCTCAGTATGAAGTGTACTTCGACTGCTCTCGGAAGAAGACAGTTTCCAGGTCCCCAGGGGCACAGCTGCAGCCTAGAGGAAGGGGGTCTGAAAACAAGGTTTAGCAGTAATGGTTGATGTTTTCCTTGTGTCCTTCAGGGAGAGGCAAGTCCAAGCTTGCCTGATTAGGCTGACATGCTGTTCTGAATTGTCTCCAAGAAGACTGAGGTGCTTCACCTGAGAGCTTCTGGGGTCCCCAGATTGCTCAGGGGAATTAGTGAAGGAGATTTAGGGCAGTCACTTTTTTTCCTCCCCCGGTTGAAGATATTACGTGTAATTGTAACATTCACACCCAAAAAGTCCATCCATCTTAGGACAAAAGATTCCTTCAAGTTTTTGAAGTGGTTCTGCTTCATGATCAATAAATGTCACCTGCTAAAAACAGTGACAGGGTGAGTGGGCTTCCTGGGGAGTGAGGAGACTTGTTAACCTGTTGTAGGACACACACTGCCTCTGCTGCTGGGGCCTTCAGGCAGAAGTCATCCATCCATTCACTCATTTACCCAACACTTACTGCCCATCTATTCTGAAAAAATTATCCCACCCCCAGGAGCTTAGCATCTGTTCAGAGACTGAACCAGCTAAGTTTCTAAAGTATCTTGTAATTCTAATTGTAAAAACATAATTCAGAAGGTTTCTCTGTAAGTTTTGTTTTGGACAGAAGCAAGGGGAAGGGCCTTGAGGATCTTCTTGTGGGGCAGGGTCTGCTGTCCACTGTGAGCCTTGAGCAGAAATCAGACAGCAGGGGGCATGGTGTCTTGGGTGGGCAGGGGATGACCTTGGTATAAATCCAGCCTGAACAGGGTATCAGACACCTTGTGTTTTAAGTGGCTTCTTTCTTGGTGAAAGAAATCACTCAGTATTGGGTCCAGAACACTGGTGCTGAGCCTGTCCCCAGCTGGTGCATTGGATCAGTGCTTTTTCAGAGGAATCTCAAGACTGTCATATGCCAGCACTGTCTCTCCACATATGAATCAGAACTTCAAAACATCTTTCCCTTTAGGCAACGAGAGTTACTTGTATAGACTCAGAACTGTGTCCTGGGGAAGGGGGTAGAAAAATCGCAAGGGTTGATTTACAAAAAGATGTACTTCTAAACTTAGGGAGCAGAAGTTTATTTTACAAAAGCACTCCCCACCGGGTACTGTGAAGTTGTGAGATGTCCTAGTACAGTAAAAATTTAAAGCAATGCCTTTTTTTATTTATGCACATTTTGAAAGAATACATCCTTGGCTCCTTCTCTCACTGTGCTTCATACAATGTATCAGATTTTCCTGGAATTTAAATGGCCACGTTCTGATGTATAAACATCCAGTTGCCTAAGAAAGCAGCATGTCATAAGAATTGCTTACCAAACGTGCTTGCAATGCAGTAGTTGGCAAAAGGCATCCCACTTCAGCAATTAGGGGCGCACTGCCCTGAAGACTCCCTGTCCCTGCGATCGAGCCTTCTATGAACCTGTAACTCATCCACACATTTCACCAGGCTTACACCATGTGCTGCACTGGCTTGATGCCCCAGTGTGTGATGTGGCCCTGCTGCTGAAACTCAGCTGTCCTCCCCAGCCTTTGCCTCTCACAGTTGCCATCTACCTGCAACTTGCTCCTTGTTTACTTGTTTGTAGTATTTGTCACTTTTGACCTGCAGCAAAATGCAGCTAAATTCTCACAATGATATAGCTAGGAAGGGAGCCTCATTCTAGCAACCTTTATACACCTCCAAATAAATTTCTGAAATTTTATTTTTATTTAATGTTCATCAAAAAATACACATTAAGGATGCATCATTGGGACCATAAACAAGGTTTTAGTTGTTATTTATGGTAAATTTTATGCTCTGCTTGTATGTACAATTGTATGATCATACAATAATCAGTTTAGGCTTATTCCCATAACATTTATTTTAATTAATCTATTTATTTATTTAGTTAGTTAGTTAGTTATTTTTAATCCTCACCCAACGATATTTTTTCCCATTGATTTTTAGAGAGATTGGAAGGGAGGGAGGAAAAGAGAGAGACAGAGAGAAACATTAATGCAAGAGAGACACATGAATTGGTTGCCTCCCACACATGCCCTGACCATGGCGAGGATCGAACCTGCAACTCTTTTTTTAAAAAAATTAAATCTTTATTGTTCAGATTATTACAGTTGTTCCTCTTTTTTCCCCCCATATCTCCCCTCCACCCAGTTCCCATCCCACCCTCTGCCCTTACCCCCCCCCAATGTCCTCATCCATAGGTGTACAATTTTTGTCCAGTCTCTTCCCACACCCCCCACACCCCTTTCCCCCC
>NW_005361391.1:1163599-1169928 GCF_000412655.1 Myotis brandtii
ATGAGGCCCAGCTGTGAAGCAATGCAAGCTGCTGTGGGGCCTTGGGCCTTCTTTTGGGTGTTCTGGGTCTCTCTGACCCAGCTGCAGTTTGTTAGGTAATTTTAGATTGCAAAGGGCCAGGCCATTCATATGCAAAAGCCTCTGCGCTCAGCTTGGGTGGGGTGGGGTCTCAGGGAATCAACAGGGAATCATAGCAAATAGTTATGGCTGATCCTCAGCCCAGCCCTAAGAGGCCCCGGGTCTCAGTGTCCCGGTAATCGCTGCAAGCACCTCTGAGAGAAAGCCGCCCTCGAGTTCCAACCGATGCCAGACAGTCCAGTTTCTCCCTGTATGTCCCCAGAGACTCGCCCGGAACTGGAGTTCAGAGCAGTCGGGAGCTTGTGTCTTCCTCCTGATTGAAAAAGACAACTGTATCCTCAGTTGCCAGCCCTTTCCGAGTGCGCCTCCGTACCTCTGCACTTTACTTCCACACCTCCTCTGAGTCTCAGTGTGCTTTTCTCTTTCCTTCTAGTTGTAGAATTTCCACTCAGCCAGCCTTCCTGTGGTTCTGGATGATGACTGTTTTGTCTTTTAGTTGTATTTTTGAAGTGGTTGTGCGAGGCAGCAATTTCCAGTGTTTACCTATGCCGCCATCTTGGTTTCTCCTCTGAACCTGCAACTCTTGACTAGAAATGAACCTGTCATTCTTCAGTGCAAGGGCTGATGCTCTAACCCAGCAGTTCTCAACCTGTGGGTCACGACCCCTTTGGGGGTTGAAAGACCCTTTCACAGGGGTCGACTAAGACCATCGGAAAACACATATATAATTACATATTGTTTTGTGATTAATCACTATGCTTTAATTATGTTCAATTTGTAACAATGAAATTGGGGGTCACCACAACATGAGGAACTGTATTAAAGGGTCGCAGCATTAGGAAGGTTGAGAACCACTGCTCTAACCTGTGAGCAACATCAGCCAGACCTATATGCATTTTTTTTAGATGAGTGATTTTGATAAATCACAATATTGAAAATTAGAAGTCCACATATACACAATCACTTCCTTTATAAAATGTAATTTCATTAACACAGGTTCATTATAAATTCATGTTTGTGAATTTACAAGTTAGTGTTTTCTAAGACTTTAATACTGGTATTTGGTTTCACCTTTTTTTAAAATTAGTGCACATTTTATTCATAGTGTTTTGAGTACAGTACAATTCCCCTTTGAGCTTTGTGTCTAGCACTTTAATCAGACTTTTAATTGCCAAACCTCTTAGGTGGATGAGTGTGCCTGAAGTCAGGCTATGTTAAAGCCATGAGCCATTTTAAACAAAATGTAAAATGCATGTAACTTGTGAGAATTCTAAACATGAAGCAGTCAAGCCAAAGAGAAAAATTTCTTTACGAAACCACTTTCTTGGTGTTTTCAAAAATTAAGCTATTTGTCAACTCTTTGCATTTTATGTTAATTCTTTTTAATATCTTTTTATGTATACCTTTTTGTTCAAGAGAAAATATTTATGGCATTATCGCATAAATATTTTCTCTCCAACAAAAAAAATAATTCGAGCTCAATTTAAAAATGAAGCTATGAAAACAATTTCTTAGTTTCTTTTTTCTTTTGGTACTTGAATTCATATGAAAAATCTTTGAAATTTTAATGTAGGCATGTTGTAGAAGGAGGTAGAGAAAATGTGCTGCATTTTCCCTGCCAGATTACTTTCATGAGCATTTTAAATGCAATAATATATTTAAAAACATTACTAAAATGAACTTAAAATTCTTCTCAATATATAATAGTATCTGTTCTGTGGTCAGAATTGTTTAGTGACTTTGATACAATGTTGTTTTAATTTGTAATTATAATTATGGACCTTTAGGCAGGCTTAGTAAGCATTGATTTAAAAGCAATATTCTGGAGTTTCCCTTTCCTAATGGCTCACCTCAGGAGAGCTTCATCTCCTTCTCAGACATGTCTGTGTTCTGAGTTCTCTGATAAACAGGAAAAGTTTTCAGAGCAAGGTTCTTTTGGAATCTGCACCAGAGTCCTTGCCTGCCTATACCTCCTCCACACCCAGGGGGCTCTCACCCTAAGATTCGGGGACCTACTTACTTTCATGGGGTGCATGTTCAAATAGACCTTGTATTCCTGGCATATCTATGATTTGTGACCAAATAATCTAAGACTTTTAATAGGGAATTGTGCACACAGACCTCTGGGGTATATCAGACTTATAAGGTGGGCTTGGGTAGGCTAGCTTTGTCAAGTTGGGACATTAGTAGTTCTGGTGAAACTGCTCAATACAGAACCCTTCCTCAGGGCCCTGGCTCCCTGGTGTGTAGAATGAAGCCCCCATGCTTGGCCTGACAGTCCAGGCCTTGTGTGGCCTGCCCTCACTCCACCATCCATCCAGCCTTCCATTCAGGTTCTCAGTGGGGCCTGACCAGGAAAGCATCCGTCCCAGGGTGTAGGGGCTTTCTCCTCTTTCAGATTGTGTGGCAAGTTACCAGCACCACTTTCTCCTTTGTAATAGTCATTTTTGCTTTCGTGCTTCATCTGCCTCCCTGGGCTTTGTTCTAAAGGCAAGGATCATGTACCTATATTGTGCCTGTCAGGGTTTTGTGCACAGTTGATCCTGAGTCAAATTGGATGAGTGAATGGTGTGTTCTTGCATAGCTTTAATTAATCACCTGTTGTAAGTGATCAGAATTGCCCTCAAGTGTTTATGAAATGATAAGCAGTCCTTTTGTGGTACGGCTGCCAGATTTAACACATAGAATCATTGGAACCCAGTTAGTTTAATTGTAGGTAAATTGCAAATAATTGTTAGTATAAATGTGTCCCAAATACTGCATGAGAATAGGTATACTAAGAAATTATTCATTGTTTGTATGAAATTAAAATTTTACTGGGCACCTTGCATTCACCTGGCACTTCCACTAATGCAAGGC
Source organism: Myotis brandtii (assembly GCF_000412655.1). Lineage (NCBI taxonomy): Eukaryota > Metazoa > Chordata > Mammalia > Chiroptera > Vespertilionidae > Myotis > Myotis brandtii. The sequence goes on from NW_005361391.1 coordinate 1,166,537, forward strand.
CAGGACTAATTTTTCTCTCCATAAATGCCTCCCCTCCATCTGGTCACAGATTTCAGATGTGTGACATTCCTTAAGTTGTACATAATGGTGGCAGAAGCCAAACCTTCTCATTCACAGATAACTTAACAAAAATGAATGACTGGGAATCCCTACCCATCAACTACTCTGTATTGTCTGCTATGCCAGTCACCTGACCTTTTGGTGAGAGGGTACTTTCTAGGGAAGGTTAGTCAGTGGACAGCAGAGGCAAAGTGATGAGCACAGTGAGTAACTTAAGGGAAGGTGTGACCTGTCCCTGGGCAGCCTGGTCCAGCCTTTGGATACCCGAGTGGAGTTTGAGTGTGTCTTTGAGGCACAGCCTTGTATCCTGAGGCCTTGGATACAGCTCATCTGATAAAGTAGACGAAACCCATTGCAGCTAGCTCATATAAAAAAGGCTGATGACAGCCCAAGGGAAGTCAAGAGACAAAGATTTGTGGGTCATTCCAGTGGGAATGGAGTTAAAGTCCAGAATTATTGCAGTGATTCAAAGTAAGTTTCCTTGAACCTAAGTCTCCTGTTATTCTGAGTTACTTCTTTTCTTCACTACCATGTTGCTGCTCATCCCCCTTCACCAGCCACCTGTATTTTCCGACCACAGCTCAGATTAATACCACCAGCAGAATCTATTACCTTTATTCATGTGACTACCACATACATAGCCACGCTTACCCAGAACTGGGAAATCATCCTAGAGGTCTTTCCTCATACTCCTCCCCTAGCCCCAAAGTGAGTCTCAGAGCCATGTTTGTTCCACTTCCAAAGATATCAATCAAATTCCTGTCTCCATATTCATTCCCACTAGTGTCCCCTATGATTTGGAACCATGTTGTCTTTACCTAGAAAAGGGTCATAACCTGCTGTATGTAGTTATCTGATGGCACTTGTGGCTGTAGGTCACACTTTGATGGCATAAAGTCTACACCACCATCCAAAATATCTGAATCCTGTTGTTCCCTTGTTCAGGTGTTCTCATAATGAAATCCAAATTTGATACAATTACATAAAACATACCAACACCTTCACAATCTCAGTCTGCCTCTCTATCTCAGTTTCTCTTGCCATTCACACCCTCTCTCCTCACAGTATCAACCCATGTACCATTCTGTAAAGTTCTCATGTTTTCCATCCCTCTATACTTTTATACATGCCGTTCCCCCATTTGAAATTCCTCTCAACTTCACCCCACCTAGTCACTCGAATTTCTACTAGAATGTTAAGCTATTTAACATGAGAACCTCACCCTTTCATCTTGTTATCCACACCAATTAGCTTTCAGTAGGTGTCCCTTGAATTTTGTTGAGTAAATAAAGGAATGTGTCCTAACAGCCTTTTTGCTCAGTGGTTTTTGAAAGGGATCATTGTGTCCCCCAGAGGCCGTTTGGCAATGTCTGGAGACATTTTAAATTATCATTTTTAGTGGGTCGAAGCCAGGGATTCTGCTAAACATTTTACCATGCACGGGATGACAAAGAATTTTCCAGCTCCAAATGCCCATAGTGTTGATTCTGAGGATCTCTGCCACAGCTCCTGTCCCTCAGGGAGCTGTCCTTCCAAGCCCAGCCTCCTGCTCTCATGGCTCTGCTATGCCTTTGTTGTGGTTCTAGGACATTACTCCCCAGTCATGGCTTTGTTCTGCATACCCTTCCTAAACTGTGCTCCTTGAGGTTGGGCATCATTGAGCCTTTAGTTCCTGACCTGTGGCTCAGTAAATGATAACTGAGTAGAAGGATGAATGGAGAAAGAAATGAATGGTAGAAAATGCTAATGCAAATTCTGCCTCTGTGTTTTAAAGCTAGGTCAACTCTATATCTCTGTATCTGTATCTGGTGGTTATGATTGGAAGTGCGTAGAGGAACAAGGTGGAGCATAAACAGAGAGCTGTGCAAGAGCCCATTGGCCAGGACACTAGTGCTAAACAGACTCTTGATCATCAGCATGCACATTCATTTTGTTGTTAATTTCTGCTGTGTAGGAGCTAGAATTCATGTCAGAGAAGGTGAGAGGAATAATTATCCCAGCACTGTTGCCATCTTAGAAATGCTCCATATCTGCACTGTGTGAACAATGGCCACCAACCGTGCTTGGCTTGAGCTCAAAGTGTGGCTGGTGCAACTGAGAAGCTCAGTTTTCAATTTTATTCACTTTAATTAAAGTAAACTTGTGTGGCTGCATTCAGTCTGTGGTTACTAATGGGCTGTACAGACCTGGGGTCTGCTTTCAGGCTGCCTCACCACACACGGCAGTCTTGGGAATGTTTTCTTAACCTTATCATGGCCATCTTGGGCAGGGAAGAATGATAAGTAACACAAAGTTCAAAAAAATAAAAAGCAATGTAGTTGGGAAACAGTCCATTTTTCCTGAGACCCAATGTTCTGGGTTACCTCCTCAGTGTATGGCTAATGGAAGGAAGACTCACCTGGGAAAAAGTCAGAAAAAATGGCCGGCAAGCCAGGTGGCCCCTTCAGACACTTCACACTCATAGCCCATGGAATAGAATTACTCCCAATACCAGACCCTAACAATGTGCTGTAAGAACTCCTAGAACCTCTCTGACCTTTGAACTGATTCGGAATGTGCCACTTTCAAATGGGGATGCATGTCAGTCAATTCTAGAAAATATTAAATGTGTTAATTATAGAGCCTAATGGAGAGGAAAGAATGCGTTTTGTTTGGCATTTACTTTGAGGGTATATGATCTTTTTAAAATAATTTTTAATTGCTAATAAATAAAATAAGCCAAATCAACAAATACTAGTATATTTTGAATACCTATTGCTGTGACCCCAATATCAGTAGGCATTGAGGGCGTATTTGAGAGGACTGTAAGATTTAATCCCCAAACTCCATGGAGCTCAGAATCTTTTGCATAGAAATTTTATCTTTTAAAACTAGTAGCCCGGTGCATGAAATTTGTGCACTGGGGTAGGTGGGGGAGAAGGGGACCCTCAGTCTGGCCTTCACTCTCTCCAATCTGAGACCCCTCAGGGAATGTCCAACTACCTGTTTGTGCCCACACTTTTAACAGATAACAGCTCCATTGTTGTTCCTTTCTTATGCTTAAAACCATTGGAATTAGTAGGTATTCAAAGTGTGTATACATTTTGGGGGGACACCCTGTATATCTCTAGTCAGTGGTGAAAGAAACCAACAGCAGATTTGGAACCCCAAGACAGGGAACCTTGCTCATTCCCCACATGTCTCCCCACTTCACTTTCCACCTTCGTGGGCAGCAGGAGAATCAATGTTTTCTCTCATTAATTCGGAAAAGCACGTCCTGTCACCCGCTGCCCGGCAGGAGTGAGCTAGGCCCCAAGCAAGCGAGGCTCAGTCAGGGCAGCCTTCGCTCATGG
>NW_005361391.1:1171234-1185198 GCF_000412655.1 Myotis brandtii
TTTTTTTTTTATTCTGGCATTTATTTACCTTCTATGGCTGTCACTGGAGCTGAGAGCCGGCTTTCTCTCTGAGGCTCAGCTGCTGAAAGCAGGTTTCTGGCCTTTGTTTACCTTCTGTATTTGAAACTTTGTTGCGACTCCAGCTCTGAGATCCCGGCTGACTGAAAACAGGTTACTGGGGTTTTGTTTAGCTTCTATATTTGTTACAATGTTTCAAACTGCAAGCTCAGAGGCCGGCAGCGGCAGGCGGGGAACGTTGGAGTCCTCCGTCACTGAAGCAAGCAAGCCTCCTGTTAGCTTTAAGCTGCCTGGTTGCCGACCGCCATTCTTGGCTGGAGTTAATTTGCATATCTCCCTGATTAGCCAATGGGAAGGGTAGCGGCCATATGGCTAATTACCATGTTTCTCTTTTATTAGATAGGATACTTTTTTTTAATTTCTATACTATTTCTCTTTAATGTTTTTGGCACAATAGCCTTTGGTACTTGGTATATGTTTATGTCCTTACTAGTGTCGACAAAAATTTGGCATCACCAATTCAATGCTGACAGTTGTCCCCAATTTGGGGACTTTACTCAATCTAAACAGCTCAATCATGATACAGCTCAGCTTTAGACCAGCATGGCTGTGAGATAGCTCCCGGGAAGGCTGCCTGGGCAAGGAGAACTGTGTGTTAACTGCTCCAGGGTTATAGTTCAGCTCGGTGTTGCAGCCCCAGGTAATATTGCACCTCCAGCAGGGAAAACACACTCTGATGGAAACTGAATGAGAGCCTCAAGGAGATAAAATTGAAGCTGGCTTATATAGAGAACAGCCTTTCCTGGCCCTACTCCCAGCCCTAATTGGTTTGTTCTTGTGCAAATGAGGACTCCAAATCCTCACAATTTGATTGGTTCAAAAAGCAGTGTCCTGATTGGTTGGAATGGAGCCACTCTGATTGGTTGTCAAAGATGTAAATAAGGCTATAGCTGCATATCTTTAATTGGAGGGCAACGTCTCAGTTCTATTGCTTAAATTTCTATCCTAGAAGCTCTCTTACAAGCGTCCTTTTTGGCAGGTATATTCTTCTTGGGATTAATAGATATCTCCTTATGGAAGTAAAACAATAGATTTAACATCTTACTTTCTACATAATAAGAGAAAGATTAGATGAAAGTTAGATCAATGTGTTTCCACTTTGAAATTAAAGAGAGCACTCATCAGCATTTAAGCTATTTAATATATTATTCTGTCCCATTTTATTAATGTTTTAATATTAAAATTAGATGGTTATTTAAGGCAGAAAAAATTTCACAACCAGATAATTGTAATAGGACAATATTGATACATGTCTGTAAAACCCTTTTGCTTGTGACTACTCTCATTCTTCCAGTTGGACTTCCCATGGCTTTTCTCAGCATGGCAGTAGGATCAGATTAGAAATGTGAGTAAAATATTATTGCAGTCAATTAAAACATTAGGCTTATAAATCGATCAATAATTTTTCAAGAACATGGTAGGTCATGACTTCTTTTCATTTCATTGAAGAAAAATGTGATAGCTAAGATGAAAAGACATGTTTATTTTTGTGTCAGGTATTCTGTGATTAGTTAATTAAATATTTTCATCAGTTAGGCCCTAACTCTTAGGGTGACCTCTTGTCTCTCAGCTGCATACTGATTTTTCACAACTGTGCTTCCATCCTGATAGCAGTCAGGTGAAACCAGATTCTTCTTAGCCACTTTCAGGCTCCGCCGTATCTAATTCAAGGGCCCCTTCCTTCCAGAGGGCTCCCTTTGGAGAGGGATATCAGTGAACTTCCGTGGTCTGAACCCAGAGGTCTCAGGTTTGTACAGATTCATGAGGTCAACTATTTTTCAGTATATTTTTTAAAGGGTTGCTTGAGCTAATTTAATTTTTTATATTCATTAATTCCTCTTCTTCCATCTCCACTCCCCTCTGAATAAATGGCCCTTCACATGAATCCAATTTAGCTTCAATGCACCTTATTCACACTGCCTTTTATTGCAAGCCACATTCCAGCCAGCTGTATGAGTGCCCGCTGCCTCAGGTTTCCCGATTTAGCTCTGGAAATGACTTCAACATGGCAAAAACTTTTCTCTGGCCAATTTGGAAAACAGGACTCAATTTGTGAAGAAAGCCCAAAATGGCAACTGAAAATGAAAAAGAGGATGGAGAAGGTTGAGACAGGGAAACAATCAAAGAAAGAAGAGAATCCTTTATAATGCTCTTCCTGGTGTTCTTTCCTTCTCCCCTGCCTGGGCCTGCTTCCATTTTCTAATTGAGGTAGAATGGGGAGGATTTGGTGGGTGGGGTGGGGAGGCTGAAGCTGAAAATCAGTGTTTAGCCTTGTACTTTTGTCACTCTCCTTGGGGCTTCTCTTCTTGGCTTGGCTTTCATTGCAGCACTGTTGTAAACAAGGGGCCAGTGTGGAACTCGGCAGCTGGAGGAAAATGGCAGCAGTGGCCTGGAGGAGGTTTGGAGCCCTTGCAGAATCGCATGTCCTATCCAGGAGTGGCCTGCAGGAAGGGCAGAGGGTTTGCAGCTGTGAGTGGGAATGCATGTCTAATCAAAATAGGCCAAGGCATCAGATGTTCACATTTACACAACAGGGGGCAAAAAAATAGTAACACTTCCCTTTTACAAACACCACTGAACTTAAAGCCACCCTGCTCAGTTTGAGTCTATCTGTCAGATCCAGAAGTAATTTTAAGCAATTCATAGAGGGTTAGAAAGTTAATTAAAAGTGGAGTTTTTGTGGGCTTTGGTAAAAAGATGTGTTATGGAAATGCACACAGGAGGATTCTAGATACCAAAGGCTGACTGATTTCAAAGTTTAGGGAAGACATACTTCTAGGTAAAAGTTGTGTGTGTGTGTCCTTGCTTTTCTCTTTGGGTATATACTTTAGTCTCTCTCAAGAGAAAAGAAATATAATATTTAAATCTAAGCGTAGTTTAATTATAGTTGTTATTTATATCTCTACTATGTTGCTTCTATTATGTGGTATTTGTGATATCAAAATAAGCAAGTTTATTATTTGTAGTTTGTGGGTTTGTTTTTTGGCAGAGAACACTAAATTTTGAATTGTTTCAAAAGTCTAATACCTTCAGAAGTTAACCATTGACCCCTACAATTTATGTATGTAGCTATATCATTTAGACATAACTCCTGACTGTTGATAGTCAGTTGAGTGTGTGAAGTTCTTTGGGTTCACTACATTCCAGCATCTAGAAGAGGTATGGAGGTAGTCATGTGACCTCTGACACAGATGCCATTTCCCAGCCTCCAGGATCCTCATCGCTGTCATCCTGGACCAGGGGTTTTCAGACTCTGGCCTGTACAGGAATGACCTGGAAGCTTTGTTAAAACAGATCTGCAGGCCCAAACCCCAGAGTTTCTCGCATAGTAGGTCTGAGCGGTTCCATAGGATGTGCATTTTAACAACTTCCCAGGTAATTGCATTGCTGCTGCTCTTGGTACCACAATGGCACAGTTGCAGTCCTAGTCATTAACCCACATCCTGGCCCCAAATTAGGAAAGTGTTTTAAAAAATGTGTAATCCCATTTGTTATTTCCTCCTTAGTTTCCATTGCCCTAGGAGCTGTATTGGTAAAGATATTGCTATGACATTTGTCTGATATTTTGCTTCCTATGGAATCTTCTAAGACTATTATGGTTTGCTGTCTTATGTTTAAGTCCTTTATCCTTTTTGAGTTTATTATTGTGTATGGTATAAGTTGGTGATCTAGTTTCATTTTTTTTTGTATGTATCTGACCAAATTTCCCAGCACCATTTATTAAAGAGGCTGTTTTGGCTCCATTGTATGCTCTCGCCTCCTTTGTCAAATATTAATTTAGTATAATGACGTGGGTCAATTTCTGGGTTCTATATTCTGTTCCATTGGTCTATATGTCTGTTCTTGTGCCAGTACCAGGCAGTTTTGAGAACCATGGCTTGGTAATATAGTTTGATGTCTGGTATTGTGATCCCTTCAACTTTGTTCTTCTTTCTCAGGACAACTGTGGCTAGTCGGGATCTTTTTTTATTCCAGATGAATTTTTGGACAGTTTGTTCTAGATCTTTGAAATATGCCATTGGTATTTTAATAGGTATTGCATTGAATCTATAGATTGCTTTAGGTAGTATGGACATTTTGATGATGTTGATTCTACCAATCCATGAACATGGGATTTCTTCCATTTGTTTATGTCTTCCTCTATCTCTTTTTTCAATGTCTTGTAATTTTTCTGAGTACAGGTCTTTTACGTCTTGGTTAAGTTTATTCCTAGGTATATTAATTTTTTTGTTGCAATGGTAAATGGGATTGTTTTTTTCATTTCTCTTTCTGTGAGTTCATTATTGGTGTATAAAAAGGCCATAGATTTCTGGGTGTTAATTTTGTATTCTGCTATATTTAGCCATTGGTTTTCAACAGGGTACCAAGGAAATTCAGTGGGGGAAGAACCTCCCATACACAAAAATTAACTCAGAATGGCTTGTAAACATAAATATAACACAACTATAAGATTTTTAGGAGAATACATGGGAGAAAAATTTTCCCAACCTTAAGTCAGGCAAAGCCTTCTTAGATATGACACCTAAAATACAAGCAACAAAAGAAAAAATTAGATAAATTGGACATTTTCAAAATTAAAACTTTTATGTTTTAGAGTACACTGTCATGAGAAAGCCACCCAACAAACGAGAGAAAAACATTTGCAAATCATTATCTGATAAGGAATCAGAATCCTATATAATAAAGGGCTAATATGCAAATTGACCAAAAGGCAGAATGACCGGTCGCTATGATATGCGCACTGACAACCAGGGGGCAGGATGTTCAATGTAGGAGCTGCCCCCTGGTTGTCAGTGTGCTCCCACAGGGGGAGGGCCGCTCAGCCAGAAGCCCTGAGCTGGGGTTATGGCTGGCGAGCACAGCAGGGGTGGCGGTGGCGGGAGCCTCTCCCGCCTCCATGGCAGTCAGACATCCCCCGAGGGCTCCCAGACTGCAAGAGGGTGCAGGCCAGGCTGAGGGATCCCTCCAAGTGCATAAATGTCATGCACTGGGCCTCTAGTATATAAATAACTCTTACAACTCAATAATAAAAACAAGTAACTCAATTATAAATAGGCAAAGGATTAAAATAGATATTTCTCCAAAGATGTTCCTCTGACCAACAAGCATATAACAAGATGCATACTTAATTATTGAAGCTACACAAATCAAAACCACCAAAATGGCTGTAAGCAAAAAGACAGCTCCTTAACAAGTGTTGATGAGGATGTGAAGAAATCGGGATCCTCATTCTTCACTAAGGGAAATGTAAAATGTCTCAGCCATTGAACCTGAGTTTGGCAATTTCTCAAAATGTTAAATACAGGTATAGATCTCAAAGAAATGAAAACAAATGTCCACACAATCATGTGTACATGCATATTTGTGGCAATACTAGTTGTAACAGCCAAAAAGTAGAAATAACCCAAAAATCCATACAGATAAAATGTGGCATATCCATACAATGGCATATTACTCATTGTACATGCATGAAGCAACATGGATGAATGAAGTACATGCATGGAACAACATGGATGAATCTTATAAACATTATGCTAAGTGAGAGAAAACAAACCTAAAAGGCAGTATCTTATAGGATTCCATTTATATAAAATGTCCAGAATAGGCCATCTGTTGCAACATAGAGTAGAGTAATAGGCTGCCTTGGACTGGGGACCAAGGATAGAGAATGATTGCTAATGGGTATGTGAAGTTTCTTTGGGGGATAATAAATGTTCTAAACTTAGATTAAGGTGATGGTTCCACAACTCTGTGAATATACTAAAATCCACTGAAATATGCAGTTTAACTGGTGAATTGTATGGTATGTAAATTATGTATCAACGAAGATGATTTTTTAAAAAAATATATGTATCTCAAGACACCAAGAATACATAGAAAGGCAAAGTCTACTGGGTGTTTAAAACCTGGGAGAGAGGGAAACATCTGAAGCTCAGCATAGAGCTGTGGGTGAAGCTGTGGACTTGAATCCCATATTCAGGAGAGCACAGAGTAAAAGTAGTGAAGCTATCTGAGTGCAGAACCTGAGGAGACAGCTATGTTTTTTTAAGGACCAGGAAAAGCTCAGATGAAGAAATAGTGGTTCTCAACCTTCTGGCCCTTTAAATACAGTTCCTCATGTTGTGACCCAACCATAAAATTATTTTCGTTGCTACATCATAACTATAATGTTGCTACTGTTATGAATCGTAAAGTAAATATCTGATATGCAGGATGGTCTTAGGCGACCCCTGTGAAAGGGTCGTTTGACTGCCAAAGGGGTCGCGACCCACAGGTTGAGAACCACTGGTCTAAGAGATAATGAGGGAAGAGATAGTGGTGCAGAGAAGTGGAAGGAGAGGGGCAGATTCACAGAGGAGGTGAGTGGTTAACAAGGTAATGCTATGGAAAGACAAGTGTGTGATTGACTGATGTTTGGGGGATTTCATTTTTCAAGTAAGTGCAATGGATGTGAAAGCCAGATACAAAGTTTAAATGAGTGGGGCTTATGGAAGGTAGTGTAGACTAGTTTTTCAAGGAATGGGTGAAAAAAAAGAAAGAAGAAATTACTGAGGGGTGGAGGAAGGTTTCGATGTTGTTTAGAAGGAAAAATCTTAAGAAAATTTAGAAGCAGAGTGAATGGAACCAGAAGAAAGGAATAACTAATAATGAGAGTAAAGCAAAGAAAACTAAATAAAATAAAACTCTGGATCTAGGCATTGCAAACATTCAGGACCACCTCCGCTGTCCCAGCCCTTCTCAGTTTGGAGAGGCAGACATAAACCACAATGAAAAGTTTGTATTATTTATTTATTTATTTATTTTACTTAATGAAAACATATAGAGATATAGCAGTTGGTCATTGTATAACATGTTTAACCCGAGGCCTCCTCCCCTGTGATCACCTCAGGTTCTAGCACTGCTGATCACAAGCTTCAGCACAATTTTATAAACCTCTCCAAGTATGTGATCTCAGCTCTAAAATGGCCATAATAGTATCCACTTGCAAGTTTTCTGTTAGGATGATTGAAAAAGTTTTATTGAAAAATGTAGCTGCTAACTAATTGGTAAAAAGTAATAATAATTTTAATAATATAAAAATAATAATAATAAAGCCTAGAATAGACTGCCATGGGTTCTGATCCAGAGGAAGTTACTACCCTCTTTGTGTCTCTGTGTTCTCACTGGTAATGTGGGTGGATAGAAGTACTTATTTCATGTGACTGTTATGATAAGAAAATGAGAAAGTGCATGTAAGTGCAGAGCCTGGAACATGGTAAGTGCTCAATAATTTAAGGTAATACCACAACTCAGAGTAAAAATCTAAGCACAAATAATAAAAAAGAAGAAAATTTTTCTCCAGTTGTTAATGAGAGCTAACCAATAAGAATGAGCTCCACTGATTTAATCATTTATTCAGATTAAAGCCAGAAGCTGATGTGATCAGGTTTACCATATGCTGAAAGAGTCAATCTAATCTCTTAAATGGTACAGCACTTAAATGGTACTACCTCTGACTTGCAAAATTTAATTTTTTCCCTCAGTCATTGGCATTGACAAATGTGATAAAATAAATATTATTTTTGTTCTTGATTTTGATTTTTTTTAAAGTGCAATTAATTGAAATTAAGTAGCTAAAGCATGACTCAAAGTGGTCACTGTTCACTGCACAACTCCACGGTCAGAGTGAGATGGGCTAGCAAGTAATCCTAACAGTACGTTTCTTATTTAGGATGTTGTTAACAAAGCAGCTATCAGATTTGGAGGCCACTGTAAATGAACTGTCTTAATTATTAAAAGCCTGCTTGCATTCATAACAGGGTCTCTAATTTATCTTTACCTTTCCATCTCTGATATGTGATGAAATTATTTGATTTATTAAAGAATAAAATCTGTGCCATTTCTGGTCATCCCTTTGTCATTGATATTTTAGTGCTTGTTACAGACAAATTCCAACAGAATTACACAACTGGGAAAAAATGGTTTGATAGTTCTTAAAAGCATAGTCCCCGATGGATTTCTGATGGAGATCAAACTTGATGGCAGTATGTTAAGTTCTTGTAGTTGAAAATTAATGTTTTAGTTTTAGGGGACATTCTTGGCATTGGTTTTACTTTTTAGGAGGAGGGAAGGAGGACTATTATAATTTTTCTTTTCTCAGACAAATGACCAAGCAGGAAATTTTTTATAAATTACAAAAACATTCACTTTGAATAGCATGCTGTGATTCCCGGATAAGTCACTTTGGTTCATCCTGTCCTTCTCATTTCTGCAGACAGCAGTAATCAAAGCAGTCTGGGAACCAGGCACAGTCTGGTTTGTCAGTGGGGCCCAGTGAGTTCAGCACTCTGCTCTGTTTTGGCAAAGCTGGCCCCTCTCCCTGAGGCTGGATGGCATGGTGGTGCAGTGCCCCAGGCTGGCCTGCCAATGGAGTGGTTTAAACAAAGTCTGTGGGCTTCGTTCTCCAGACCAGAGGACACATGTCTTAGGGAATGGCCAGTGAGTGGTAGCACTGGAGGGTGGAGAGGATAGAAACAGGCAGCCCACAGACCCCTGAGATGGGCTGTATTTGCCCTTCTGATACCTAGGGAGCCTCTGAGGCCAAGAAACAATCATGATATTGCCTCATCACTTTTCACTGTGATCTTTTTAAACTAGAAACACTAGGGTGTTTTTAACAGATGAAAACACCGCTTTGTTCCATTGCCTTTGTAGTCTCCAGCCAGTGTCAGTTTAGATATATTCCACCATTTCTCCTCCTCTTCCTTGGTATGAGAAAGTGACATAAAGTTAGATTAAACACTTGACTTCTCTACTTGGATTTGCAGACACATTAATGTGATATATGACTAAGATAAACAAGTAGAAAGAGAATGAGTGGGAGAATCCACTTATTCTAAGATAGCTTTTCTTTTTCAACTTCAACATGAAAAATAATTATATTTATCTCTGTAGCATGGAGATAACTAGGCTGTAAATTAATTCCCATGCAGGCTTTTCTAATAAATTACAGAGTTTCACTCTCTTCCAGAATCAGAAGTCCAATGTGGTGTTTCTGGGTCAAGTGCTCTGTGCCTTTTGACCCTGTTTCTTTATAACAAGGGCTTTATCCTCTCAAATACATAAATAATTTGAAACATCCTTTTACCTTCTCAGAGGAGAGGTGCTAGCTTGCTTCAATATTTCCTGTTTTATCAGAGTTCTATATTCATTTTTCACTTGTTTCCAACAGAGTTTCCTTCTGTTAAATCAGCATTTCAAAATTTCACATTGAGTAGGGAGCTTAGAGATAAATGACAGAACCCTCTGGCATAAATAGATAAATCTTGGGCCACTACCAGTAGGTGAGTAACTAACTTCTATTCAAGAAGTTGAGAAGTGATCAGCTACCAGGTGGAGCAGCACAAAACATTGTAGCCTAATCTACGTTTTTAATGAGTAAATCATGACTAACTGGTGCTCTCACAGTTTAACTCCTTTTAAAACATACTGCCGATGAGTTATGCCCCTAAAAAGCAAGTGAGGTACCCTTAGGGCCAGAAGGGGACTGGAAACATTTACAAATGAGCATAACACTAATGTCTACCACTGGATTATTTGCATTCCACTGCTTCAGTTATCACTTCATGGTGCAGTCTGATGGCAGCCTGTGGACTGCATTATGTTAGCCTCAGATATAAATGCTAATGTCTGCGACTTTTTCACATTCTCCACACCATATTTGGTAAATTTTATTAGTTTAGCCCCCTAAGGGCTGTCAAGAGTCTTGTTGGCAAAAATGCCACTTTGGCAAAGACATAACTGACCACCAGTCCTATTTGTAGGCTTTCCCTCTTTTATGCTGCATCATTTTCTCCCCAGGCTCTGGGATTTGTATATTGTATTAAATTTGATGATTTAAGTTCCATATAAATTGTCTCCTATGCTATGTTTTGCTTTGTTGGCAGTGTTTTGATCTTTGGATGCTTCTCATAAAGGAAGTTGTCAACTATACGAGTTTAATGAATTATTGTATTGATCTGATTTTCATGTAGATATTTGATTGGGTTCTTGGTACCAGTTAGTGAGTAAAGAAGAGACAAGGGGTAGGACAATGACAGCAATCCAGGTTCCCACATGTGGGTTGATCATGACTTCTTTCTTAAATTGAAGCTCTTGCTCTAGTTATAATTCCATTATATCAAAAAGTCTTTGCTCACTGAAGATTGTATGCTAGATTTTATGGAGGGGACCATATTCCATCTATTAATCCTAAATGAAATGGAATAGAATTAGGAAATAAATTTTGTTATAATTGAAACACATTTTGTTGTTATTTTAAAAAAATTTTTTATCCTCACCTGAGGATATGTTTATTGATTGTAGAGGGAGAGAGAGAGAAAGAGAAAGATATCGATGTGAGAAAGAAACATGGATTGGTTGCCTCTTTATGCACCCCTAGAGGGGATCAAACCTGCAATCTAGGTATATGTCCTGATCAGGAATCGAACTTGCAACCTTTTGGTGTAAGGGTACAATGCTCCAATCAACTGATCCACCCAGCCAGAGCTTGCTTTGATTAAATGGGTATATAATAATGTACTTGAGTCTTAACTTTTATTTGGCTGATGAGAAAACATGGTCAAAATTTCTTTTCAGTATATTTTATATTTAAATTAAATTAATAATAAAATTTAAATGTTAATTTAAATGCCGAAACTTTTAAAATCATTTGGCTTAGTATACAAAATAATTTGTACATATTTAGGTAGGAGGAAAAATCTCTAGGTACCAGGGTACTGACTTTCAGTCCCATATCTGATCCTTAATCTGCATGTGTCTATGCAAGCTAAAGACTCACCTACATTTTTCAGTTAAGACAGGGTTTCAGATTTCACACTAGATAGATAAAAATCTATTTTAAAATGTATGTGCAAAGATCTTTTTATTATTTATATTAGTCTTTAAAATATTTCATTTGTGTTTAATTTTTCTTCTTTTTTATTACTAATTTCTAAAATCCATTGATCAATATGTAAAAAAATAGATCAATGGACTATTATAACTAATTCCATAAATTTGTATTTTTAATAAAGGTCTGAGTATGCATTTACTTATTTATTTAAATATTTTTATTGATATTTAGAGAGAGAGGAAGGGAGAGGGAGAGAAAGAGAAACATCAATGTGAAAGGGGAACATTGATCGGCTGCCTCCTGCATATCCCCTACCAGGGGATCTAGCCCACAACCTGGGCACGTGCCCTGACCATGAATCGAACCTTTTGGTGTACAGGATGATGCCCAACCAACTGAACCACATATGCCAGGGATGCATTTATTTTTAATGTCACAATTGTCTAGTGTAAAAAGAGTGATCCTTTTCTCTAGGTAATGGCTTCTACTACTACTGCCAGCATAGCTACCATTTTATGAGCTACTATGAACCAGGCTAAATGACATACACAATTTCATCTAATCCTCACAATAATATGCATGATAGATATTGTTAGTTTTATTTTACAGATGAAAAACCTGGAGCGAAGCCCAAAGGTATATAAGTCTAAAGTCAGGGGACTCTGAGTTGGTTAATCCATGCTTTTTCCTATTATATCAAGTTGCCTTACCCTTATAAATCCATTCTTGAGCATCATCAGATAATAATGAATTCAAGAGCTAACAAATTTAAAGATCCTATCTGTAGCCATGTTAGTGCTTATCTTAAGAATCAGCAACAAAAATTGTGTTAGGGTTCTCTCTCTCTTTCTGTTTGTTAATCTTCACCAGAGGATATCTTTTCCATTGATTTTTTTTTTTAAGAGAGAGAGCGTGAAAGGAAGGGAAAGAGACAGAGGAAATACATTGATGTGAGAGAGACACATTGATTGGTTGCCTCCTGCATGTGTCCCAACTGGGGCCAGGGATCAAGTTTGCAACCAAGGATGTGCCCTTGACCAAAATCAAACCTGAGACTCCTCAGTATGCAAGTCAATGCTCTAACCACAGAGCAAGCTGGCTAGGGCATGTTAGGATTCTCTTGGTCACTAACTCTCTATGACTGTGGGTTACTTGCCAGATATTGCTAGTGGTGTTGAGTTGAAGGCTGAATTTTAGAATTTTATTTCTCCTCCTAAGTCTTTATGTAGAATTTCTTCATTTCATTATTTTTCTCTCTTCTTTTTAAGTGTTCCTAAGTCATGACCATTCTAATTGCTAAATATGGAATTTTTTAGTCAAATTGTCATTCTGTTTTAAGAGCACCCAAAGAGCACTTCCGTTTATACTTTGGTTTATTTCATCCCAGCCTTTTAGTTTTATATTAGTGTATGTATATATACTCATGTATTCACACATATGTGTATGCTCAACTAAACGGAATGATTTTAATTGTAACCAGTATTTGTATTTCTGATTAATATCATATATACATTTGAAAAAGCCACTTGAATAGCTCTTTGGTCAGCCTCACAGAAAGCATCATGCATACATTTTCTCTGTCTCCAGCTCTGAGGGATTAAGGCCTGTGAAGGGTTCTCAGACCCTGCTGCCAGCTGCTATGCCTAATTTCAACAGCAAAAATTGTATTCTCCAGTTTGAAAATGCAGCACTATGTTTTTAAGCCAGTGCCTCTCTTGGTTGATTTAGAAAAGGGGTTTTAAGTGTAAAATAACATAAATAAACCTAGTTACATTCATGTTTGAAAAAATTAATCATTTTGAGTGTCTTTTGCGGGTGAAGGTTTCTTTACCTGGGAAAAGACTTGAACTTTTTGTGTAGCTACAAGAGTTGGAATCACACACCTCTCCCTGTCCCCTTTCTCAAAAGTTATTTCGGCCTCCTCCTACTTGTAATTCTTGCCAGATCTCTTTGTGACTGTCGGTCAACTTGCCAGATCTTAAGTGATGTCTTTTGCTTCATCCCGCTGTGCATCTTGCAGGGAAGCAGATGCTCTTGATCATTGGAGTAATCTGAATCCTGTTATTTCCAGAAACTCAGTAGGATTCCAGGGATGGAAGTTGGAGCAGTCCAGATGAAACAATGAGAAAGAGAGATGAGAGGGTCACTGGAAAACAGAACAGGCATTTTGGGATAGATACATCTGTCTCATTTGTGTGGCTCTTATTTTAATCACATCTTTGCAGGTTAAGATGAACTCAGTATTTCTTCAGATTCCCTTCTTTGGGCCATATCAATATTGCTCTTGCAAGGTTACATGGCAGAGATTACAATGATGCACTTTAGGGTTTGTACAGAATCACTTTACTTCAACCTGTATTCAGACTTCTTTTCCTAGAAAGTAAGCCATCTTATTTTCAGTCTTGGTTGTTTGTTTTTTTTAAATTACTTAATGAGTATTTTAAATTTTTGGTCTTGTAAGTTTGATTTTCAAGACAAGGGCTTGACTGCAGATGGGTTAAATGTAGTGTAGAATGTTGTCACGTCTCCTTTTGTTTCATCCTATTCATTTCCTCTGTGTTCTGGATATACATCCAAGTTTATCATCTGGGTCTCTGGGTCCATTTCTGCAGGAAAGACTACTTCTCTCATGTGTTTGGTCTGTTTGGTTTCTCTGTACTACCCTTTTCCTATTGGCTGTTTTATTTATTTACTAGAGGCCTGGTGCACAAAAATTTGTGCACTCGGGGGGGTCCCTCAGCCCGGCCTGTGCCCTCTCACAGTCTGGGACCCCTCGGAGGATGTCCACCTGCTGGCTTAGGCCTGCTCCCTGGGGGATTAGGCCTAAGCTGGCAGTCAGACATTCCTCTGGCAGCCCGGGAGCCCTCGGGGGATGTCCACTTGCCAGCGGGGAGCAGGCCTAAGCTGCAGTTGGACATCCTTAGCGCTACTGAGGAGGCAGGAGAGGCTCCCACCACCACACTGTATTGGCAGCTGGCAGCCTGGCTTGTGGCTGAGCAGAGCTCCCCCTGTG
>NW_005361391.1:1186491-1224456 GCF_000412655.1 Myotis brandtii
ATCACCCACAACTGCCCTCCCCTCTTGGCCTCTAACCACCTCTACCTTGGCCCCACCACCATGGCTTTGTCCAGAAGAACGTCCAGAAGGTCTCCTGGAAGGTCTCCCAGTCTAATTAGCATATTACCCTTTTATTAGTATAGATAGAGGCCTGGTGCATGGGTGGGGGCCGGCTGGTTTGCCCTGAAGGGTGTCCTGGATCAGGCTGGGCGTTCCCTTGGGGCGTGGGGTGACCTGGATGAGGGGCCTGTGGTGGTTTTCAGGCTGGCCACACCCCATTCAGGGTGGGGGTCCCCGCTGGGGTGCCTGGCCAGCCTGGGTGAGGGGCTGATGGCTGTTTGCAGGCTGGCCATGTCCCCAGGCAACCCAGGCTCCCAGACCCTCCTTGAGCAGAGGCCACAGGGGCTGGAAGCAGGTATCTGGGATTTATTTATCTTCCATAATTGAAACTTTGTAGCCTTGAGCGGAGCCCACAGCCGGCCAGGACAGGCAGGAAGCTTGGCTTCCTCCATTGCCAGGGGCAACCCAAGCCTATTTGCTCCAGCTCCGTGGCCGCCGCCATCTTGGTTGGGTTTATTTGCATACTCACTCCTGATTGGCTGGTGGGCATGACATGTGGGCGTGGCTTGTGAGTGTAGCAGAGGGGTGGGCAATTTGCATGTTTCTCTTTTATTAGATAAGATTATTTATTTATTTATTTATTTAATAGATGGTTGCCTTCTTTACTGAGAACAGAAAAAAATCTATTTCTGAAATTTTCTCTTTCCATCTATGAAATATACTTCATGATTTATTTTACTTTTGGTTCAGTCTAATATTTCCAAGATAATGAGATGTTCTTTTATTATTTCTTCATTCTTGATTTATACTATTATATCTCATCAACAATTTATACCCTTCTTTCCAGTTCAATTTTTCTACTGTCTATCACTACCTAACAAGGATACATATTTATTTATTCATTTCAGTGTCCCCCAAATATATGAAGATCTTGTCATAGGTAGGTAGTGTCTGAGATTCCAAATGGATGTGGTACGTGGTTTCTACTGCTGGAAGTCACCTTTATTGCTGATAATTATCTAAGTATATTAATGGAGCATGGCTGGAATTGGGGAAATACTGAAACCACCATATTGCTGCCCACCTCTGCATTGAAAGATACCATGGATAACGTTCTGGTTAGCCTGGCGGAAATAACTCTAGCAGCTCTTTGGACATTGATCAGAATAGCCAGTATCTGAAGCAATGCAGTTTTGGTATGAGATGAAGCAGTGTTGTCAAGTGGTCCTTCTCACATACCTAAATATTTTTCTGTTTTGTACCTAATACCTATTTAAATAGAAAATAACTAGTTAATTTTCTTTTCTGTGTTTATAACTAAAGTTTAGAAACATTCTTGAATTCCTTTTCACCTTTTTTCTTCATTCACAACTTGTTATAATTATTTAGCAAATATTTCTTGAATGCCAGCCATTTATAGAGAATTTATTGATTTGCACCAAGGGTGGGTGACAAGATGAATACAACACAACCTCTGACCTCCAAGATCCACTGTGTGACAATGTAACATGCTCACATGTCTAGGTTGCAGGTTTGATCCTGGGCACGTACAGGCAGATCGATGTTTCTCTCTCTCTCTCTCTCTCTCATCAATCAATAAACATATCCCCAGGTGAGGACAAAAAAATATATAAAAAATTAAAGAAATATGCTCACTGAAGTCAATTACAATAAGTGGTGATGTATATGATGATAGCTCTGGGCCCAAATATAATTAGAGTTGGTGCTGTTTCAAACCCACAGGTGCTCTTTTGACTTTATACCTATTGGGGAAATATTCACTCTTTAAGAGTCTTTTCAATTTTATTCAGACATTTTTGAGGGTTAACCCATCACATCGCCCCTTAGAATATCTATGGTTATAAAAACGAAAGGATGTCCCTGAGGAATAAGCTAATGTAGATCATTTTACATAGCTAACCTAAGGACTTTTTTCTCTTTTTATAGTTTGTACTGATTTTTAGAGAAAGGAAGGGGGAGGGGAAGAAAGAGAAAAACATTGATGTGAGAATGAAACATCTGTTGGCTGCATCCTACAAGCCCCCTACTGGGGATTGAGCCCACAACCCGGGCATGTGCCTTTACTGGGAATTTAACCAGCAACCTTTTGGTTCAAGGGACGATACCCAACCAACTGAGGCACATGGCAGGACTTTTTAAAGAGATAATATTTCTACAATTTTGTGTTACAGTTACTGGGAACTGGATATAGACAGTCACATGGTCAGGTGAACTGGAATGTGCAAATAGGTGTGGCTGACCTCTAAATTATGAAAACTTGCTCCATAGAGCAAAAGTATTTTGCTTATAGATCTTATAACTTGTGTAATTTACCCCCCAAAGGAAGCATCCCTCAAAAAATGTGAAATTCCTCTAACCCCACAACCTGGGACATACATGGATGAAGTTCTGTCATGCCAGGTGACCAGTGAAACAGTGTCCCTGAGACCAGTTTAGTCTTTAAATCTCTCTCAGTGTATTACTAATGACCCATCCTGGATGTGTCTTAATTGCATTTCCCTCCAAAATGTGCTTTTATATAGAGTCCAAGTCTAAAGAGGATAATGGGGTCTCGATGAAAGAACATGACCCTTTTGTTAGGCCCCTGAATTCTCTCTATGAGTAGTTCTACTGAACAGCTGGGACCTGCTGCACAAGGAGACCACTTGCCTGTGGGTCTGCCTGCAGGCTTGAGAAAAGTCACGTGAATGCAGTTTCTTCCACTTAGTTCCCGCAGGGTGACTTTTCTGGGGTGACCCTAGAGGGAAAAGAAAGATCACCATGTTAGAAATCAGAGCTTGAGGTGATGCTTTCTGTTGCTCTGAGAAGGACCGGGTTCTAATACAGAGTAGTATTTTAGCCATAACTCTTGCCCAGGGCATTTTTTCCTACAAGGTCACTCTCCTGTTTTGTCCACCATGGGAAGAGGTAAGGATGCTCAGAGAACCTCTGTACATATGAGAATTAATTATCATATTTTTCACTATAAACCAAGAAGAAAGGCAAGAATTTCATTCATGGTACAGTCTAAGTAAAAGCTTGTCAGTAATAATACCTAACATTTCTATTGTGTGTCAAATTTTCCGAAAGCTCTTTTCTGAGTAACCTCATTTAATGACTCTTCATAGTAGCTCTAGTTAGTGCTATTGTCCCCACATTCATTGAAGGAGATCAAGATCACAGAGGCTCAGGAGAGGCCCAAAAGCTGGGCAGGATCCTGGGTCTTCACTCCTAACTGCCTTCACTTTCTCCCAGCCCAACATCACACACACCTCCCAGTAGCCTGGTCATAGGCTTAACAAATCCTCACATTTACATTCAGAGTCTGCTTATTACATTGAGGATTACATTTTTAGGTTAAATATTATATAAATCAATAAAAGATCTCTTATGTTTCACTTCAAAAACCTCTTTTTTTCTCATCACCTTCAGTTCCTGAGCATAATAGAAAACACAGATCATACCTTTAGTCTTACATCGAATTAATCTTTATTTTTTAATTAAGATATAATAGAAGACTGCATAAGGTTTTGCATACATATTTTAAAACATGAAATTAACAATTCTTATTTCAAGCAAATTTTACTTTGTCAAAAGCTCACTTTGGCACATTTGGCAAATAGAAATTGTGAAAGTAGTTGACAGTACTACAAGAAAAAAGCTATTTAGGACATCTTGAGATATAATACAGTGATTTTAATAATAGTAGTAAAGATTCTATACTCTGAAAATTTCTAAGATTTCTAATCCATCCATGTAATACTGGTATTCAGCGGTTTTGAGAGAATAATAGAGACCCGTGGGTTTTATTTTTGTGGATATGTATCTCTGTGTTAATTAAATGTCTAAAATCTTTATAATACATCTTGTAGCATTTTTAGACATTTAAAAAACTTCTTAATTCTGACACTCAAAAATTGTGTTGACACACACAGTCTGTGTGTGTGTGTATTTATGTATATGTATATAAATAGAAAAAAGACTAGAAATAAAATATATTTAGTTAAAGATATTCACTTATTTTCTATAACTAAAATCTGAATCATAAACATCAAAATTAATGCTCTCGTAAATTAGGTCAAATTCATTAGTTTGAAATAATTTTTTGAATAGAACTTTTTTTTGGACATTCTTACACTATTTTAAAATTTTGTATTTTTATTTTGAGTTACATGTGCCCAAGAATAGGTGACCTCAAATATGAGACAGTTCCATATTTTCCAAAGAGAAGAAATTTAAAAAAATGTTCTAAGCCAACTGAATATTTAAACATTTAGGAATGTGCACAAATGGTCAAATTACTATAAATGTTTAATTACTAAATGAAGTACATATACATATTTTAAATAGCATGGGGAAATTTAGAAATATGTTTTTGTTCTATTCATATTTTGTAAAATGATTTTATTCAATATTCTCAAACACACATTTGACACCTTTTTGAGTCATCTGTTTTCCAGAGCACGTCATTTTCATGCAGGGCTATGGAGTCCATTGCTGGTGCTGACACAGAAAGTCTAGTCCAAGCCACAGTCTCCAGTTATCAGCTTTTTTACCTCTCTTTTTAAATATATTTTTTTTCACATGACTCCTTGAAGCATAGAAAGTAGGATTGATTGGTGTTATTTGAAATTAATACGTTTTTTTCTCTCGCTCTGCCACCCCAACACAGCACTTAGTTGTTCAAAATAATGTAGTAGAGAGACTGCCCCATAATACGCAGCATATTGTTAGGGCTCAGATATAAGGTGATTTTAGTTTTGCTGGAGGTATTGGAAAGGAAATTTGAAAGTTTAAAGCATAACTATAAATAAATAAAAAAAGTCTACCTCTCCACTCTTCTTTCTATATTACCTCTTGAATTTCTTCTATCAAGCTTTTCTATATAACCAAAATAACAAACCCAAAATTCCACCAGGCCAATGTGAGCAACTAGAGACAATAACAGAGTAACTCGCAGCACCCGGAGTTGGGTGGTGTCCCCTGAGGGGTGGCACAAGTCCCTGCCCTGTGGGAGACAGTGGTTCCCTCTCCTTGTTTGTCCGCCTGCCTCCTTGGAGCTGAAATTACAGCATGGCTCTCATACAGCGGTGACCTTTGGGGAACACAAGAGCACAGTCCATTGATTGTTTCATGTGAATAAGCAAGTGTGCGAAGCAAGAGGATTTAATGAATCCTTGTGGCTGCTGGTACTTTGGAAGAGGTTGACACTTGCCTTTTCTTAGTAAACTTTGGCCCCTCCAAACAAGTCAGGGTGTTGTGTTTTCCTATTGTCCCCAGCCTTCTTATCAGTTCAGTTAGTCTATTACCAGGCTGACCTAACTGAGGTACTTGAAACCGCACGTCAAGAGGTAGGACCTTTTTCACTTAAAAATCAGCATGCTGCTTTGGTATTCAGGCCTCTCAGCTTTTTACATAGTAAACTTCTACAGCCTCTATCTCTAAGTCCTTCTTCCTTCGTGCTTGTTTCTTCAGTGCTGCATGAAATGGGGTGCAGCAGCTGACACTTCATTTCTAAGTGTCTCACTTGTTTGCTGTGTTTCCAGGGGAAAGTGGCTCTTGTTTAGGTGTCCCTCTGGGCAGCCCTTGCTCAGAACTTCTCCACTGAGCAGTGGAGTTGTGGGCCACATTCTTCTTCCACAGGTGGGCAGGATAGCTGGCAGTGGAACTACAGATGTGGATATTGGTTCAGCCCAAGTGAAAACTGCTT
Organism: Myotis brandtii; assembly: GCF_000412655.1. Classification (NCBI taxonomy): domain Eukaryota; kingdom Metazoa; phylum Chordata; class Mammalia; order Chiroptera; family Vespertilionidae; genus Myotis; species Myotis brandtii. The sequence continues at coordinate 1,192,262 of NW_005361391.1, forward strand.
AACAAAAAGTGGTGGGAGGAAGTCAAAATACAGAACAGCCTCTGACATGCACAGATAATGTCGTCATAAATAATAAGCATCGTCAGGATTTATAGATAACCCTTTTCTTCTCCAAGGCATCTAACTAACATTTAGTTAGTTAATTTTCCCAACACCTCTTTAAGATAGGCTATCTTTATTTTTCCTATAAGAAAGTGAGACAGAGTTGGAATATGTGACTTGCCTAAGTTACCAGGGCTGCCCCTCACTGTCTAAGCGTCTCTCTGTCTTTCCTCTCCTGTGAAATAACTCACCCAGACCCATAAAACGGTGGGGATTTCAGCAGTTCCCAGAAACCTGCGTGATGCAAGAATGTAATGGCACGTGTTGCTCTTGGACACACTGTGCTGCCCGATCCTGCAGCGCTGTGCCGCACACAACAGCAGAGCCCAGACTGAAACAGGCAAACAGCTGCTGGGGCCGGTGCAGGCCAGAGAGGCTGAAACAGAATTGGCTGCCACATTCTTGGCTGCCATATGTGCTGTGTAATACTTGTCATCCCGAGTGAGTCATTAAAAGGTTTCCCCTTAATGGGGCTTTGAAGTGCCGGGACAGCTTGAGCGCATCTATAAATTGCCACAAACAGCCCTCTGACTGAGTTAGCTAATTGCTTGCTCTTTGACTTATTAGGATCAACTGAGTTAAATAATTTGTCACATGTGTGGCTCATAATAAATAATGTGACTAGCCAGTTTCTGAGCTGCTTGGGTGATATATTGTACCCCTTTTGGATGTTGTCGCATGTAGCTAGCAAATGTGGGCTGTTTTATTCATAGGACTATCATGTCCCTGCAGAAAGAGTTCTTCTGACAGAGCAGTTGGGGAGAAACGTTTTAAAGAGTCTTCTTACAAACAAATATGTTTCTTCTTCAGTCTTTCAATTTTCCTTGGTTATTACTCAGATATATCACACACATGCAAGTCATAGGCAAAAGAATATAAATAATAAGTATTGGATTATTATCATTAATATGGATTGAATTATTACAGTTACAATTTTTGTTCTCATTGTGAAAAGTAAGATATCCCTGCCTGAAGCCTGGTGGATGTCCTCAGTCAGCTCAGCACTGCATCTAGGCCAGCGGGGAACGATTCTCCCAGGGAATCGTTTTTACTGTTAGAAGACAGTGTATAAGGGGAAGATAGGACTAAGGGCAAGAGAGAGATTAGTTGGTAAAAGGGGCTCTGGGAAGATAATTGTCCTATCACAGCGGAGGGTGTGTGATTGGCTAGCTACTTAAGCTTAAGCACTTCATTTGCTCAAGGAGTGATCTGGTGCCTGGAGGTGCTCCCTGCATCGCACAGGGCAGTGCTGGCAGCACCGTGGGCGGCTGGCTCTGGTGTCACGTTTTTGTTCCCATTCAGAAAAGAGAAAAGGACAGATGGCTTGCCATGTTGTTAATCTTAGCCTGGGCTGTGTTTTTGTAGAAAGTATTTCATGACTAATAAGAGAAGAATTGAGCTGTTTGTAACTATTTTTTCAATCCTTAGAAGAATGGATTGTAATTGGCTTCCTTAGTATTCGCAGCAGCAGCTTGGAGCCAGCAATGCTTTGTGTTTGGCGTGGAACAGGTAAATCTGAGATGAGGGTAGTTGTGCTCTTCTGTAAAATCCATAGGTTAGTTCTCTCACAATTTCATGAAGAAGCAGTTCTATAACAGAGAAGAATAGGAAATGCCCACCTTACCAAAGTTTTCTTTCAGCATGTATTTCATGAAATGTCATTTATAATTCATTTATCTGTCTGTACTCCCCAAAGCATTCAATTGATATAATCATAGCCTTAGCTAACACTTTTGTGGCAATTTTAAAAATTAAAATATTGCATTCTCTTTACATGTTACTTCAAAATTAATGTTCTTCTGCCATTTTCTCTAATGATCTATTCTTTGTCTTTGTTTTAATATATTTACTTAGGGTCTTACTATCTCTGTGCTTGCACATTATCACTGAGACAACAGGCAATAAAAATGCCAGAGAGTCTCAAACAGTGAGGCCAAGAAGTCACCAACAAGCCCCAGCTGGAGGGTTCTCCTTCTGGTTCCTCATTTCCTCTGCCTCTTCCCTGGCCACCCTTTCTTAATTCGTGGGACTTGGTAACTCTCCTCTGGGGTGCTTGCAGTGTCATTAGGTAATGGTTTAGATGTGTGTTTCAGGGGTATAAGGGATAAAGACATGGATGGCTGTGTTCAGTTTGGAGAAGATAGGTGTTTACTTGCTCATAGGGGAAGCCACCCAAACCTGGGATTGTTTTGTATGCAAGGTAGTAAATTCTGTGCCAACTTGATGTTGATTCATCCAGCATGTGCAACAGGAGACATTTTCAGTTCCCTGGGACCCGTTCATGCTTTTGTTTGCTTACAAAAATTTACTGGTTGGTGTAATCTCTGAATATATCACGGCCTTCTATGAGAAGTGATATAAAGAAAAATAGAACTATTAATCTGGGTTAATTGAACTAATAGTATGTGTCTTACATCTGTTTTGAATACTATTCCTAAATGACTTCTTAAACTCCATAGCATGTCTTGGGTGTAATGAGAGTAATGATTCCATTGAACGGAGTTTGTGTCAGGAGGCGTGCAGTTAAAGGTGCTTAACTCCAGGTAACTGGCACAGGAGTCATTTCCCCTCTGAAAACACAGTGCAGAGCTTGTGCACACAGAGACACGCCAAGGCTTCCTGGGTCACACACAGAGAGCCGTAGTGATAATTGGGCTTGGGTAGGTTTGCAGCTGTGCTGTGTGTACATGTGTGTTGGGGACAGGAGAGAGATTGAGATTAGGGTGACACAAGTGCATTTGTTGAGAGGGCACACTGGGGAAGTGTGCGTCCTGAGTTTTTCGTCTTGGGCACTGGTAGGTGTGTCCTGCTTTCCTAGTCACTGTCCACCCACTGTCCCAATGCCCCTCTACACAGACCTGTCCTACAGGGGCTGTCACCCACCATGAGGAGCAGGAGGGACTGAAGGAAACCAGCACTGATGTCACTGCTCGTTCCTGAAGAAACACCACTAGGAAGTGGCCACCGAGTTAAACCTTTCAAGTGCCAAATAGGGCACATTGGCAGGAATATGGTAGGAGCGACTGCTTGCCCTGGGCCTGTTCTGCCCTCGGCCTGGCAAAGCACCACTTATTCAGGAGCACCTGGTGGCAGACATGTAATCGGGGACCACCTCACCCCACAACATGACTTGTGGCAGAGGAGCCTTTCCCGGGCACATGAGTCAGATGGCCGCCTCCCCTTGCAGAGGGAAGCCAGTGTGCTATGCAGGTGACAGCAGCATGGGGCAGGGAGGGGGGTAAACAGGCAACAGTGGGGGAAGACAGATGCCCCGGTCCTGAGCAGGTGCCCTCCAGAGTGAGAGGGGAAATGGCACACTGAATGCTAGTGTGCAGTCTCTTTCCTGCAGTGCACTTCCAAACAGTGTTTTCTGCACTCCTCAGCCTTTTATTGTTGTGACATTAAATTTTATTTTCTGCCTATAAGCATTTCTGCTACCTACTTTCCTCCCCTGCTGAGAAGCAGGAGCAAGGTGGCCGCAGATTCTTCAGTGTTCGTCACCACTTCAGAAATGTTACTGCTTGGCTGTCTACATGTTGTGGCTCTCACACTGATCTGATCTCACACAGAACACGCACATACCAGATGTTACCAGGGAGTCAGTCCTCCAGCTTCTACCAGGAGTCTGCAGTCACTGTTGTTCAGAGAAGGACACCATGCCAACCTCTCCACTTGTAAATCAGTATTGGCCTCAGAAGAAACTGCATTACAGTCTTTTCGCCCGAATGGCCTGCTGTGTTAGGATTCATGTGTGCCTTTACCTTCTATTTAGGGGTGCTACTAAAAAAAAAGACAAAAACCAAAGAAACACTTTAGCTTCTATAAAGACACCTTGGAAAACATTCCACTTGTGTAACTCAGTATGCACATATGAGAATTCCTGGACTCGTGCCAAAGAAAAGCATCCCTGAAGATGAGTGTTTTCCTTGTATTCAAACAGCATGAGCTATACTATCCAGCAGCTGCCTTTCTTGCTTCAGTTGCATCATCTGCATAGAGACTGAGAGAAGCTTGGTGTTTATGTGCTTCCCTCTCACTATCACAATGTGGTGTCAGGTCCCTATTCTGACATTTCTTTTTAACTAGAGGCCCACAAAATTCATGCCCGGGTGCGGTACCTAGGCCTGGCCCGCACTTGAAGCACGAGCATCTGGCACAGAAGGGCAGGTCCCAGCTGACCTCTGGGCCCCCAGGCCTCCGCACACCCCACTCCACCTGAGTCATCCTGGCTCCCTCAGTGCCTGGGAGCTGGGCGGCAGCCCCGCCTCTTGCCCCCTGCCTCTGGTCGTAGTCTGCAGTGTGATCAGCAGGGCAATAGGCCCTGCTCACACCCGCCTTGGCCTGGTGCTGCCCACTCACCTGCTCCACCATCCCGTTGTGGTCGCACTCTCGTCAGGGCCCATCAGGGCCGGCAGCACCTCCACTGCCGCCTGCTGCCAGCACTGCGTCACCGACACCCGCCATGGTCCGCCCTGCCCCCTTGTGGTCAGCACACATCATAGCGAGCAGTTGAACTTTCGATCGAACTCCCAGTAGAGGGGACAATTTGCATATTAGGCTTTTATTATATAAGATGTTAGTCAATTGTAGGTATTCACATTGTAAGCTATCTTAAATCATTTCAGAAGGAAAGTAGATATAAATGGAGTAATTAATTTAAAATGAACATTTTAAACTTAAAATGTTCTTAAATCTATTCCTGATTTTTTTTTCAGTTTTATTGAGATGTAATTGATATGTAGTAATGTATAAGTTTAAGATGTGCAGCATAATGACTTGACTCGGATATTGGAAAATGATTACCACAATACTTTTAATTAAAATTTATTATCTCATATAGATATAAAAAAAGAAAAATGTTTTTTTCCTTGTGATAAGAATTTTTAGGACCTATCTATATTACCTATAGTCGTGTTCCATATTACTTTCTCAGTACTGATTTCTCTTGTACCTGGACATGTGTACCTTTGTACTTCTGATCCCAAGTAACATACAAATACTGCTTTATGAGACTCCCAGTTATGAAGCCACATTACCTGGGTATTAAATATCTGGGCACATTATCATATGTACCATATTCTGTACATTCTACAGATACTCAACATTTATGTGTAACACTTGCAGCAGAGTATAAGGAAAGAGCCCTCAACTTAACTCAGATTTAGGAACGAATCCCAGCTCTGCCACTTTTGACACCTCTGAGATAAATTCCATCATCTGTAAAATTCTTTAACTCAGAGAGTCTTAAAAATTACTAAATGAGGTAAGGAATGTAAAAATGCATATCTCAGTGCTCTGCACAATAGTATTCTCAAGTTCCTTCCATCATTTTCTATTGCCTGGGTTTGAGGTAATCTTGAGATGATGTGTACTCAATTTATAAAGCTAAGTGCATTCAACTTAGATCATTGCTGTCTCCTTCAGTCCTCTGTATGTTCTCCCCACAGTCACTTCATCAGTATAGAAAACTATTTTCCAGGTTACCTGATCACCCATTTAGAATAGGCTGATGAATGAATTTGCAGGCAAACATCTACTGATAACAGAACAGCCTTTGGGAGATAAAATTAACATTTAGAACCCTGTCCTCCAAGAACTGTCTCATGGGGGGAAAAAACCTACCTGTAGGCCTACAGGGATGCCTAAAGTAACAGCAGCTAGTTTGTGATAGTGTTTCTTCCATCTCCAAACATTCTTTCATCAGTATTTCTTGAAGATGTGTTTTCTCCATAGTTTCTTCTCTCAATGAGTTTTATTCTAATTTGTTTTGTTTAGAATTTTCTTTTTATTTACTGACTTATTTTTACTAAACATCTTACTTACTAATAATTCAAAAGTACTTCAAGCAGTAGAAGGACATTTCCCTTTGTATCTGTATTCTTCGATGCATGTCCACTTAATCCAGAGATCTCCATGGTGGGACCTGCGTGATGCCTAAGGGAGGCTGGCAGGTTTCTCCTGTAGACTGCTGGGTATCAGTGACTTAGCTGGGTGTTAGGAGGTAAAGTGCTCCGGTGGTCTGAGTGCACAGTGTTGTAAAATCCAGGTTTTTGTCAAAATTACTTCCCTGTATTTTGGCCCACAAGCTGTATCACATCTCTCAGATATAACCTTATTATCTTTTAAAACTCGTGTCTGCTTGTATTACTCAATAATAGTACAAATAAATTTGTCTTCATTACATTTAAGAAAATAAAAAAACCTTTTCTTTATAGAAAACATATAAAGATTATTTCATGAGACTTATTTAACCACTTTTTAAAGTAATCCTTATTTTTACTCTATTAGCATACTCTTTTTGAAAATGCAATATGTGAATATTTTAATTTTAAAATTTGGTCACAATTTACAACTCCTTTGAGTTCAAAGTAGGTTTTCTATGTATTAAAGAAGTCACCAGAATGAATATCATCAGAAAGGACTACATAGGATCTCTATAAGTAAATTGAGAAATATGGCTTAATATATCCACGCAATGTGTCAGAGGCATGATTTTGCATAAACTGAAACATAACACTTACTCTTTGTGAATTTATTTGGTGTTAATGAAAAAGCTAATAAAACTATCAATGTATTATAAACTGAAAAATATATTCATGTTGTCCTTCAGTGAGTGTGATGGGCTGGGTGTTTTTCTTCCTGAAAAGGACACTGGCCAACCATATTCACCATGCAGCAAGCTCTGCTCACAGGGACTTAAGGCTGCCCCGAGTGCTCCTGGACAGTGTCTGCCACATAGTAGGCTCCGCTCTTTCCTGAGGATGGCAATGAACCAAATACAGCTCATTGCTCTGCCTTTTCAAAACGTAAGAACAAAACCTGTATCTATTATAGTCAGTAATTTAATAAACCAACAAATGTTTTATTTGCTGCAGTCTCGGCAGGTTTTGGTTTTTGAACTTCAGTAAGCAAGTCAGAGGGACCCATTGAACTGACTGCTGGGCAGGAGGAGACTGAGGACTGCCCTTTAATAACTAGAAAACCAAACGATTAGCAGCAGAATTAGCTCATACTCACTGCTAACTACCTGCTTTCTGTATGGCACTCAGTAGCTCCAACCACTTAACATTTTTAAGCCTTTTTTCTCCTCAGTAATATAAACTCTGTGAAGCTCGGGCTTCTTTAAAGCCTATATCCTTCACTAGGAAAGCGCCATACAATAAAAGCTTTGTTCTCTGCAGCGTTGCAGATTCATGCATGTATATACACATGCACTGTCTAATATTTATCTGGTCTGGAATAAGCATTAATCTTTAATTACTGTATAAACATTTTAAACAGGTGTGGAATAGCTGCACTCTCAAAAATGCAGTGTTTATCTCCTCCCTGCCCGATGGCATCAGCCCCACTGCCTGATGGCTCTCACCTCCCTGGGCTTGAGGTGGAAATGGAGAGGCAGTGGGTAAAAGGCAAAGAAATGCCCCAAATCCCACATGAATCAGGAATGTCCAGTTATAAATTATGCACCACCATAACATCCTTTACCACAGTTTGGGAGCCAGGAATTGAGTTGGAGGTACTTTATAGCAGAAAATGTGTTTTTCTGTATGGCCGGGGGGTGGGAGGGTGGTGGTGAGGGGTGAGGAGTTGTGTATATACCCATGCATTTTTTTCTTCCTGTGGACTGTACACTCTCAGCCGCCTTTTCTCAGGGCTGTGCACGGAGCCTGTGGTGTGAGGAGATATAAAGCAGCATTTTTCTAACTGCCTTTGAAAACAATGAGGGCTCTGTTAACAAGAGCCCAAACCTCTGCAGACAGCCTCGCTGGTTGGAATGACTGGTGGAGACCAGGTTCAAAGCCATTGGTCTCCAAGTGCTTTAATTCAGCATTATTTTTGCTTCTCTAACCTTTTTTTTTTTAACTTAAATCTTCTGAGGTCTCCTTGTTTGGTAGGGAACTGAGCAGTGACTTTTTATAATTAGATTAAAGTTAATCAAATGAAGGCTGGGATATTTTTAAATGTCATTTAATCTCCTCCTCCTCTTCCCCCATGGATTTTATCACCTTAAGCTGAATATGTTGTAAAGTTTCACCACAATTTTGCCTAGTTCCAGGTTTTCCAGTTTGAAAAATTAAAGGAAAACAGGTATTTTCAGTCATCTTTGTTTTTCTTTGAAATAAATACAACTCAATTGTGTCTTAGACATTATGCCAAAGAGTTGTGATCTTCCTACTGCTTTTGCTACTATTACAAATCTACCAGGTTGGAGAGTAGAAAAGAAGATATAAAAGATTCTGCAATCAAGGACAAACCCGGGAAGAAAAGTTATAGGGAAACCCTCAGCTGGGAAATATTTCTTGAGAATGTAGTTTATGTCTGTGGTGAGTGCAGACTGATTAATTTAGGATATCTTGGTCGATTTAAAGTGATAATACTTTGAAGAGAGACATTGAAGAGAAGAGCCGATGAGCACAGATGGTTGAGTTTCTGTTATTCTCTCTTGTTCAGAATTTACATCCTCTATATTATGTTTGGCAAATGGAATTTGAAAACAAGGCAAAGGAAATAGTTCAGAAATGTTTCCTACATCCAACATTGTTGTAAATTCTAAATACTGTAAGAAATTTGCCTTTATTGGAACCCTTCTGTGTATTTGGTCTGGAGGGAGTAGGCCACAGAGAGAGACACCAGGAGTTTGCCTCTTAGCAAGTGTACTCTGCTCAGAGGACTCGGAGATCAGGTTTCCAATTTGTTAGGCTGAAGGCAGTGAGCTGGTGTGCTGATGGGTCTGGTTCTGATTTTTAAGTGGTGTTAAAAAGGTCAAGGTTCACATTTTTCCCATTTTATCCTGAGTTCATCACCAGCCAATCTACCTTTGCCACATTTAGTAAACACTACTAAATGAATGAAGACCAGGGATGGGGATCATAAATTTGTTTCCAAGCCTGGGTATTTGCTACAAAGAAAAATTTAATGGCATTGTAGATTGATCCATTGCTTCGTAAACTTGACTAGTAGTCTGATAATTAAAATGTTTATTTAAAGTAAAAATAAATAATTTACTATTTCTAATCTTTGAAAACAATTAAATGCTGTTTTATCAATTCATCACTTTTCTTTGTCATGATTCTTTAAATATATACTTCTATTTTTAAGGGTGCTATTAGGAACGACATTATGTAAAAATATATGGTATTGAAATTCCCTATCTTTTCCTCTAACACAGAAGTTACCAATATCTTCCCAAATCCCTGCTTTGAAAGATTAATCAAATATTGTTCTGATATAGTAATACCATAAATAATAAGAAAAGTTTATATAAATAACTTTGATATCTATATGTTTTATCTTCTAGGGATTGTTTTTGAACTGTCATTTAACTAGAAAATAGCACATTTCTAATTTTTTAAAAAAGTGACTTAAAAATTTTATAAATAAAATATTATGGTCTACCCCTCTTAGATAATTTAATTTTTTTTATTTGAACATGACCACATTTTTTCCTGCTGGCTTATTGGCTTTGTTTGAAATTGGTTAATGTCTTTTTAAAGGCTGTACACAAACTAGAAAATGTTATCAAATCTATTCTTTTATTGTGTGGGTAACTTTAAAGGTTAGTGATTTATGTTGCTAAAATGCACCAGAGTAAAGGAATACACATGTATGTGAGGTGTTTGCACTGTAATGATAAATACAGGGGTGGGACAAAGTAGATTTGCAGTTATGACTACATGAAACACAGTTTATTCTTGTTTTTATTAATTATTGTATTATTTAATTTCATTATTTCCATATGAACAATTGTAAGCCTAGTTTTGCCCACCCCTGTGTATATTTTACAGCAGTGGCAAAGAAAAAGTGATTTATAGATTATGAAACTACTGCATTTTTTAGACATATATTAAGATGTTCTTATTTTATGAGCTGAAGCAACCATGTGAACAAGTCTAACTCTGCAGCTGATCAGTGTTGCACTGTCACATTGATGTTTCTCGCTCCCGCTCCTTTTTTCTCTCTCTCTAAAATTCAATAAACTATTCTTTTTTTAAAAAAATATAATCTTACTAGCAGTTAAGGAAAGGCAGTTGAAAATAACAGTGAGATGCCATTCTTTTCCATCAGATTGGCAATAATAATATGCCTGAAAAATGTTGACATAGAATAAACTGTTCTTATTTTGGAGAACATTTTTGGCAATTTCTAGTAAAGGTGAAGATGTTCATTACCTGTGATCCAGCAAGCCCACCTTTAGATGATACCCTAGGAACTTAGAGATCATATAAAATACTCTGTTCCACATAAAATGGGACTCCCATAGATTTAGCATCAGTTGATGATTTATGTTAAATACGTAAAAATATTAAATACATCATTCATAAAAAAGTTACATATGCCATTATTTCTAATTAGTAAAATCTTGAGAACAATGCATATAGCTATCAGTAGGGAAATGGTTGAATAAATTGTGGTATGTTCTTATGGTCCAATCCTTTACAGCAGAGAAAGTGATCTCTGAGGCACCTGATGCCTATTCCTAAACTGCTTTGCAGAACATGAGCCTGTTTACATTCCTAACAGCAAGTAATGGAGTGCCTGTCTTATTGCAGCCTTGTGGTTCCTCAGAAATGGTCTTTTAATGATAGACCAAAACAGGTGCCTCATCATTTGATAATTTACATACAGTGGGGCCTTGACTTACCAGTGTCCCGACTAACGAGTTTTTCGAGATACGAGCCGTCTCTTGGCCGATTTTTTGCTTTGAGTTGCGAGCTAAAATTCGGGTTACGAGCCAAACCGGTTTGGCTCAGTGAATAGAGCCTCAGCCTGCGGATTGAAAGGTCCCAGGTTCGATTCCGGTCAAGGGCATGTACCTTGGTTGTGGGCACATCCCCAGTAGGAGGTGTGCAGGAGGCGACTGGTCGATGTTTCTCTCTCATCGATGTTTCTAACTCTATATCCTTCTCCCTTTCTCTCTGTAAAAAATCAATAAAATGTATTTTTTAAAAAAATAAAAATAAAAAAATAAAATTCGGGTTACGAGCCAGCTTCAGATACCCCACCGCTGCTAGTTGGCGCGAACGTCACAGTGAAAGCCACAACATCAGCCCAGCATCACGTGTCTCACTCGTTCACTTTAAGATTTGACATACAAGTAATTTGAGTTATGAGCTCCGTCACGGAACGAATTAAACTCGTAAGTCAAGGCCCCACTGTATTTGGATATTCAACTCTTTCCTTATATTCAAACTGTGTACAGGAGATAAAATCAGCTCATTTGAATTTGATAAGGCCAAATAGTAAATAGTTTAAGCTTTCAGGCCATACAATCTTTGTTGCAACTATCTGAAGTAGTATAAAAGCAATCATAGGTAATACATAAACAAATGGATATGCCTGTGTTCTATAAAAGTTTATTTATGGACAATGAAAAACAAGAATGAATTTAATTTATAAGATTTAAAAGAAGTGATATCAGAATCTTTAAATTACTAATAATAAAACTGCTCATTTCATGCGATTTAAAAGTTTTTCTTTAAAAAAAAAGCTATTCAGATACTTTATGTAAATTTAGAGGTGTTGAATATAATGTTTTCCCTCCACCTATTTATACTGCAAAACACACACACGCAATAATATCCTGTGTTTGGAGGTCCTATATAAGGAATTAATATTTGGACACATTACATAATACTTTAAAGTTTACAGCCAAGCATTTGTGGGTGCTGTTTCCAGTTCACACTCCCTATACACAAAAATGTGCTAAAACGAATAGGAAAAATACACCTTCTAAGGTGAAATCCTAAAACATTTTCTTTTTTACTTGTTAGAATTTTTCCTATGGGGAGTTTTTCTCAATATAATATTAAAAGAAACTAATGGTTATATATGATTGTAACACCTCTTAAGAGCCCATTGATACATTGAATTCATTGTCCAGATCTCTGCCACCTCTTTTACAGTCACACAGGTAGTAAAGGTCATTGAAGCAACAGGTAACAGGCAGAACCTTCTGAACTTAATGTCTAAAATCAGATTCCCTAAACAATATTTCTTTCTGTTCTACAGAGTAAAAATACAAGCATCATTTCTTACATATTAAAAAGTAAAATGATGTCATTAGTCTAGCTTCTAAGCAGCTACTACTCATAATAAATTATCTATAACTTCAATATTTTACTTCTCTAACTTCAGGGATATTTTTTCTTTTTGGTGCTTTGTGTAAGTTGTTCATGCAAGTTTATATTTTAAAGAGAGGATGCAGCTTGGAAAAGACCTTTTCTCGATGTTATAACATTGTGATCTCTTCCCCAATAGATTTTATATTGTGCCCATTGTTTTAGCCTAAAGAAAAGTACCACTCAGTGGTGCGAAGTAATAAATCCACAATTTTTTACCTAGGAAAATATTATGTGAATAAAATGTTTGAAGTTTTCAAGGTAATCTGATGTTATCAATACAGGATCTTGTTGGGTATGACTGGCAGAGGCTAATCAGCACACCCTCTCGCTGGTTGTAGAAATATAAAAATCACATACTCCTTTTTTGAAAGGTTATTGTGTTTGCTAGCCTTGTTCTAGCTAACACAGAGGACTTTGTGGAGATCCACATTTGGTATGCTCAGCAAATTCTCTGTAATGGGTGTGCGGCACTCAGCACTTCACGCTGCCACAGTGTGTGTTGCTAATATAATTTTGTGATGCTCTGCTGGAAGCCTGAAGTGGTAACAGCAGGATACTCTGCCTTTCCCTATTGTCTCCTGTTCAAGGTGTGTTTGTATAAAGGGAAAAACCACTGTTTTAATTTGAAATATTAAACAAAATAATTTTTATTTCTCTTTCAATACGGTGGATCACCCACAGCCTCTAAAATAAATAAATGAGCTTACCTCATCAAACAAAACTTTGTTTTCATTGGTCTGTTTTAAGCAGAATAAGAATTCTTAGTGTGGAAGTATCTGTTCTTTCCTGTTCAAGTTACTTTTAATAAATTCCAGTGAAATACTCAGAGGTGTAAAGTACAACTAAAACTTAGATGGTCAGGAAAGTGATTGAAGCAAATGTTCTCTCTGAAACTCTTATAATTTTAAGGTTTGTGTAATTTCTATGTTCTGTTATACTTATTGAATAATGCCTGCTTTTCTATTTGAATTTTAACAAAAATAATATTCAGTATAATATATAAAATGCATTTTGTCTTTGTCATCTAGACTAACTTTTCAAAAGACAAACCCTATGGGACCAAGTGTGTTTCCCAGCCTCTAGACTCACTTGGGACCAGACTGAAGCGCACCTGTCCAGCCTCACACACTGGCCTCCTATTGCAGAGGCCCAGGACAGTGCCTTGAGGCAAAAGGAAGGCCAATAACTCCCAGCCAGATGGGCACCTTCTCCGGGACTCGTAGGCACCTCTTCGTTTTTTCACTACTTTAGAGGAGAAATTCTACCTTTAGCCCATGACATTTCTGCTTTAGGTCCTGAAATCAGAGGAATCCAGGCCTATATGTTGCTATTTTCCCAAGAATCAGGCTCTCTTGATTTCCCTCTAAAAAGCATGACAATCCCAGGATGCTTACCCCACTGTCTGTGTCACCAAGGTGTACTAACCTGGCCTTTCCTGGTTCCTGCTCCTTGCTCCCTGTGACTACAGTCATATCATTGCTTGGATAACATTCTGAGCCTTCTTGGCATCGATTTTGGAGATTATTCAACTCCTAGGTTCTGAGTGACACAAGGCCGACTTGCTGGCCACCAGACAGAGGTGAACAGAGAATGACCCTTTTGGTGACTGAGCTAAGGAATTAACATCATTTGGTTGTCATTTTAAATATTGCTTAGTAACTACTTTACTATATGTTTTGACCTAAAGCAGAAACTGGAAAGCTACATTTTCATATGTAGAGACTATTATTTAATAGAGGAAATAGAAAGCATCTATATTGTTGCAGAGGTCAAAATAACATCATACTGCCCTGGAACTCTCAGTCCTATTTGTTCATTATGCAACTTTTTTTGTTTTCTTTCAATATATTTTATCATTTCCCATTTTTAGAAATACTGTTTCCTCCTAGAATGTGCAATAACTCAATGTATGAATGATGAGCCCAGAACCTCAGAGATGTCAGTCTAGTGTTAGGGTCTTCCAATACCAACGGTGCCTTATTCTGTGTGCGTTTTACTTGCAGGCATTGGTAAAATGCTTCACTAGTGGTCTGTTTATAGCAGACATCATACTTAGGTTATCAGTACACCAACTAGAAGGCAGAAAGAGATCTTGTTTTAAGTTATGTTTTTGGTGTTTCATCGTCCTGATGGTGGGCTCTGGGCAAGGATCTGTAACTGAGTACTGCTAAATGACCAGCAGCCAATATAGCAGGACGAGGAAAGGCACCTTGCCCAGGTGGTACAATTGTGATAAAGGCTGAAATATTCCTATTCCTATCTCCTTCCCATCTGTGTTTTCTGGCTATGTGGCTCAGCAAGTTGGAGAACTTAACTTACTTAACCTTTTGAAAATATCATTTGATTTTACTTCCTTAATTAAGTCCTAAAAATCCAAATCTGTGGATCAGGCCTTCTTATTCACAGGTGACAACACTAGATCTTAGACTCTTCTCATCCTTTTTGTGGACAATATACATATATTAGTGAAAAATATTAGCTGCTTTTTTTTTGGTCAGGTTATTGAGGTATAACCTACATACAATTAAGTTCACCTTTTTTTGGTGTATAGTTCTTTATTTTTTAAAACTACATTAATCATGTGATCATCACCATAATTAGGATACAGAATAGTCCCCAATAGTTCCCATTTCTCATTATAGTCCATTTCCTCTCTTTTCCTCAGTTCTAACCCCTTGTCATCACTATGTTTTCTGCTGCATAGTTTCTTCTTATACCGAATGCCATGTAAATGTAATTATACAGCAGGTAGATTTTGGAGTCTACTTTTACTTAGCATATGCATTTGAGACTCATCCCTATTATTACATCTATCAGTAGTGTATTCCTTTTTTATTGCTGAGCAATAGTTTGTTATATGGATCAAATTTTTTGTATGATGAGAATTTTAAATTTTTTTTATTAAAGTATAGTTGGCATACCATCTTATATTAGTTTCAGCATAGTGGTTCCACATTTATGTATCTTATAGTGTGGTCACCATGATTAGTCTAGTGACCATCTGTCACTGGGCAAAGTTATCAAGATATTATTGGCTGCATTCCCTTTGCAGTACACTACATCTCCGGGGCTTGTTTATTTTATAACTGGAAGTTTGCCCCTCTTATTCCCATTCATCCTTTCAACCATGTCCTCCTCTTTTCCCTCTGTACCTAAAAGTCTGTTTGTGTTGTTTATTTTGCTTTTTTAAATTCCACATATAAGTGAAATCATACAGTATTTGTCTGTCTCCATCTGACTTATTTCACTTAGAAGATGACACCTCTCAGTCCATTCATGTTGTCACAAATGGCAAGATTTCATTTCTTTATACATACAACACATCTTTATCCAGTCACTATTGATGGACACCTAGGTTGCTTCCATATCTTGATTATTGTAAATAATGCTGCAATGAATGTAGAATATATTTCCTTAGGATAAATATCCAGATGTGGGATTCCTGGATCATATGGTAGTTCTCTTTTTAATTTTTTGAGGAATCTCCCTACTATTTCCATAGAGGCTACACCAATTTGCAACCCTACCAACAGTGTACCAAGGTTCCCTCTTTTCCACATCCTCAACACTAGTTATTTGTAGACTATTTGATAATAACCATTCTGACAAGTATAAGTTGATTTTGATTTGCATTTCTCTCATGAGATATTGAGCATCTTTTCATATTTCTGTTGGCCATCTGTATGTCCTCTTTGGAGAAGTGTCTATTCAGCTACTCTGCTCATTTTTTAATCAGATTGTTTTATATTGAGTTCTTTATTTTATATGAGTTTCTTATATATTTTGTATATTAACCCTCTAGTGGATATATCATTTACAAATCTTCTCCCATTCAGTAAGTTGTCTTTTCATTTTGTTGATAGTTTCCTTTGCCGTTCAGAATTTTTTTAGTTTGATTTAGTCCCATGTGTTTATTTTTGCTTTTGTTGCCCTTGCCTGAGGAGACATATTCAAAAAGATATTGCAGAGATCAGTTTCAGAGTTTCCTGCCTATGTTTTCTTCTAGCAGTTTTATAGTTGAAGGCTTTTAATCCATTTATTAAAGTTTATTTTTGTAAATGATGTAAGAAAGTGATACAGCCTCATTTTTTTTTGCATGTATCTGTCCAGTTTTCCCAACACCATTTATTGGAGTTGACTGCCTTTACCCCATTGTATCTTCTTGCCTTCTTTGTTGTAGATTAATTGGCAATATAACCTAGGGTTTAATTTGGGGCTCTCTATTGTGTTCCATTGATCTACCTATCTGTTTTGTGCCGGTTGATTACTATCACATTGTAGTATAGTTTGAAATCAGGGAGCATGATACCTCCAACTTTGTTCTTTCTCAAGATTGCTTTGGCTATTTTTTAATTTAAAAAATTACAGAACTTATAATATTTTTAATATATCAAATTTACATTATATGTATTCCTATTATTTTCAATTATGTACAATTAAAGTCTGAGGTCAGTGATTTGGTTTTAATTCATGTATTTCTTTTTGTAACATTAATATGTAGTGTTTTTATTTTGGGGTGTTTTTTTTTAATTGTTACTTGCTTTACTAGTCTCTCTTCCTCACTAGAATATGAGGTCTGGATGACCCAGTGGGGAACACGACAGTCTTCTGATCCATATGGGTCAATCTGCATTCTAGGCTTGTAGAACAATGATATTAAAAAACATTTTCTAATCTCTTAAAATGTATACTTAAGTGCTACTTACTTAAAATAAGGATTGAATATATTGGAAGTCATTTAATAAGTAAATTATGATGTTTATTCTTTGGATACAATTAAATGTTGTATTTCATAATTCCAGTGTGACCTTTTTATAATATAAGGGCTATAGAAATCATCTGAGCAATCCCTTCTATTTTGCAGAAGAGAATTTGAGAGGGTACAGGGGCCACTCGGCTACCCATGTAGTAAGAGGGCAGGAATGGTGAACTCTTAAGTTCTTACCCAGCCCTCACTCTGAGGGGTGTGGCCATTGACAGTCCCTTCAGAAACAAAGCTTTAGGATCCTTTTTTTCTTATTTAAAAAGCAAAAACAAAAAAGTAAGGATTTGAAGTTCAATATCATGATGAAGCATATACTAGTTAAGGCAATTAGACTCATTTCATTGCACTTTTGGTGGCCATTACAGATAAAATTTTATACCAAATTGAATCAAATTTGTTGTATTAATTTTTATACAACATATTAAAGCCTAGCCTAATTTGACCTTCAGCCTAAGAAAATTTTCATTTTATTTTTTCTCTTCCATGAGATATATTTTAGTAATTAGTTGATAGATTGCCTTCCTGTTAGCAGGGGCATGTGAAGAAAGCATTTTCATCCCCAAAACTGAACAACACAAGGGATTCTGGTTGAAGTTCTGTTCTCTGATTAGGTATATCAGTATCTACTGTTGATCTCCTAGGTAAGTGCTGTGTCTGGATATAAAAACAAAACAAAACAAAACAAAAAACTACATACACTATGCTAGTCAGTTAATTACTGCCAGGGCCTACTGAGTTGCCATGTTTGTACAGGTCTGAGTATCACATGCATAAAGCATAAACCAGGAGGACAAAGTGTGTCTCCTCAGACCTGAGACTCTGACCACCTTGTGAATTCATCTTAGTTTTATGTTTAAAAAGAAAAGCACTGAAATGTGGCTGACATTTTCTCTTTTAATGTAGTCTGCCAACGCTTGTAAATGATCTAAAGCCATTAAAATTCTCTTTTAAAAAGTTGAATAGATTGTAACCTCCCATGTAGACAATAAGAAAAAAAATCTTGCCCTGACCAGTTTGGCTCAGTGGATAGAGCTTCGGCCTACGGACTGAAGGGTCCCAGGTCCAATTCCGGTCAAGGGCATATACCTTGGTTGCGGGCACATCCCCAGTAGGGAGTGTGCAGGAGGCAGCTGAATCGATGTTTCTCTCTCATCGATGTTTCTAACTCTCTATCCCTCTCCCTCTCCTCTCTGTAAAAAATCAATAAAATATATTTAAAAGAAAAAAAAATCTTCATTTTTGTTGAATTCTCCTAAGATCAATTGATAATCTTTAATATATTAATGACACCAGGAAGGTCTACAAAAATGTTAGAAAATGTTTCTTTCAACTTGAGTGAGAGGCAAAGTGGAAGGTGAGAAAGCATTGACCTGGGTGTTGGAAATAAACATTTGCATTTACTCTTCTTCTCTCCATAATGTTTCTTTTTCTGTTTTTATTTCTATTCAGTAATATATAATGCATTCCTCAGAAAAAATAACAACCAAAGAAAGTAATTGGAATAAGTAAAATGTAAACCAAATACTAGTGTGAAGTAGTAGAAAAAACGAAATGGAAATCTAGTGACAAGCAAAGCATTGTTATTGAAAGGTTTTGGAAAAAAAGCCTCTTTCACGTTGCTGGCCCAGTGAGGAAGTTTGGTCCCTGGTACAAAGCCATACAGCTGCACACAATATAAAGGAAGGTTAACAGCATACTTGGTGCGTTTATAACTTCCCTGGGGCATTTTAACAGTAAAAATAGTGATTGTTAACCTGGTCCATCTGAACTTAAATATGAGCTTACTTTGCAAGAAATGAGGGGTAACATCTAAACACTTTTCTCTAGGTTTCATTATTGTTTGAAGATTTTACATTAAGCTCTTTTTGTCTGTTTTTATATGTTTTGTTCAATGTTCTGAGATATTTGAAGTCATAGGCTAATAAGATACAAGACTCCCAACTCTCAGGTGTATACCTTTATTCTTGTGTACTGTGACATCGATCCTCATAAATATACACACTTTACTGTTACGTGGTCTGACATGTTCATAAATACAGCACAAGCTTGTGGGAGATGTGGCAGGAGTTTCTCTTAAAATCTATCTGATGAATTTTCCAAGGTGATGATTAGAGATGGACATATCAGTGTATTTTGCTTGCAATCACAGAAATCACAGTGACAATTTGTAGATTGTCAGAGTGGTTGCAGCCATATTTATAACAACGAATAAACAAACCAAGAAGTCTGCACGTGGACCACAGCTCAGTTATGTTGTAAAACATGATGAGTAATTGAAATACATGTTTTATATCCCCAGTAATGCAAAAAAAGTGGAGACATCTGTCTTCTCAAGGCTTCCAGACATTTGTGTTCTGCTAGGTGGTGCTCAGACTCACAAATAGGAAGCCATATAATCAACCTCAAGAGGCCATTCCTGATAAAAAGAAGTTTAGGAACATTTCCCAAATTAGCCCTACTGTGACCCTAACTCAAGCCACGGTTAGCCAGCACCAGACAGCCCTTTTCACAGTGCTGCCTGAAGACACTGGAATGGACGCCACTCCCCAGCCAAGTCCAGCCTCAGCATTCTGAGGTCACTATCTCCGTGTCCCAGCCTCACTCATTGTTCTTGGGTATTGGTAGCTGGGTGAGTAATCCCATTCTTCCCACTATGATGTGTGAGGACATTCAGCATGTAAGACTGTCCAATGATGTTTTAGAAATGTGCAGGCAGCAGTACCCAATTACATTCACTACAGTGAACGCGTGCGCATGTTGTCTTCCAACCCATTTCCAAGGTCTGGTCCTTTTCATACTGCATAACCTGGCAATGAAGTCAGTGTTTTCTAAGACACAGCCTCAGTCATGTCTCAAGGATAAATCCACACTCTGGGCGCTTGGGCTGCCGGGTGAGGAGACAGCATGTTCACTCTGTCTGGGAAGCACCCTGAACTCAGGAGGGTCAGAAATCCATTAGCAGGTGCTACAGCTGTGTGCATTGTGGGGCTGATTTCACCTGTTAATGTCTAGACCAGCGGTCACCAATCTTTCGGACCTCACAGACCACCACTGGTCCGTGGACCACCAGTTGGCGACCGCTGTCTTAGACTGTGATGTCCCTCGCCTCCAGGATGACCTAAGGAATGAGTCTGTCCACTTCAGTGTGGCTGTGCCAACAGTGAGGTAGTTGGTCACAGGGGTGAGATGTATAGGAAGAAATATTAAAACCACTCAGCCTAACAAAAAGCTCATCTAGGTTACTAGTAAGCTCTTCTAGGCGAGCTGTTGGATCCATGGTGGGGCCCCTCCACATTGACCCTGTTGTGAATAAGTGATGGTACTCTGTTGCATTTGTACAGATGAGCTACAGCTGTCATGCTCTGGGCAGCGTGCCAGGGTCCCCTGTCTCGAGCAAAGCTGGGGCACCCCTGACAGGGACAGAGTGGAGTCCACTACCACTGCAGAATGGTAAAATGCTATCTGTGCAAGTAGGTTAGTTCTCAGCCAAGTGAAGAGCTGATATCTACATCAGCAGTGAAGTTGGGCATACCATATGGTATAATGTTTTTAGGGCCAGAAGAATTTCCTGATTTGTGGAAGTTAAAGGAGAGAGTGTAGGTGCTGAGTTGGAAGGAGGGATAGATAGATAGAGGCCACCACTAGCAGGTAGATTATTAGAGTGCAGTTTTCTGTATTAATTTTTATACAACATATTAGCATCAGGACCAGGTGAACTATAAAGAAGATTTTCATTTTCAGCACCTTGTTCATCCAAATCAGGAGATGACAATAGTTAAGGTATTTTAAACACACACCCACTACCATTATCACTCTCACACCAACAAGGATCATATCTGATGCCCCCTCACTACACTCTGAAATACAAGCCTTTATCTCCTAAAGGCAGGCAGACTGTGCACCTACGGGGAGGTTTGGATTCCCAGAAATGTTCCAGTGTTCATTGTTCAGCGGCTTCGAATTCAGGACATTGAAACTATTGTGGAGAGATTTTGGAGTTGAGAGATAGATACACAAACACACAGTCTGTATGAATGTTTGTTTATAAATCTAATCCTGCAACTTCCAAATCTCCTTATAATATATATGCACTCATCTATGCACACATATGTAGGAGTGTGTGCATGTGTGTTATAGTAACAGTAGTAGTAGCAGAGTGGAAGAAGAATATGTTGGAAAGGTAAATTTAAATATCATTTTAAGTGTTTACAATTCTGAAAGGGTGAATTTTTGTAAATTTTTACCTGAAAATACTGTTTGCCCATCAGTCTGCTGGTTGGCCTCCTGCTATCACACTGTATTTTGGTTAACAGAAGTATTATTTTTCTAGCTTGTTCCAATTGCATATTTTGCTTAACGTTATCCTTCACTTCTTTTTCCTCTGACATTTAACATTATTTGTCACTTCATGACAACTATCAAGATAATAGATAAAGGAAATCATAGCAGTGTCCTGACCATGGCATTTTGGGGGAATGGTGTCAACCATGTCTGAACTTGCGAATTCTAGATTCTCCAGTGGTCTGTCTCTGTCCTGAATAGAGGTCTATCCTGTTGTATTAACTGGTACATCTGTCCAGCCTCCAGCTTTTTTACTCTCTAGTTACTAAATAGACCTTTCCTTCATGGTAGAAATAAGGAAGTTCTAGAAGTTGAAATTTGAATTACCAAAATATGTTAATTGATATTGATGGTTTTAGCAAATGGATGGCACCTGGAGAAGATATTGACACTAATTGCTAAACATGGAATTGGGGATTTCCTTTGAATGTACATGGTCTGTGCTTGCCTTGCTCAGTTCCTGTGGTAGATCATCAAAGCATATAGAGCCCCCTAACATCTGCCCTGACACAAGATAACAGATAAAATTGGGGCATTAGTATCTGTCATAGGTAAATTAAGTGAATGGTTTTTAAATGCCAGGGGAGTACCTACTATAAACTAGACACTCTTGGGTTTTTCAGACAGCTATGCACTCTGGCCCAACAGTACTTCGTCCTCTCTAATTAAAACATAAAAAATAAGTACCAGTTTCTGGCACAGAGCCACTTATTTCTCATCTCTCCTTTCTTTTATTCTGATTATCTGTGGGTTTGTAAATATTCACTCTTAGTAAGACAGTGTAATAATAAAGGGAGTAGTCCAGCATAATTAACCTGAGATCTTGAAGTGTCTCCGCTTCTGTAAACTTAGAAGTAAAACACAGAAGTGAACATTTCAGGACAGGGGGGATAAGGTTGTTTGTGAGAGGCCTACTCCCTACTTGATTGTGAATTTCCTAGGAGCAGGGAAACCAAGCTGTGGACAGCTTTCAAATACCTAATATACTCACACTGAATGAGGATGGCTCTGCAATGGGGTTCTCAGAAGTAACTTCCAGAATAGTTTCTCTACCTCACACTATTGACATGTTGAGCCATATAACTTATTCTTTTCTGTTTAGTCATATCCCTTGCTTCCACCCTCCAGTAGCACAAACACAACCCCAGTATGACAACAGCAAATGTTTCTAGACATTGCCAAACACCCCTGGGGGGACAAACTATCCCCCCTCCCCCCGTGGAGGGCCACTGTTCTAGAAGGATGGGTGGAGGTTAGAGAGTGCTGGAGGATGGTATTAACAGAAGATATTGGAAGTTTGTCATGAGACTTACAACAACAAAATCTGAGTTTTTTAAACTGAAATTCCAATTTGGTGCATGGTGTTTTTACCCTTGATTTTTGTAAAACACAGCCACGAAGGAACACCTCAAGGCCAATGGCCTCATCCACTCATCCACACACACAGACACATACTCATCTTCTCTAAGTTTTTTTTATTTTTGAAAAATTGGCGTACATTAAAAATAAGATTTTTCGAACAAGCACATTTTCCAGTTTTACAGAATGAAACTGTTTCTGCTACCCTAAGTTTACCTGGGCGTGAACTTTTACAACTGAGATATTAATCCTTGAAAAGAGATTTTTATAATGGAAATGCTGACACAACCTTAGCTGCCCTGCTTCAAATGGCATCATTATATTATTCCACTCTTGACCGTGTCTGCGTTCTGAGAACAGTGGTGGCATTGTATGCCTCTGAATGGTCCGAAAGGACTGAGGAGGGGAAGGATTTGGCACTGATATCAGAGTGGGGGAAATAATTTTTTTAAATGGACCTATGTGCATGACTCATTCATTCAGCTCAGGGGATTTTCTGAAATGAGTAGCTAGGTTTGATCCACATAGGATTTGTATATTTCACCACCTGTAGTACATCTAACTTGATAATGCCTCCGGTTCCATCCCAGATTCTCTGAGTCTTGAACTGCTAAAATGATTGCCCAATTATGAGTGTTCTCTTTAGTAAATTAATCACCTCAATGTAGTCTGAGTTAATGTTTTAAAATCCTGGCAGGCTCTGTAGCTATAAGCACAGCAGATACGGTCAGCCTGAAATAATCTTTTTGTCCTAGGTCATGTATGTGGTGAGCACACTGGCACACATACATGCACCTGTTATCTCCTTGTGTAACCTTGAGACAACTTTTATGAAAAGATACTATGCTGTGTGCTTGGTGTTGGAAGTATTGCATGTCTTGCATACTGTTGAGACGTTTCCTATTGTACTTGGTGAGGAGGAAAGAAAAGAAATGGAAGGAATCCTAGCAAGCCCCACCTGCATGTGCCCTTCCTGCCAATGAGGACATTCTCTATATGAGAAACAGCCTGGAAGACTGGTGCCACTTCCTACAGTTCGCCATCATCCTCTGGAACAGGAAAAGTAGTTGAGGGTAGTTAATCATGAAAGTCAAGAGTAAAACTGAGAATGAAAAGGATAAAATGCAAAATTATCAAAGCATAAATTACGAGGAAAAACATCTTTTAATGAAAGGAAAACCTTGTGTACAACAATAGTGAAATATTGCCTTTAAACTGGTTTGCTATCGAGCATAGGATGTATTGCTGATTTTATAAAGAAAAGGGTACTAAAATATTTCCATTTCTTAGTTTATTCATTAAACAAAAGGCTTCTGTTACAGAAAATGTACTTGAAATTTTTTTGACCAAAAGGAGTTTTAATATGTTATTTTATTTTAAGTTATTGGCACACATACTACACATCCATGCCTTCACTCATGGGTGTTGTGACACTCGCACCATGTGCCCTCCAGTCTTCATCCTCTGCCTCTGCTACAGCGTGTGAATTATGCGTGGGACAAGGGACGGACGGTATCTCAGGGCCACACTGTGCCACGGAAGACAGCACATTGTGTGCCTAGAAACATGCTTTCCACACCCCTCACTCCTTCCAAAGGGTCTGCAAGACTGTCAGCAGAGCTTCCCTGCCAGTCTTGTCTGCTGTGATGAGGGGTGGGAGTGGGACAAGCTGTCACAGACACAGGGCAGGTGGCGATTAAGCATGCAAGTGGGGCATGCTCTGCGCTGTCTGTGGAGTGCCTACCATTTTGTTCTCATTTGAAAGTGTTAATCTCCCCAAATGAAAGGTGATTGTTCTCAATAAGAAACAGAAGTGGCACTTGCTAGAGGGATATCCATGTGTTATAAAAATGACAAAATACAATCACCTTGGACTGTCACTAAAATGATTTCATTAAAGGGATACAATGCCTAGATAGCTCTCAAGTACAGCTTTTCTTTTTTTAATTATTTTCAAAAATATGGTGTGGTGTGGTAAACACCAGGGTAAGGAAAAGCTCCATAGCACTTTAATATTGGTGACCACTTTCTTATTAGTTGTCCTGTATTTATAGTCCTACAAAGACCTTCTCCTTATTAAATGCCTATGTTCTGCCATTCACTGTGGGTTCTGCTTTACAGTGTGTGTGTTTTCAAACAATTAGATAGCAGCACAGGCAAGAAGTGAATTCCTGCCCTGAAGCTCCTAACTTTAATAAAGTATGTTATTTCCAGTAAACCACTTAACATGAGTATAGTATTATTGATTGTTTACTAACCTTGTTTAAATATTTAAATATTTAAATGATACCAGCAGGCACTTAAAACTTATTTCCTTGTGCAATAAAATATATGTATTTTCTCAGTCTATTAACACTGCACATTAATAATAATTAAAAGGTTAGAAGACAGGCCTTAATTATAGCTAATCATTCAGCCTTTCCCCTCATTTTTTGGAACAAACGTGTTTTCTAAATATCTTAGCTAGGATGTTTTATGTTCCATGAGTCTGTTTTGTCTTTAGTCTACCATGTAAGGAGCATTGGATTGAGGATACACCCCCTCCCACAGCCCCTTCAGTAAATCAGAGTCCTTAACCTTGGACAGCCTGCCTGATAGAGCCTTTGCTGTTTATAGTCTGTGATCCCTGGGATTGGCTTTCCATGTAATAATAAAGTTCTAAAAATCTCTGAGAGGAGGATCCACTTGGGTGTTCTGCGGTTTGCACGGTGCTTGTTAGCCTCATTCCCGCCGTGGAGAGGGGAGTTGGAGGGAGCATCATAAAGAGCACGTTAGAGGGTTGCCAGCTGAGTAAAGCCTCCCTGTGAACAGGTTTGTATAACAGCAATATTTCTCAAAGGGCAGGCGGTGACACTTAGTGAGGTTGGTCCTAGGAAGCAGTCGCAGGTCTGGATCCAATAATATATCATTGGCTGCGTCTGGAATAGATCGCCGGATAAATTGAGTGAACTCTTACCCTGCTGGGAGCTTTTTAGCTGTGTGCTCTGTGCTTATTAGCCTCCTAGCCCCTAGTTTGACCCTGTTCCCTTTTTAAATTAATGCATCTCCAATTCCCTAATCTAGACATTTTTTAAAAATCTCATGTTTCTTTGTTTTCACCCAATTTGAGGAAATAGCTGAGGAGTTTTCAACTGTTTACCCAGAGGCAAAATTAACAGGTGCACTCAGGGTTATTGTGAGACTCATCAAATATACTGAGGGCCTGGCCCAGTTCCAGTTCTGATAAACAAGCCAGCATTGTAAATTAATTGAAAACGGACAAAGATAAAAAGCACACCTAGAGGCCTAGATAAAAGTTTGGCTGTGCACTCACCACAATGCGTATTTTGACACTTATGTCCACTGTAATGAGTTTCTAATGAACAGAACTTGGGTAATAGAAACCTCAGCTGAACCAGAAAGGGCCCCATTTTTAACACAGTCTTGGAATGAATTTATATTCAATAGCAGCTTGGCACAAGTATTTAGAAGTTTGTCATCCATTTGCTGCCAGCTTATACTTTCACTTGGGAAGAAGGCCCACGTGTATGAATGAGGAGAAGTGGGAAGAAAATACACCATGAGAAATAGGGTACCTTTGGTATTCTACATTGGACCCATAAGGATCATTTGCAGGGCAACAAATAGTATTGGACATAGAGCAAGTGTCTTTAGGTACAATAGTTATGTGAGACCTAGCTTCCTTCTTGTGAAAAACAAACTTTATATTTTGCAAAGGACCCACCCACTTTTTCTGAGCAATTCTGGCTTCCAAAGGGGGATTTGAAAAGTTCTTTGTTAGGTGGAGAAAAGAGATTTGCAAAATTCTGTCATAATGATGCTGATAGTGTTGCTGTTTTATATAGTGTGGCCAAGAACTTCAAATGGAACTGTCGATTCTCTAAACATAATAGGATCCTAATTGTGTACTTTGTTTTAGAATGAGGATATTGTAATAAAAATTTAAGAAAGTCATATTCAGGGAAAAGCTATAGCAACAGCAATTCTGGGATTTATTTTTATAATAAAAAAAAGTATTTATCTGTTTAAGCTGAGAATATTTACTGAATATTCACAAATTATTCACAAATAAGGAACATGAATGCTCTTGTGTTTACTAACAAGTGAACCAACTTTTCTGCATATGGAGAGTAAAGGAAATAACAGTGTTATTGCTTCTTTGCCCTATGTTATTTGCTTTGAGAAAGATCATCATACATCAGGTCACTATATTCCTACTGTCTGGCGTTGTTTATTCATCGACACATGTGGCCTGTGGGTGCATGAATGTGAAACTTTGATCTGCACGTTTTCAGTGATCATATTCCTTTTACCAGGTTTTTTCCCCCTGAAATGTAACATTTTCCATGTATTTAGTAAATATCAGCCTTTAGTGCTAACACAGTGCCTTTTACACAACAGATGCTTACCAAGTATTTGCTCAATGATTAATTTAATCAACAAGTGGCTAAATCCCCGGAAGAAAGAAACATACCTAGAAACTGCACTTAACAGGTCTAAGCCAGTAGTTCTCAGCTATTGGTGCTTGTGCCCCCAGAGGACATACAGCAGTGTCTGGAGACAGCTGTTGTTGGGCGATGGAGAAAGGGGGCAATATTACTGACGTGTAGTGGGTTGAGGCTACACGCCCTACAATGCACAGGACAGCGCCATAAGAAAAACTATCTAGCCCACAATTTCAATAATGCCACTGCTAAAAAACTGCTCTTATATAAGAGAAAACGTGTCCACACCCATTCCCCCTGCCAACTCTCTTGGCTAAACTTTACAGTCCCTCCCTGGGGCATTGCTTCCCTCCTGGAGTTTCTACAGCCATGTATACTGTAGTTCCACTTTTTGTCTCCAGTCCAGACCTCTCCCTCATCCAGCCCTGAACAGCCTACCCTCTAGACAGTCCCATTCTACCCAGTAGCTCAAAGTCTACCTCAAAATGTAATTCACCATCTTTCCTCCAAACATTTGCTTATAGCACTCTGCTAGGCACATGATTGGCACTCAAAATAAATAAATAAATAAATAAAATGTTTGCTAAGTCAAATGCAAAAATAACCTAAGGCAGAGAATAATAAATGTCAAGAGAGGGTACCAGTACCGATGGGAGCTCACTTTCAAGGCAGTGAAGAATTGCATTGGGGTGGTAGTGGAAGATGTCTATGGATATTTTTTAGGGAAGGTGCCATTTGAGCAGGGCATTGAAAGATACGTAGCAATTAGACACCTGGCATTCCAGGTGAGTGAAACAGATGAGCAAATGTATAGAAGCTATGTGATCAGGAAATAGTGGTGGAGTGCTCCATTTGAGCAGTGCATACTAAAAGGAAGTAGAAGATGGAAATGGAAAGATAAGTTGGTGCCCAATCAAGGAGAATTTAAATGCAAAGCTAAAAATGCTGCACTTCATTCTGTAGGCTGTTGGGAGCCAAGGAAATTGGAAATTGACAAGATTTGAGATGGAGTGCAGTAAAATTAAACTAGCAGTACATGGACCACCCCCTGCTTTTCACCTTGTATCCTGAAGTCTCTGTTTCAATGTCACTTCCTCAGAGAGTTTCCCAACTCCCAAGGCTTGTCTTGACGCTCATGCTGTACACTCCCATAGTATCTTCTACTTGTCTGCCATAAATCTTGTGGCACTCTTTTCTCCTTTCATGGTGCTTATCTTAGCCTTACACTGTAAACTCTCAAATCAGGGGCTATGTCTGCCTTGGTCTACCAGAACACTCAGACCAGCACAAATTAGAATGTCAGCCCTGGTTGACAGAGGTGTTTCCTAGGCAAACACTGTAGAATTAACAACCTGTTATATCAGGACAAAGTATCAGACTAATGAAGACTAATCAAGGATGACTCCATTTCTAAGACCTAACAGGGAACTGGTGGTTCATAAGTTGGCATAGTAAACAAATAGGTTGATGTATGTCCAGCCACAAAGAAGCTGAATTCCATGCATAGCCAGCGTGGTTCAGTGATTGAGCGTCGACCTATGAACCAGGAAGTCATGGTTTGATTCCTGGCCAGGGCACATGCCTGGGTTGGGGGCTCAATCCCCAATGGGGTTCGTGCAGGAGGCAGCAATCAATGATTCTCTCTCATCATTGATGATTCTGTCTCTCGCCCCCTCTCTCTTCTTCTCTGAAATCAATAAAAAAATATTTTAAAAAAGAAGAAACTGAGTTCCATCTTGCATATGCAGGTATGGAGGGCTGGCAAGTGTTAGTGTGGAGAGATTTAGCAGGCATGGGAAGTATGGATGAGAAGTAGGGATGTAGATGTAGAAGCAAAAGTTAATTGTTGTAGTGATATTTAAATAGATGAGGCAGATTGGATACACTTCTGCTATTTTGATCTTTTGAACATTGCCAAGAATGGAAATGTCATTGCTTCTCCAATTTTCATTTTGGCCATCTTCTAGATTTCTTTGAGAACATTTACCATCTTTCCAATGATGCTTATTTAACAATTAAACATATCAAAAGAGTCAAGAATGATGTCAGCTGCTTTTACTCCCTTAGAAGTGTGTGTGTGTGTGTGTGTGTGTGTGTGTGTGAGAGAGAGAGAGAGAGAGAGAGAGAGGGAGAGAGAGAGAGAGAGAATTTGTTTTACCAGAGTTTTTGCTTTCTTGGATTAGTAGAGTCAAAATTGATAAATTTGCTACATCCTAAAATATATGGGTTATACCAGTAAATGTTCTAAATTTTAAAACATATCTGCTCAGATGTAATCCTTGGGCTTTGCTTTGCTGCAGGTAAGACCTTGTTTCCGGCCACATCTCTAATGTTCACATACTCTCTTCATCTTTGTGCTTTGACTTGCCAAGCCCTATTTTTCTAAAATACAGGTTGCAAACTTAACAATTCAGTGGAGGAAATCAGCGTTTATAGCCTAGAATTTCAATCAAGAGATGAAGAGAATTTTTTCTCTCTCTGGATTCCCCTATGCCTTCTAATTTCTATTTCATCACTCCTTCCAGACTCGTAGTTTTCCCATCTTTTGTACTTTTTATGGAGATAAACTTATTCATCATGATTTTATAAACTATGGTTTACTTTAACCCTGTGTTGGAGTAGTTTTTTTATTTTTATTTTTATTGATTTTTAGAATTTTCAAGATAAAAGGACAATATAAGTAATGGTATCTAGGCCCTCAGGATAGACCACAGCTGCAGAACTATGGACACTATAGTTGCACACTCTTCCAGTGCCACTGTGAGTCCCTGCTGGGCATGTGCGACTTCAACCAAGAGCATGAGACAGAAAATATATTATTTTCAAGTGCACATGAAACATTTTTCCAGGATAGACCATATGTTAGGACACAAAACAAGTCTCAAGCATTTTCTATGATAACAATATTATGAAATAAGAACTAAATTACAAGAAACATGAAAAACACAAACATGTGGAGGCTGAATAGCATGCTATTAAACAATGAATGAATTAGCAATAAGATCAAGGAAGAAATTTAAAAATACCTTGAGAAAAATGAAAACACAATGACCCAAACATATGGGGCATAACCAAAACAGTTCTAAGAGGGAAATTCATAGCCTCTTCAAGAAACAAGAAGAATCTCAAAAAAATGATCTAACGTTATACCTAAAGGAACTAGAAAAAGAAGAACAAACAAAGCCCAAAGTCAGTAGAAGGCAGGAAATGAATAAACATTAGGGTGGAAATAAATAAAATAGAGTCTCAAAAACCAATTAAAAGATCATTGAAAGCAAGGGCAGTTTTTCTAAAAACAAAACAAAAATTGACAAACCTTTAACCAGGCTTGTCAAGGTAAAAAAAGAGAAGGTCGGGGAGAAAAAGATGGCAGCTGGCAAGATGGAGGTGAGGGATAGGAACTGAGTGAGTGAGGGGATGAAAGGTGAGTGTGTGGATGTGTATGGTGTGTGTGTGAGTGAGCGAGGGACAGTTAAATCTGGCAGGAGCAGCAGAGGCTGGCAGACCAGGCTCTCTTGGTCAGGGAGAGACTACTAATGCTGCAGGACTCGGGCATGGAGCCCACGCCATCTTGAAGGGGAGAGCGGCCTCTTCTAGGAACTCATCAGCACCACCACCCAGACAGGCCTTGGACACTGCCCACGACCCAGCAGCCACTACAGCCAAAATCCTGCTGCCCCACCCACAGACCTGGGGACCCGGGGACTTCCACCTACAAAGGTGCACCGCTCCCACAGCAGTAAGTGTAACTTCCCCCATCCCCAGCGGCAGAACTCCTGATGCTCATTCACACGTTTCCAACATTCGCGTGTTTCCAGGGCACAGACTTCCAGGGCACACCACTCCATAGGCAGCTCATGGAAGCCGTTGTGAACCCCTGCTGGGTGTGATTCTGAACAGACAAGGACGCGCTGCCCCACAGTAGAAATTCTGAATTCCCTCTTCCTAAAATAACTACCCACAGACAACCCAGCTACGCATCTTTAGTGCCAGAGCCCCTCAGAGTGCATCAGAGCTCTGTGCTGGCAAACTCATCACCACAGTCACGCATTTCCAACAAGCAGGCACCCAGAGCCCATCTATCCACAGGGCTCTCGTGGGAGCTGCTACAAGCCCCTACTAGGTGCAATCTTGGACAAACAGGGACGCACTACCCCTGCCAGTAGAAATTCTGAATTCACTCACCCTAGATACCTGCCCACAGACACCTCAATTATGTGGCTTCAATGCCAGGGCCCTTCAGAGTGCTTCAGTACGCTACACTGGCAAACACACCTGCTGGTGCCCCTGTAAGCCGTCACTAGGAGCAGGCACCTATCCACAAGTGCAGCAGCAAAAACTGAGTCTTCCCACCCCACAGCTACAGAACTCAGGACACTACAGTTATACACTTTTCCAGTGCCACTGTGAGTCTGCGCTGGGCATGCGCAACTTCAACCAAGGGCGTAAGACAGCAAAAATTGGGACGCCCTCCTCCATGGCTGCTGCTGACTTCTAGGCACCACAGTTGAGCATTTCCAGCTCACAGGCCTACATCAAGAGAACCCAAATGGACACTACAGTTGCACACTCTTCCAGTGCCTCTGTGAGTCCCTGCTGAGCATGTGCGACTTCAACCAAGAGCAAAAATTGGGACATCCCCCTCCATGGCTGCTGCTGACTTCTAGACACCACAGTTGCGCATTTCTAGCTCACAGGCCTACATCAAGAGAACCCAAATAGCTCAAGTAGGGAGCTACACTAGATTACAAAGCTGAGAGATCACACCAGTAGCACCATACCCAGAAGAACCTGGGTAGCAAAGCAATCGGATTTACAATTAAAACATTACAGCAAAACATGGGAAGGATCACACCAGTAGCACTGTCCCCAAAAGAACCTGGGTAGCAGAGCAATTGGATCTACAATTAAAACATTACAGCAAACATGGGAAGACAAAAAAGCAATCCCCAAAGGAAAGCAAAAGAATCACCAGAAAGGGAGTTAAATGAAAGTAAGGCTAGCAACATATCAGAGAAAGAATTCAGAGTAATGGTCATAAGGATGCTCAAACGGCTGGAT